>NC_134710.1:299207175-299539175 GCF_043290135.1 Rhipicephalus microplus
TCACATATAATTACTATAGTGGAATCGCAGACGTTCGTAAGCCTTCTATGATGCGCAGTAATATCTCGCGTTGACCCAAGTCAGCCTGATTGACAGGAGGCGTTACCATATCTGAGCTTGCGTATAGGACGCGTTGTGTCTGCTCATCTTTACCACCACAGGGTATACCCACTCAGTCGCTATTCGGCGTATGCAACCCTGCGGAATAACTTGACATTATTTCTTTCTAAAACTGATCATTGCAAGATGCTGGCGTCTTAAACGTGACCACACGTCGTCGGCAGAAATGAGGCAAGAACTTCATCGCTAAGCAGTAATTAATTACTGCACGAAGCATCTTGGCCATTAAATCACTGGTCTAACAAGTTAAGGAATCAAACATAAATGCAGGAATCAAGGAGTGAACTTATGATCTAACTTTTCCGTGCATCCGTTCTCCAGTTCATTTTTATTTGCAACGATACAACGCGTATAATAGGGCATTATACAACTAACTAAAAGGGATCAGGTACTAGAAGTTCACAGTTGGTATGGCTTGCAACATTACAATTACTGAAATATCTCCAAGAAATAAAAAGGAAAACGAAATCTATTGGCCAAATTAAGGATCTTCCTAATAATGATCCAGGGAAAAATTAGTTAACAAAATTAGAAAAGTGAAAGTTCAATATTTATACTGAAGACACTTAGAAGTGATGGTGTTGAAGTAGCTGGTTTAAGGGGAGATGCGGGTCGAAAAACGCGAGTTTTTTTCAAAGTACCGATTTTTTATTTTCGCCTGTTTCTATAAGATTAGTACCTCTACTGTTATGAAAAGAATAATACAGGTCGAGACTTAACTGAAAATGCTTTAAAATTGCATCTGAAGAGCCCAAGGTGCCTGTTAAAAGGTCGAAAGTGTGCAGTCTTCGACCACCTTGCCGCCGATAATGCGCCGCCGCTCGCCATTGTTGATCGTATGAGTCGAAGAGTCGAGCCTCACTCTTCAAATAACAACAGTTTCTCTCGCTGACGCAGCGCAAGAAATAATAAAAAAGAAGCACTCTTCTGCGCGTTTTTCGGGCGCCGCGACTGGCTTATCACATGGTACGAATCGGGGACCGCCATTGGCCGCTTCGCGTCTGTATGTGCTCTGAGACCTATTTGCGGTGCCCATGTCTTGTCGAGCGCCACAGCTGAACAATGCTTTTCTCGTGTAATTATCTTTGTTATGAATTAAAAAAGGCATTGCTCGCAAGTGAAAGCCGTTGTGCAGCGCGCTCTGTAGGAATAGGCTACGAGCAGCTGGTCCGATTTGCGGGAGTTCTTGGCTTGCAAAAGCCGATGCATCAAAAGTCATTCACACCCGTCAGCCGGAAAGTTCGTGATGCGCAAATGGATGACGTCAGCGCCAATCTTGAGAGGTCAAAAAAGCTCGCAGTGAGAGAACTTAGCAGGGACGACATTGCCATTATGTACGAAGGTATGTGGCACAAGCATGGCTGCAAAATGGCATGACACTGGACTTAGTTTGGATCTCGCAGTCCTGTCAAACTTCTTCCTAGCTTGCAGTTGGCACAAAGCTCTGCCAGATGGAGCGGAAGTTTGGCAAGCGTTTCATGGCCCTGTCTGTGAGCGAAATGTCTGGGAGGAGTCGGTTCGAAAAAGCTGAGAGGGACAAACTCATGGTGCTGGCGTATTTTAGTGGCGTTGGCCACTACAATAAGGATTGTTCTTTTGTGATGTGCAAATTTCATCTGATTTAATGATATCTTTCATAAATAAAACTCAATTTTAACATTAAAACTCGTTCTTCTCAAAACACAAATTTCGCCACTTTTTCCCCATGTGCCTCTCCTTTTTCGGGCACTGCTAGTGCTTTGCCCAAATTCTAAAACTTTGCCCAAATTTTTTCCAAAATATGGCCAATCCAATTATCTTGTTTAAATTTCTATAATTTATTGTATAATAAAGAAATTGTATGTAAACCTTTACTATGGTAGGAGAAATATGGACTTTTTACGTCTATTATTTTTCACGCATATTACATATTTTGTATGTGTTTCCTAATCAGCTATTTGGACTCTACACTTTATTTGAAGCATAATGAACTATAAATGGTAAAAACTTACAGAAGTTTAGGGATAAAAAGAGGGGGGCAAAACGGTTAATGTTTTCACTTCATCATATTGCAGAGCTGAAAGTGTGTAACTTGCAAGAAAACTACTTATATATTTGAAATCAGCATAAAAAGTTCCATAAACAGCTCAAGTTTCATTGCTCTAGTGTGAATAATAAAAAAAGTGTCTTCGAGTAGCATCTCCCCTTAAAACACCGCTGAGTAAATCAAAATGAAGAGAATGCTGATGTATGTGAATTCTCTATTTTTAATTATACTAAATATGTCATCCTGAAATCGGCGTCTATTTCTGCTGTATGTTTCTGTAATGCAGAACATTTCAAACAACAATAACACGCAATGCGAAACCATAATACTTGAGATTTAGTGAATAATGTGAACAGCAAAGGTAAATGCCTTCATTATCAAATAGAGGAATGTTGCACAGTGAAGTTTGAATTTTATTTCGTTGGCTTACTGATAAGCAGATATGACCAAAAATCGGGGGAAAGTCAGTCTCAGGTCAACTGTTGTTTAAGCAGCTTTAAAACAGCATGAGCGAACTATTATTTTAGTTTTAGACGCGTGTTAATTCAAGATAGAACGCATACATCTTTTTCTGCGGGCTTTGGTTGTGCCTAACTTGTCGTATCAAGACGATTGCTCGTCTCTCCTTGTTCATGAAAACTGTGCTCACATGTTTTGAGACCTTCGCAGGTGGTCTTAGTATAGTAAACTAAGCGTGAATTGTTTGTCATAAAAAAGTGCACTAGAGAAGAGGCTCCCTGTCATGAAATACAATAACGCTCTGTATCGTACAATCTTAAATATGCATATAAACTACTTCTCTAGACAGCTGACTGTTTAATGACAATATAACAATGTTTAAACCAATTATTCGCCGCTGCTGCTTCATTCTTGAAAACTTCTGCATAGCTGCAAGGCAGATCAATGGTTAAGTAACATTGTGACAGTGAAGCAAGGATGTGGTCAGCAGTGACAAAAGAATGTGTTCAAATTGTTACGCATGCCAGATGTCTTGTACGTCTTTCTTTTAATATGAAGAAAAAAAACACTTGCGTCCAGTTCATACTAAGGTATGAGCTGGACGCAAGTGTTGTAGGAAATACATTTCCACCGACAACGCAACTACTGAAAGCTAAAATGCCACAATCTGATCTTTAGTGAAAGCTTCACTGAGGTTCTAGCGATCAATTAGCATACCATCATCGCGTCATCGCTGTACGGTGCCACGTACCCCACACATTTCCTAGAAACAAGGCGCTTCACTTGATTACCATCGTCACTCTTTTGCTTATAGCAGCGATGAACCGATGTTAGCACCTCATTATAATTTCTCGGCGGCTCTCGTGCAAACCATTGGTAGCTTCAAAAATGAATGAATCGCAATTAAAATTGATTCTCTTGGACCACGTCAAGCTGGTTTGAACGCGTTGGGTTGTTGCACAAAAACGATGGGCGAACTGTGACGAAAATGTCATTGATAGCAATAAACGTAAATAAACACTTTGTCTGTTCCATTCGAAAGTTGTTGGAGTGTGTTATTTGCAGGCAAGCGGAAACCTGCACTCCCGTGTCAGAGCACACTCAACTGTAGGCTTACGAAAGAACCAAATACTGTGGCAAAGCTGAAATGTGTTCAAGTTTGGGAATGTCGCGTGAAGGAACACGCAGCACATTCGGTGTCCTATCATTTTTTTTAAATGCCAATGCATTTCTTAGTCGGGCTTTGTCAGGCATCCACGGCGTCCGCGGCGGTGTCCGCGCACTGGCAGGCGGTATCTCTCCGCTGTCACTCCCTCTACCATAGCAACAGCTGCGGGTGCGCGCGCTTATCCTCGCCCCTAGCAACCGGAGCATGTGGTGCGAGAAAGTGTTAGAGAGGGTAGGTGCAGTGATGCACCGCTAATTCATTCGACGTTCACTCTCTCTCTGCATCCCCTTTTTTGTCCGCTGGCGCCTCACTCTCGGCCGTTCCTTGGCTCGGCGCCTCTCAAGAACACCCCGAAATGTGTGCTCGAGACGCCACTGTGAAACATCAACGCACAGCCGAGAACGCTATTTGTTATGTTCGCTTCATAGTATTTTTAGGGGTTCAACTCCTCTTAGTCTAACCTTGTCACGCGTAACCGACAAAAAAAAAAAAAGAGACGAGAAAAAAAGAAGGTAGTATCTCCCGAAAAGTATAATAAATGGTGCTTATTCCTAAAAGTACATACAAGCTGAAGTTGGGTAAGAATATTCTAGATGGTGCTGTACCGATACTCTCCGATTGGCTGCTGCGCGGGCTGTGCGTGGGTACGCGGAGAACGAGTGCCTTTTCAAGTCTGCTGAATAGTCGCCGTACGTGGCGGATCGTTCGTGGGGCATGGATGAAGCAGAGCGGCGGGCGCGTTGAAGACGCTTGAGCTCGGCTTTTTTGGCTCGCGTCCCATCAGTGTTACCCACGTACCGTCTGCGTTTTCGAACGCGAAGGACGCATGGACGCATGCACATGGATGGATAGATGCTTCAGCCCACTCTTCATCATTCACTCCATGGATATGCTGTGATTATTTTTAACCGTGCACGCTAACTACAGTAGCTAAAAACGCAAACCGCGTTTCACGCGAAAAAAAAAACAATGCCACGTGCGGCGAACGGCAGTCTTAGCTGCACGGTGAAAAAAAAATAAAACAACATTCCTCTAACGCTGGGTTCTCACGTGCGAAACGCCTATAGGGAGGCTACGCAATGCATTCACATTTCCTTACGATTCCCTTCGTGGAGACGGGGCATTTTTTTCTTGATGTTTTTCTTACCTTCACTTTATAATCCAAATTGCCCACCTGCATTGGCGTGGCCTGGTTTGCGGTAATATGTCGTCTGGCAGGGTGAACACGGGCAACTGAAGGCGAGAATTCTATAGATGACATGACAGCGCTTAATTACAATGACTTAAGGTCTTTATATCAGGTTATTAATATACTTTTAATATATTCATTCACCAAGGCTCATCTTTTTGCCTGGTAGAAATGACGTGCATGCAACCGGAACATGGAGGGGACGCATGCGGCCGCGCAAACATTTGATCATGATGGAGTCGCCTACACCAGCTGTCATCGCGAATTCACGAAAAACTCGTATTCTTTTGTCTTTTTACTGCGAATAGGTGCACTTTCTGAGTGACGTAGCTAGGGAGATGTTTCTGTGGTAACATCTATTGTGTTAGATTTCCTTATAATGCACTGCTGGCGTCGTCTTGACGTTAAGCTGACGTCTCATGCTGCTGGGCGAGTATTCTGCCGGAACTGTGCTGTAGCCACGAAAACAAGTGATATCGCTGGAAACATAAAAAGATAAAATCATGGAAAAGCAGTGTTTGTCATGTTAAATTGCGTGCGTATGCATATTAAAGGAAAACAGGCGTGTGTGTTACGCTAGTGGCATAGGTGCCCCTTCAGTTTTTCTTCAGTCATCAGATGAAGCACTCGAGAATTTCTCCACCAGTACCTGTAGTATATATTGCTGACACTCCTAAAGGTACTGATAACGCTGCTTTGACTTTAAGCTTACCTATACCAGTCATTAAAGATTCTGAGGTTTCACACGCTGAAACAGCAATATAATCAGGGGGCACACCGTACTGGGGACGTGTACCATACGGGGTTCCTCAACACGCACCAGAGTCTAATTACAACGGTATTCGTGTATTTCGCTCCCCATCGAAGTGCGGCCGCCGTGGTCCGTGCACAATGTAATCAGTGCCTTCGAGCTTAGCAGTGCCTTACCCTAACTGCTTAGCTTCCACGTCGAATGCAGCTTTTGCAAGGCCGACAAAGCGCCTTTTAACAGCATGCTTGCGAATGTTGGCAAATAACAAGCGCGCAACGACGCTAAGTGCCACCTGCATGTATAGAGAGAAAACAACCGCGCCAATTACGCCATTTGGCGTGCTTCCATCTGTCCGTTGTGCCTTTGTTTATGCTGTTGAGTTTTCGCTTACATTTCGTTATTTACAAGAACAGCAGAAGAACAGGAGAGTCAGTATTCGGAACCTATGTTTAGCGGCACATTTGTCCTCGAAGGCCTCGCCGCATTCACAGCGGCCGCGATTCCCTTTTCGCCCACATCACTTTCTTTCCGACTTTGTATACTGCAGACGCCATGCACTGTATGAAAAGAAACAAAAGAAAAAGCGTGAGCAGGAGTATAAAGAGGCTACCGCTTGAATGACGAGCGTTCAACGCGCCAAAATGTGGCAAGTTGGCCGCCATCCCAGCACTGACGCAAAAGAAAGAACACACCGCGTCGGAGGCTTTCGTTCGTAGCCGCGTCTCTCTCAAAGGACGGCGTTATTTCCGAGGAGTGGCAGATGCCGCCATGCGGCACGGCGCAGCGCAAAAGCGGAGGCGCGGCTCGTCAGCATCACACCCGCGGGCACCAAGCCACAGCCCCGCGCACGCACTGCACATCTTCCCGGTGCGACGTTTCGAGACCAAGGAACGATGCGGAGCTACGGCGGCTCGCTAGGATCGCCACAGCGGTGCTCCCAAGCATTCCGAGCCGTACACCTCTGCTGCCGCGGAGCTTCAGGCGCGAGGTGACGCGTATAAATAGTGACAGACCTCGGCGGGGTCCGTCTCGGACGGCGGCTTCCGTCGCAAGAGCGATGAAGAAAGCGAAGAAGGCACAGAAGACATCGTGTGTTCGTACGTGCGTTGGTAAGGATTGGGAGTTGGAAGAAGAGACGGAGGGCTGCCCAGGGTCCAAACTGAGCACGCTTGACATTCGTAAAAAAGAACGTGACTCTGCCGCGAAGGCGAGAGAAATAGCCAGACAGTCGGTGCGCTCGGAGAGAAGTCGCCGAATGTGCGTGCACGCGCGCTGGCACCACAGAAGCACATACATGCAACGCACCCACGTCGTCACGCGACGCGCCACATTCGCGCCTTCCTTCGGCGCCTGAAACTTTTTGCTTTCGCTTGTCGTCTCCCTTTTTGCTGTTATCATTACACTACGAGACACTGCTTTTCCTGCTGTGCTGTTGGGATGCTTTTTTTTTTCACATGGCGGTTGCAGTTTGCAGGCGGACGTTTCCTCCCGCTCGGTTCCCCCTTCATTCCACCCGCCATGTCGGCCTAGGGAGAAGCTCCTGTCGCACGACTTATTCTCAGACGTGGTGTTGGAAAGCAAGTGCCTTAGTGTCATTCTCCGTTCTCTTTGCTATTTCTTTCGAGTCGTTTCAGTTTTTCTGCAGTGTTCCTCCAAGTTAAGCTCACGGTATTTCGTTGCTTTCCAGTTCCGAGAGACAAAATTTTTTTTTCCCACTCGCATTTTGACAAACCTGCCAAGACACCAAGAGGGTTGGCAGGCAGGGAAGGGATGCTTGGAATTCTCGAGAAACATGAAGAATGCGCTGGTTTCTCTTTAGTTTCCCGCACGTTTGAATCGCTTGATGGACAAGGTGTCAGCGGGATTGATGAAGTATAAATGAGAAAAAGAAAGCATGAAGGATGCGGTGGAGGCTCTTTGAGTGATTCTATCGTAGACGGAGCACTGGCAGCCTGTCTCCGGAAAGCACCAGATGATGATGAAAGGTCCTGTGAAGAGGCTGCGTCGCTGTTCTTTAAAGACACTGCAGCATTTCCCTAATTTTTGGAGCTGCTCTAGTTGGTTGCAAAGCCTGTAGAGCCCAACGAGTTTTAAGCGGGTGAGATTGCTTTGTGTGACACTTGCATGAAGCGTGTACAGCATGTGTTGAGACAAAAAAAGGCGTTGACGTTCTTGTGGAGGCCTCTATGGGATGTGGCATCTGATCACAAATTGGCAAAAAAAAAAGAAACCCTGATAAAACATTACTTAACACCTCGCCCTGGAGTATTTCTAACCTAATGATTAGATACTATAGGAATCTTCATTGCACTTGCCACCACCGAGTGTTTTTAGTTTACCGGACGACCCCGCTAGAATTGGAAAACAGCGAGCGTGCCGTCTACGTATATGTCTGGCATGCAAATTTAGAAATGCTCATTGCACGTCGTTGGTGGATTAGTCGTGCACGGATACAATAGGCGATGGTGCATGCTGGTTTTATTTGCTCGCCATTAGCTCAGCAAGTGGTGTTTAACTCACTATGATGTATTTACCAATGTTCATTTGAAGTAAGGTATAGGCATTTAGTACAAATTCCGCAGGTACAGGAACTAATTTATCTGTGAAACAGTCAGACAAACGACAATGATAGGAAGTGCTAGACATTTTACGAGAAATAAGTTTCTTTAAACAATCACAGTTTTTTCAAAGTCTCAACGAAACACCCATGTCACAGTGTCTAAGCGAATGTGGCTTATGCATCTTTCTCTGACTTGTTTTAGTTTGGTTTTATTTTACTTGTGCTGCATACCAGTTCCGTCATGAGAGGTACACCATAGGTTAGATTAAATTCCAAAACTGAGGAGGGGTGAAGCATGCGCTATTTTGAGAAAATTTTTTTTAATATGAGTCACAAGTGTTCCCAAGGCAAAAAGAGGCTGCGCAGGGAGTAGTGTTTCCGCTGTATACTAACGTCGTCGGAAAACTGCGTCTACCTCTTCCTCTTCTCTTTCCGTATACGTGCCTTGTTTCAGTTCTCTACGACACAAAGGGAATGGTATATCTGCTCTACTATAATGTCTACGGCTACTGTTACCTCCTTCATTTTAGTGTATCGGCGGTGAATAGTGGAATACACCCATGGTGGCGGATAGCCATTTTTGAAATGAACCGTGACTAGATGGCATAACAACGTGACAGGAGACGCTGACAAGCCCAGCCACTAAGGTAATTCACACCTAATAAAGATAACGTGGATTCATGACTACAGAGTAACCGAAACATCAGGTAATGGATCAACAGGTAGGACGCAGTGCAGTGTAGTAATAAGTATTCAGCTACTGATTTGCTTTAAAACCAATCTGAACTACTGAACTCGTATTCCTTTATGACCGTGCATGAGAGGAGGTGCTTAGAAAAAGAATTTCGTGAATATTAGAAATACGTTCCAGCTATAGAAATTGTAGCCTTGATTTACTGTTACTTCATGCACACCTTTTCTTTAGCCCTGAGGCTGACGCACTGATGTGCAGCCCTCCCTCCTCACCACGTGCTTCTCGCTTTGACGTCACATGAAGCGGCCCAGAGCCTACATATGCTAATAGGCATAGATGGTCAAAACGTTTAGAGCTCCCTCACATGGACTTATAAAACATACCTAGCCCTTAGGGCTTACTGGGACTCACACTTACCTATGTTTTCTACAGCTAGACTCACTCGAACACAGACTCACTAAATTTTTCCTCAAGTCAAACTCACTCTGACTCAAACTCACCGAAATATTACTTCCTTAGGCTCACTCATACTAGGGCTCACGGCTCTGTCTGCGTCGGAGTGAGTTTGAGTCAGTCGACGCATGATTCCGCTAGAGTAATATTAGCTCTTTCGTCCACGTTGTCAATGCTAACACCGATATCTCACTTAATCAGTGCACTACTTGACGCTTTTGATCTTGTATCTTTAAATACGTGTTATCAGTAGTTGCAATCCACTAACCACCTTTTTATTGACATCAGTGACAAACAAAATGTTTTTAACAAAATCTTTCTTTGAAATAAAGGCGGAGGTGGGGTTAAGAAGCCTGCCTTAACTCCAGAGGCGTAACTGGATAAGACAGCGCCCATGGCAACTGTATTTCCGTGCCCCTAAAGAAGGTAATGACAGTGAAGCCTATTCTTTTCATTAATATTATTGTTTTGGTTGCAGAAAAAGCCATTTGGCTGTTTTGGGCAAGTGAATGAGTGATCTCTTAATTGTCTGACTGTTCATCACAGTGAACTAAAGCCACCTGGCACGTTCAGGCGTACGACACACTAAAGGTACACAAAGCTAGAAAAAATGAGACAGAAGAAATGGACCTTGTAGGTCACTTGTTGTTTCAGTTTACACGAAATATGCCAAGTTCGTAATTTACATCCGCCCACAAAAAACAGAACGACGAAGTTGACATGTAAACGGTTTTATCGTTTTTGGCTACGTCACCATAAAAAGTATTCTTCCAAATTATTTAAGGCGTTTATCAAACTTTCATACTATGCCTACTCTTTTTATCGATGCTATTGATTCGTCCGAAAATTCGTTTTGGAAAATCCTGTCGTTGCATATTTTATAAGGCTTTTTGCGACGCCAGTGCTAATTTAGATGACGAAGAATGGTGGTAAAAAACGCGTTCTTTGTATCTGACATACAGCATGGTGCCTGCACATTACGAAAGGAGCTGTCGCTCTGTGGTCACGCAATTCCTCTGTCAACTGCCCTACATCAGGGTTCTCAAACACTTTGCTCTGAGACCTCTCGCTAGTGAACCTCGGCCTTCATCGCACTTATTTTTTTTCAATAGTAAGTGAGTTCATGAGCTAAACAGACATAGCTCAACTAGAGCATTTAATTCTTGAAAAAAAAAAACAATATCTTTTGATACATAACCGCGAAAGAAATTCCACACTTCAGAATAGTCGTCCAGATTTAGGTCATTTTGGAGGTACTTTTATGTTGTTAGAATACCGGTGCCAAATGGCCTTCAGAAATCATCCATATATGAGAAGGCAGACTGTGTTTCAATTGGCAGTGTTGGGCATTTGAGACATAGCCTCTTTTGTGTGTGTTTTGTGCCCCGTCCAGAGTGTATATCGAACATACGACGATTATACCAGCTCATGTTGTCACTATACCCAGTTCACATCAGACATCAAAAGCAAAACTGGAGCTCTATTATCAGAAAATGAAATCTCACTGTAGCCCACTATCTCACTGAAGCCAACAGTGACGTAACTATTCATGACTGCATCCATCCACCCCCCCCCCCCCCCCGCCCTTCCTGAAAAAGTGGGTAAACATGAGCCTACAGATCTTATGTGGTGTAACTGTACTGCTTGGTTGCTCGATATGCACAGTCCGTTAGACACCTTGAAAGGCACACTAACGAGAAACATGAAGTTGACGTGGAATGAGCAGGGGCATTGAAGAATGCGTGCAGTTTTGGGTGTGTGTGCCAAGATAAGTAAACAGGGGAGATAAAGCGGGGACGGATTATCTCCTACTTAATTTCTCTCACCTCAAACTCAGTGGTGAAGGCAGGGCATCACGAATCTGATTGTTCACAGCGAATTAGCAAACACTATGGCACGTCCCCACGCGTGCAGTTGGCCGTTTCTTGGCCGCGGTGCTGTGTAGTCATGGCTTTCATGGTTGCCGCGATGGATGTGGCTGCAGAATGAACATCTCAGCGAACATACCAACATGGAAGCAAAATTGCATTTCAGTAAGTGTGCATTGATCCCCCGTGCTCTCTGAGCGGCAGCAGCTCTTTCTGCGAACTAAGCGGCACCATAGTTTTCGTCGACTTTCTCGAGGCGTCCGATTGCCGAATGCTGTTTATGTACTTGCGTATTTAATTTTGTTTTTAATATTGGTGATTTTATTTTGGAGAACTCGAGCAGAGGCACCGTGCCGGGAAGAGAGTCGTGGCAGAGCAGTGAAAGCAGAGCCATGCTGTCTGCCTCTGCACGCATCCGAAGAGCAGGTGGGAGGGTACCAGTGAGAAGAAAGGTGACGTGAGATCGAAACCATCGAAGTCCCATGGTTTACTGCACCAGAGGGGCAGAACACGTGTGAAATACGACGCAGAATCGCTGGGAGGCTCGCTCGTATAAACGACGTCAACATCGGGGGAGTCAGACTACATCTAGATGTTGTTATTGGGCAGAAAAAAAAACAAAACGAAGCGATTTGGGAAGATATCAAGGTGAATAGCTCTCGGCAAATGGCAGCTCGACTGCGTTCACGTGAGATCGAAACCATCGAATTCCCATGGTTTGCTGCACCAGAGGGGCAGAACACGTGTGAAATACGACGCAGAATCACTGGGAGGCTCGCTCGTATAAACGACGTCAACATCGGGGGAGTCATACTACACCCGGATGTTGTTATTGGGCAGAAAAAAAGAAAACAAAAGTAAACGATTTAGGAAGATATCAAGGTGAATAGCTCTCGGCAAATGGCAGCTCGACTGCGTTTGTGACCATTACGAGAAACGTCCAGAGCAATCAGTACTGTCGGCGTCAAATGAAACGCGAACAGCGGCAAGCATTAGCAATGGTCTAGTGTGCCCCATCCAGTCATAACCATGGTCATGCGCAGTGATAGGGCTGATGCGTGCTTATCAATGGTTATCATTGGAAGGTGTTCACTGTAGAATTTTTATTCCTTACCGCTGTTCGCATTTCAATGGACGCCGGTAGTACATATCGTTGAGTTCTTGGGCAATTTTCTCTCTTGTGAAATCCAGTTCACAGCAATAATGGCGCCCATGCGATCACAATAGGATAATTTGCCACTGCAGTTCTGTATCTCTTTACTGCTAGTGTGCACGAGGCCCACCACCGGAGACACCGGCGCTGCAGTCGACATGTGCCACGACATCATGATTACGTGATACCATGTCACTTTAAAGACGGGTCGCCAGCAGCCCGAGCGTTTTAATCTTTCTTTGTTTCTCCCTTCAATCAACCTAGTTTCACAACCAGTTCATGTGCACTGGCATCTAGAAGCAATAAGAGCTTGTAAAGCATGGCCAATGTCTTCGCTATGGCTGCGTGCCCCAATTATTGCACCGAGATTGCAGAGGAGCAGAATGCATTTTTACATTTACCGTTTCACTTCAAGGATAACGAACAGTAAGACGATTGACGGATAAAACTAGCCTATGAGAGTCAGTGAGCCGAAGTCCCACGCAAGTGTTAGCTGCAAGCACTTCCGAAAAGGTGACATTATCTGCGCACTAGAAAAGCGAATATGAATTTGATGAGCGACAGTGAGTTCACACGTGACACCCCAATCTACGCGTGAAGACGCAAAGACATCGAAGTCTTCTAAAAATTTACTCGGGGACGTCATTCCTCATAGTCAACCCCATCCAACGCACGCTGATCGTGTAATATGCCGTAGGGGAATTACCGATAAACTGAGAGAAATGTAGAGGTGACGCTATTTCATGGAAGAAAGCAGCATGGGTTTCTGATTTGAAAAGGATAAGAATGAAACATTGCGGGAAAACATATATTTATTTTTTTATTTCGTCCTTTCGTCCTGGCGTTTGCCCCTGAAAGCTCGCCGCAAGCTTGGAGACTGACTTGTCTGATGAATTGGTACAGAGATTCTTGATCGCAAATCTTCAGCAACAAGACCATGGACTGCGCTTTTCTTTTCAAATATTTACTGCTTATATAGGTGTAGAAGAACCAAGGTGATTTGGGCCAAACGAGAAGAAGACGAACATTGGAAGTGATAAATATCCAAGCGAGAAGGAGTAAGCGTGGTTCAACCTTCCACCGCTCCAATTTTACTATATATGTA
The DNA here is from genome assembly GCF_043290135.1 of Rhipicephalus microplus. Taxonomy (NCBI): domain Eukaryota; kingdom Metazoa; phylum Arthropoda; class Arachnida; order Ixodida; family Ixodidae; genus Rhipicephalus; species Rhipicephalus microplus. The sequence goes on from NC_134710.1 coordinate 299,220,722, forward strand.
CCGGTATATAAAGGTACACACCGGATCACAAACAAAGCGAACACAGAACCAGACGAAAGTTTGTCCAGGACGATGTATTCGTACGTTCATGATTAAAATTCTGCTTATGTGGTATTATCTCGTTGTTTTTCATAAGCTCTATTAGGAGCAAGGAGCCACGGGCTCTTTGCTTATATGAGCCACAGGTTTCTCGGAGCCCTAGACTCACAGAAGATTGTGTTTCATTATTGAAAAAAAAAAAGAACCAATATGTAACTGGTAAAAGGAGTCCCAAGCCTCCTGGGTGAAAAAGAAAGTGAGGAAGGGGTGTTCAAACAATGTGGCAGCATGACCTCACTGTTCTTGAACATGTGGGGGCGACCTTTCCGCGGGACGCGGGGCGCTAGTGCCCCATTTGGGTCCTCAGGAAGCCACCCAGCGCATGTTGGGCAGTGCTCGGCTCGGCGCCTCTTCCCAAGTGGCGCCGGTGGCACTTCTACCCCTTTGCCTCACCCTAGTTATGCCACTGCCCATTTCCCTTCTGCCTCTTGAAATCGTGCATGCGTTCAATTGTTATTGAGCTGGCGTATGAAAGCTATTGCCTTGGTGTGCAAGTAGATATATAATTAGCATAAACATGATCCGACATATGGCTGGTGGTATAATACTGAAGGAAGTAGATAGGACGAGAGATCGGGGAAACAATGTGGAGCTCACTGAGACTCACTCATTCAGATTCACAGTCACCAAAGTTTTTGTCAGCCGGACTCGCTCGGACTCAAGACTCGATCACTAAAGATTTCTCAAGTCAGACTCACTCTGACTCAAACTCACCAAAATATAGATATAACACACCTGGACTCAATCAGACTCAGGGCTTGACTTGAATTTGAGTGAATCATGAGTGATTATGCCGTCCTGTACTGATAAGGCACCCGGACGAAGCCTGAGCCTATCGCGTTTACTTGCAATGGCAGAATCTCTGCAAGATTTCTTTTTAACATGCAGACAGTTAAGAATTCAAAGGAAGAGATTTCTAGAAGCTTCCCTTCGAAATATCCCCCTAATCTGTCACATCCGAAGATTATTTATTTATCTATCTATTTATTTATTTATTTATTTATTTTATGACACCATATTGGACTTGAGCCGCAGAGCCGTTTGCGACTACCTATATATCACTTCCTACGTGCGACAAAAAAAAAACTGAATGATACTTTTGTATTTGATGTTTCTTTTTCCTACGCAATGCTCTTTTGCGCTGTTATGAATCGAAGCTGCACTGTCTGCATCATGATGCTTATTATTATAGTTATATAAATCTGACTGAGCTCTCTTACCTATACCCTCAAATACAATTTCGTGCTTACGGCTTTGCTCTCCGGAAGTCTTGGTGACACTGGCTGAGCTTGCTTGTTTGTTTCTATGTTTCTAACACTCCGATTTTTGTACATTTATACAGAGTACTACTCGTCGTTTCTTTCAGTATTGTTTTCTCCCATTTTCTCCCTGCATTTTGTCTTTTTAACGCGCTAGTGTTAAAGAACTCGTTTCACAGAAACTATGGCATCGGCGTCGGTGTCAGCGTCAGTGTCATCGGTTGTAAGCGAAAACTCATCGTCTTGTCCGTGACAGAAAATCGAGAAAGATGCAAGTAAAATAAGTAATGAAGATTGGTTGGTGTGTGAGAACCGCCCCCGGGCCGTTAGCGTGGAAAGTAGGTGTTCAACCAAGAAGCCACACCATCTGCTTGGGAATACAAAAAAAAAGAAGCTTCCTCTGCTTGCAAATGCTGTAAAGATTACACGCTTTACCAAACAGACTTGTCCTGTATAAAGGCTTCACCATAAAATAATCAATATCGCAGTAATATTTTCTCGTACAAGTGTACATTGTCATCTGGCGTCAGAACAGGCAGTCATCATAAGTATACCTAGCTGTTTAAAGCCAGCCACCCGTTCAAAACGCACATACGTTGCTGTGCGTATTCACCTAAAACTACGTAAAGGGTTGTCACAAATCCCGTGATTAAAAAGGTAATCGTCAGCGAGATCACAAGGGTTAATGTAGCTAGCGGCCCAAGGAAACGCACCACGAAAGCTTGGACGCTTGAGGTTAGACCCATTCAGGTCACCGGCGAACTCTGGTTGTGGTCTAAAGACGGAGTACGAGCCGAGAGATTACAGCAAGGACAAATATGTATTTTTAAGGCAGTACAATTTCCCATAGACGTGTAAATACATGTACACTCGGCTAGTCAATTCACTATATAACTCAGATGGTAATTAGGACAATGGGAACCATTAAACAAGTCGCGCTACAAAAGCATTCTCATGCATTTTGAAAATCATTAGAATGCATAAGCTCTTTAAGTATTGGACAATCATGTAAATCTATAAGTTCTCGAAAAGAGTCCCAAACGCTTGTCTTCAAGGAAACACGGCGACTCGAGCACTGCTTGTTGTTCCATCCGTCAGCGGACATGGCTCTTCTTGCCGCTATTCAGCGACCCTGACTCTCGGTCCCTGCCCGCTTATATAAGGCAGTGGTAGGGTTCGAGAATATTCCACACCGCTCACGTGTGCGCAGCCCAGCGAAAGATAGAGATCGTACCAGATACTTCTAGTATGTTCTACTCTGCAGATGGACGTGCACTTGTCGCAGCCGTGTTGGCTTCTCGAATTCTCTCGATCTTTCCTGGTGTTCGCTTTCACGGCGGGCATTCTCTGTGGAGAAGCTGAAAGGATGCTGGAGCCTTAAATCGCGGCGCGTGATCGGCCGGTGCCGTCTGTTTTAGCGCACTTTGAAGGCAGTTCCAGTGCTCGTTTTTGACAAGGGTGCATGCATAGCAAGTTCGAAAGCATTTCAAACGCATTATTACTCAAGGTTTCAATCATGCCACCCACTACACCTAATGCAGTCTTATGCGAAACCTTTACTGACACAAGGCACTTCCAACTTTATCAATTACATTGTAGTAATCCGCAATTTATACTTCTCGAGTAACATCATTCAATAAAACAGATGCACCAATGGTTCAAGTACACACTAGGAACCGGATGTCGCTATCGTGTTCAACTTTTAAAGGCGAATCCTAATTATCCCCCATTATTTGTACTATTTATTTCCAAATTCAATGAACCAACCGAATCACGGCCGATCCCTAGGGATGAGTCCAGTTAGTACAACAAACAAGCAGCTAAGAAAGAAGTGTAAAAATATTTAGCACCATTTCCTGTGCAGAATCAATACGATACAACTAAGCATATCCGGGAACAATGCGCCAAACCATGCGGATTAGACTCAAAGTATTATGCGTCTTTATTTTAACTGAAAATCTACAACAAAAGACGTTAAGGTCACTGAAAATACTTCAACACATTTTATCAACTTTTCGTCTTTCTTCCATGAGAGGGCAGACGTGTTGCTTCCCCGCTCCTCTTTTCCCCCTCAATTTGAGATATCATACCGTAAACAAGCAGTTGACCAAGACATAGTTGACTTTTTCCAATGTACCGTCAAACTACGAGGGGCATTTATGTGGCGTGAACGTGCGCCTATCTGTTACACAATTCATAGCTTGACTGTTCTGAAGACTAGGCAGATCAAGATTAGAAAGCACGCAGTTCACTGTGCCGGCTAGGCAACAAGATGACGGCCACAATGACGTGACTGCATATTCTCTCTATAAAATTCTAGCAACTCCTAAAAGTTCAAAACGTCTCGCGCTGCTATAGGTAATGATATGATAGATATAGGTAATCAAATGCTATAGGCGATCAAATGAGGTTATATTACCAATTATCTGTTGCTGATTCTTTCAAATCGTTGCAATTTGACAGGACATTCTTTTAGACCATATACAGAACTACTCAAGAAGCGAAGAAAACATTCACGTGGCCGTGTATACGCCCAAAACGAAACAATAATCGGTTCTGTCAATTTCATGCTTGCATTTCGCAGAGGTGGCAAATAGCGGCAAGATAGAAAAAAAAAGGGGTGAATAGTTTCTCCCTGATTGCAGGAATAGCAGACCACTGAATCATACCTGTTTAAATGAACATTTATGGAGGACACTATCGACGTAACTTTGTCATGGCGACATTAATTATCTTTGAGTTCCAGAAACAGCGAAATCAAGGGAGTGCAAGGTGCTTATATTCTGGAGGTATAGCCGGTGCTGGGTCCTACAGTCCCTCTTGAAATGTTATCAGCCCTAATGGAGTTCCCATGATTAATGCTATTGGTGGGAGAACAGGAACGAGTCTCACGCAAAATGACATCTCTACCATGTAGTTCGTTTCGCAATCTTTGTGGCAAGGTACCAAAATGGAAGCTCAGGTGTGGAAAGGAATGAGCACACTGATAAGTCGGTTACATGAACTGGAGTGTTTGACCGGCAAAAAAGGAAAATTTTTAGCATGAATTCATCAAAAACTACAAGCACGAAAGCAAGAAATCTTAACGATATTGACCATGCAAGCAGGCGATCTCGAGGCTAAATATTGCAATGGCAGACCTTTTCTTCTACAGCAATGCATCCTTTCCAAGACAATATTCGTGGGTAGAGCATTTATATGTGCTTATAACAACCCATTGAAAAAATACAACGATAGTAGTCAGCATTGGAAAAATATCGTCTGCCTTAATTTCTGAAGAATCATGATGCATATTTACAAAAATTACATTACGAATTAGTACATCTAATGAATGAAGTATTATGCAACCAGATATAATGTGCAGTGTGTGGTATCTGGGCTTGACAGAAGAAATAAGTAACTATAGATCAGGCAAAAATATTATGTTGTCGCTAGTTAGAAAGTGATTCACAGCGTCTTAAGAAAGCCTGCAAAGGTAAATTTTGGTGTGGCACTAGTGCTTTCAGGTATAATCCTGTAATTTTTGCTTATTTTTGCTCTAAGTAGAGCCGTAAAGATAGCTAGCTAGCTAGCTAGCTAGCTAGCTAGATAGATAGATAGATAGATAGATAGATAGATAGATAGATAGATAGATAGATAGATAGATAGATAGATAGATAGATAGATAGATAGATAGATAGATAGATAGATAGATAGATAGATAGGTAGATAGACAGACAGACAGACAGACAGACAGACAGACAGACAGACAGACAGACAGACAGATAGATAGATAGATAGATAGATAGATAGATAGATAGATAGATAGATAGATAGATAGATAGATAGATTGATAGATTGATAGATAGATAGATAGATAGATAGATAGATAGATAGATAGATAGATAGATAGATAGATAGATAGATAGATAGATAGATAGATAGATAGATAGATAGATAGATAGATAGATAGATAGATAGATAGATAGATGTTCAATACATGATGAAAACTGGGGCTGCACAACAAAATGATGGTATATGTAATCTTCCCGTCCATGGGAACGCTGAAGCATTTCTTCGTCATATTTTTTTCTTCTGATTGATTTCAGCATATCATACGAAATACAGGCCACTGGCCCAAGACATATAGGGGAATGTTTACTAAATGTCGTGAAAGTATAGGGGAAACTCACGGCGTCAACGTTTGCCATTTTGTTGTTCAATTCGCAGCTACACTGTGAAACAGGAGTGGCTGCCGCAATGGCGTCATTGAGTACTCCCTATCAGAATTCTACATCTACAAAAAGTGTGAAATTAATGTGCTGTGATAACCAAACATTATTGGAAATTATGTGCGAATTACCGAGAGAGAATTTCTTAAAAGGTATTCAAATGCAGCAGCACATTATTTTAGATTTAATAGAAAGTTACTCAACAAAATAAAAAAATCATCCATGTGGCTGTTTGCGATAAGCCCCAAACGAAACAGTTACCAGTTCTGTCAGTTTCAGGCGTTAAATGTCGGAGAGCTAGCAAAAGTTTCGCCCTGATCACAGAAATAGCAAAACACTAAACCATACATATGTAAATAAATATTTATGAAGGAATCGAACATCGGATTTTTGTGATAGCGACCTCCTTTATCTTTGTGCGGCAGAAGCAGCTTGGTGAGTACACGTTGATTACATCATGGAGGAATAGCCAATACTTCGTCTGGAAGACCTTACTGAAATGTTATCAATAGCAATAGCCTCGGTGTTTAGTGCTATTCGTGGGAGAACAGAAATGAATTTCGCACAAGGTGACCTTCATCCATGGAGCCATGGCAGTTTCGTATAAAAACCAACATTTGTGGATATGTACGACGGTGCAAGTGCTGGTAAATCACTAAATGTCGAAAGGAATGAGCTAACTCAGAAAGAGTCGGTTGGAAGAATGGAGGCGTTTATTTTGTGTAAAGGCATATTTGCAGCCAATAATTTATCAAAATCGACAGGAACGAAAGCAGGAAACACTAATAAAAAGAGCATGCAGTGAAGTTCAGGCAAAATATCGCAATTTCAGACCTCTTCTCACACGATGATGCGTGAGTTGCAAGATAATAACGTTTGTTGGTAGACTATTTCTATGTTATAAAAATAAATATGAATGAAATATAAATAAAATATAAAACCTAACGATACAATCTCACCTGGCTTGGAAAAATATAGTCTCACATATTTCCGGAAAATTATGATGCATATTAATGGGAACCATATTGTGAACTTTACACTTAATGCATCAAGTAATAATCGAAAAAATGTATTTTGCGGTGTGTGATACCGGGATTTGTGAGTAGAAATAAATAAACCTGGAGCAGACATGCGAAATATTTTATGGCTCGTGAAATGGTGATTCAATGAGCTTTAAGAAAGTCTGCGCGCAAAGGTAATATGTAGGGTCGCACTCCTACTCCCAGGTAGTATACTGCATTTCCTACCTATTTTCTAACTAATCACAAGCATCTCGCTCTAATCAAACTAAGAGCCGAAGAATTTGGTGGTCAACCGGAAAAATGTTCACACTGAAACCTCAAAACCGATCGATCGCATATTTAAATACCATCAAGAGGTTTCATCTTTTAATGTCAGAACTGCTCAACTTGCGTAAGATAGGTATTGCTTGTACTCTTTCTGTCACAATATGTTCAACACGAGGGCGCCAGTTCAGAGACTCGAAATAAGCCAAACGCAATTTCAGCAGCTTCTGTTGTGCAATATCTCTCAGTTTGTCATCAATCGATATGCGTTCGGAGTCAGTTAAACGACAAGAGAGAATGCCGCACTAATTAGCAGTCTACTTAACTATTATAATTTTGTACTTCATGTCTCACTTCTAGGAAGTTATTTGTTTAGGGTGTTCGAAAGCCTGTGACTCTAAATGAGCGTTAAACAGCTCCTTCAAAATTGTCAGGAACAGCTTTGCAGAATTGTCGGAAAATGCAGCCGAACTGTAATGGGAGCATCTGGGAACATGCGAGCAAAACATCAACGCGCTGCAAGCGACCTGAAATTCACAGTCATTTCTCAAAGTCATTCACAATTCGTTCCATCTTCTGTCGACCAAGGTTGTGTTACAGTACTCACTGTAGGCGGCTAAAATGTACACCTAAGTGGGCGGTGTCCATCTTCAGTCGTAATAAAATTTTCATGTAGCTGGTAAAATGCATAGCTTAAAGATGGAAGCACCAGAGACAAAAACGACGCAGCCTTAATTGCAGTCCAAAGAAGATGGAGGCTCAACGAAGTTCTTGCATAGTTCGGATCTCACTGTTACGATGGGCTTCGTTCAATTTTTCGTAGATTCGAACGCGAAAGAACTCAACAAAATAACATTTATGTTTTCTTTTTCAGTTTTCTCATCCTGACGTGAAGTGGCGTGAAATCACATCTTTCAGACGCGTCCGATTATTCGGAAAACTGTCGGATCGATGCTGTTTTTCAAGTTGTCCGCGTAGACTGACTACGATGCTGTCCAGAATTAAACAAAGCCCAATGGTGCCCTACGTCCAAATTACTACGTCATAAACCGAAAGCATACGCCCCCTGCCTGATCTCAGCATCGTGATCTGCATAGTCACCACGGCCGACGCAGGATGCCGCCACGAGCCCGCTTTTTCTCATGCTATCACTGAAGGTAAGCTCAAAGAAAAACAAAAGAAAATGATGTTCAACGCACCCATATGTGGGAACGCACCTTTTTCCTTCCCATCACTCCCCCCCCCCCCCCACCCCATCGTCCTGCGTAGCTGTTCACTCAAGAATAGCAGCTCCATGGAGAGAGCGCTTGAAGACTGTGAAAGATTCCTGTAACTCTGCTCGTACTTGACATATTTTTAGCATTTTTTGCGGAAATATGTTCGTGAGACAATGATCTCTTGTAATGAAGCTACTCAATGACTATTTGCAAAACTTTGAAGGGTTCCCTTACGCTAAACGAACCACAATTACCACTTAATAATTTATTTGTGGCGTAACTCCGGCAAAGAAAGAAAATGAGATAGGGTAAGGCACCAGCCTAGCTACTTGTTTTTTTATTAAAAACCCACTCTTCATATATACATCCTTGGCCACGTGACGTTTTGAGTGCATTGAAGAATTCAAAAACAACATTTCTTTCTCTGATAACATTAACGACGGTGAGCCGACACAATTATTCCCTTCGATGATTATGGTCTTTGCTTCGGTGATTTCACGAGTACACTTATCTTTGTGCCAGATGATTATGATACATCTTGAATACATGGGTGAACAACCACAGTCATTTCAATGTGTCAACAGGTGGCCATATCTGTATCGAGCTACATTTTGTTGGTGCTCGCGTACTCGATCATTGATACAACGACCCGTTTGGTCAATGTATTTCTTGCCACGTCAGCAGCAACATGTACACCTTGAGAATGCTTTGCCGTTTCTAGATCTTCGACTAACCTTTAGCAAGAAACACGCATGCTGGGCCTATCAACTCCGAGCCATTGATAGATTGATTGATATGTGGGGTTTAACATCCCAAAATTCCCGAGCCAACAAGCCACTTTTGATGTACCATTCATCCCATTCAAAGTGGGTGAAGCGCGGTGTAGTCAACATCTGCTTCACAAATGGTGTCCGGAAATCTTGTATTCACACAGTGGAAACCAGCCTGCATGAACAAGCAGCAACGCTGGGTTCAGCAGGATACCCAACGCAGGTGCTCGTCTTTGTGGCGGGCAAGGTATTCACGAAAGTTTGCCTCCCGAATGGTGAACCGGCCTCCACATCTAGAAGAAAGGAGAAGGTGGCGGTAATCCCGTATATACTCAAGGTCTCACACCGGCTGAAGAAAGTAGCAGGGCAGGTGGGTGTAAAGGTGATTTTTTCAGCACCAGTTAAGCTAAGCCAATTGTGTAAGCTAACTGACCCAGCCTCTAGGAAGCCCGTAGAATGCCAGAAAGAACACCACTATCCTTTCGTGGCATGCGTCGTAGGCGTGGTGTACATGTTGCTACTGACATATGGCAAGAAATAAATCGGCCAAACGAGCCGTTGTATCAATGATCGATTACGCGAGCACAAATAAAACGTAGCTGGCTACAGAGATGGGCACCTGTCCACACATTGCAATGACTGTGGTTGTTCATCTATGTATTCAAGGTGTATCATAATCAGCCGGCCCAAAGATAAATGTACTCTTGAAATCATCGAAGCAAAGACCATAATCACTGAAGGAGATAATTGTTTCATCTCCACGTAGTTAATGTTATCACAAAAAGAAAGGCTGTTCTTGAATTCGTCGATGCACTGATAATGTCACGTGGCCAATGATGTATATATGAAGAGTATATTTTCAATTAAAAAAACTAGTTGCTACACTGGCACCCTGTCTTGTCTCCTCCTTTTCTTTCCTTATCGGAGTTGCCTCACAAATATTTTATTAGGCTAAGAATTTCCAACTCGCGCAAGAAGCAGCACTCTTCAGAATTACCGCTTTCAGCTATGGAGAATGCTGTTATGCGGGCCATGTCCTAATTCTGGGTTTTCGTATACCCAGTGCTCCCTGTACGATCGCAACAGTAGAAAGGGCACAGAAGAATAATTAAGGATGTGCGTTGACCACCAACCTAATTATTTTTTTTACAGCGACGAAACAAAACTAAGAAAAGTAACAAAAACAACCACGCAAGCACACGATTTTTCAAGCCGCCTAAACTAGGTAAGCAAATCAATGCAAGAATGTTGCAATAACGCCTTACTACTCTGCCATCAAATGCTGTTATTACAACAAGAAAAGAATGATGCACTATTTCACGCGTACGTGTCTTTCCTTGCGGCTTCCACCACTCACCTTCTTCTTCCATCTATATGTTGGAACAAGACTCTGGCATGATGGAACACTGGAACACAGGCACATTGCGCATGTTGCAACGAAATATGTCTCGATGGGACAACTCTCGGCGAGTTGCAATGTTCTCCAAAGTGAATATTCATCCCTCATTCGGTTAGGCCAAAACAAGTGCGCCCACATGTCAAAGCAATGCTGCGAACAACCTTCGATAACGCAAGAGCAGTTTTCCACGTTGAACACCTCAGCCATTTATGCTATGATTATCCTTTAATTCAAATTTGACAGTCACTAAAGAAATGAAGCAATTGTGCCACATCCGTTCAAGCCTGGATACCCCAGGTAAGAAAACGAGTGTGCCTTCAAGATTAGGCCACGCACCCATGATTGCCCAACGTGAACTAAACTGAAGCATAGGAATGCATTCTACAGTGTGTCTCACGTAGCTTGAGCCAGAGTTGAAAAATATGCCAGAACACGTAATTACGACGCGACCAAACGCATGTTGCTCAATGTTGCCTGGAGTTAGTCGGAGTATTTTCGTGCTCTCAAATATTGTTTAATTAGATATGCTCAGGTAACTAACTTTTCAAGAAACGAAGATAAATAAAAATTTAATAAAAATTTCAAAAAGAAAGTTGTAGATCGGTTTGCAAAACGTCCAATTAGACAGTCTTAATTTTTATATATGTTAGGTGTTAGTATTTTGTGCTAATTACAAATTCCCACAAAATACATAAAATACCACGTAACAAATCTGCTCGTGCGCCAGTGCGCGCAATGATTCTAGTGCTCCCTAACATTCCACGTACGAACGATCATAGCATTTTCCCCATTGTGCTGTCTCGGCAGGGCCGCAACGATGGTGGTGGCTTTACGATGAATACGTTTTGCTATCGGCCACAAAAACGATAACCGTTTTGACTGCTTATCCCTGTCATGAACCGGTCGGTGTGAGGAAAGCGTGCCGTTTGTGCGCGGAACGTTAGGGAGCACTAGATTCATTGTGCGCACTGACGCGCGAGCGGGTTTTTTACGTAGTATTTTTTGTATATCACGGACATTTCAATTAGCAAAGAAAACATTAATACCTAACAGATATAAAGTTCAAAACGGTATAATCGGACCTTTTGTTCAAACTGTTCTGAAACTTTCTCATTGAAATTTGTTATCCATCCTCGTTACTTCTAAAGGTAGTTTATTAAACAGATCTAATTGAAACTAGATCTGAGAACCCAAAAAATAGTCTGACTAACCCCAGGCAACGGTGAGCTCAGTACATGCATTTGGCCGCGTCATAATTACGTGTTCCAGCATATATTTAAACTCATGCTAAATTTACGTGGGACACCTTGTAAATGAGCGATGCAAACAACAACCGGAAGAAGCACAGTTGCAACGAGCGGTTCATTGCAGTACTTCGCGATGGTGGACTAAAAGCGGTCTGCTGGAGAACGTGTAGTCTTGATAAAAGCACGTTTCAGTAAAACTTTGTCTTCCAGGATTTCGAATTTTCATTCAGAGTTTCCATCATCGCGTGATTGAATTTGCGTGACCAAATGCCTCCTCGATGCGTGTGAAAATCGAAGGCTTGGAAGGAGGTTCCACAGCGAACAGCTGTCGAAGCAAACACCTCATATGAGAGGCTGTCCTACGGATCTCCTAGTGTATCACATAAAAGCTATGAATGTTCTTTAAAAGCACAAATACTGAATAAACTTTGAAACTTGGAACGTTTCCTATGAACATCCCAGGGTGCAGTGCAATTTGTTGAGGGAAAGCTAATTGAAAGCGCTTTTTGCTAAAGTACGTGATCTTGAAGAGTAACTCAAACTCACACTCACAAAAGCTACCCTCGACCTGATTGACTCAGACTCAAGACTGACTGAAGTTTTCTTAAGTTGGACCCACTCGGATTCCAACTCACAAAATATTTTTCACCCGCACTCACTATAAAACTCAGACTCATGGCTCCTTCAAAATCCTAGTGTTACTTGACTCCTGAGCATAGGTCAGGAAAACTTGTGGAGCTCAGTCAGGCTCACCCATGAAATTTATTTTCGGCTTTGGACTCGCTCGGGCTCAGACTCGCGAAAAGTTTGCTGACCCATATTAACTCGAACTCACCCTCACGAAAAATTTCTTCAGCTGGACTCACTCGGACTGATATTCACCGAAACATATTACTCACCCGGACAAACTAAGACTCAGACTCACGTTTAGATCTGAGCCTCAGACTAAGACTCAGAATGAGCGGAGTCTGAGTGAATCCGTGTGAGTCGACTCATGAATACGTTAGCGTAGAATAAGCCTTTTTGGTTGTGGTATCAATGCTCTCTAACACCAATATCTCCCGTAACCAGTGCTTTTTTGGTGCCTTCGAAACGAGTTGGCACCTTCGAAAACGAGTTCTGCCGAGTGCGTTCAAACCAGTAGGGCCATTTTTCTTGACACAGATGGCAGCATAAAAAATAATAGTAAAGAAATTTTGCAGAAAGCTGGTGGTGGGATGTCAAGGCACCCCCCTACGTAATTCACGCCTCTAATTAATAAATATTCAAACGGTGTGTGAGCGACACTGCTTCAGAATACTTGTGAGTAGACGTGTGTAAAAAATTAAATCCAGGTAAGGCTGATAATAATGCTGAAGATGACTAGATAATCTTAAAGTCAACAAAATAAAGTGAAACTAACTCAGACTGCCTCAGATTCACTCAAGAAAAAGGATTATCTATTTTGGACTCACTAGCACTCAGATTCACCAAAATTTTCCTGAGCCTAACTCACTCGGACTCACACTCACGATATATTCTTCAACTGGACTGACTGTGACTAAAGTTAACGAAAATATTATTCACCTGGAGTCACTCAGACTCACGGCTTCATCTGAGGGTGAATGAGTTTGATGGGGTCGATTCATGAGTGAGTTCGCCGACCTAAGCTCATAAGTGAGTTTGCCGACTTAAGCTAGTAAGGTACCCGGACGACATATAGGGATATCGCGTTCAATTGCAATGACTGAATCTTTGCAGGGTTTCTTTTAAAGGCGATAGTCTTTCTTGGGATACTTCAACGCAAAAAGTGTGAACTGCCTGCCTGCCTGCCTGCCTGCCTGCCTGTCTGCCTGCCTGCCTGCCTGCCTGCCTGCCTGCCTGCCTGTCTGTCTGTCTGTCTGTCTGTCTGTCTGTCTGTCTGTCTGTCTGTCTGTCTGTCTGTCTGTCTGTCTGTCTGTCTGTCTGTCTGTCTGTCTGTCTGTCTGTCTGTCTGTCTGTCTGTCTGTCACCCAAAATGTCTTGTCTTTTTGCATTTTATTTTGCATGTCCAGGTCACGGGAAAAGTCATTAGAATTGGCTGCCTATATTAGGGCTGGCCCTTATATACACAAAATGGGTAACCTAAATGACGATAGGACGCAGTCGAAAGCCGGTACTCCACAAAGTTCATCATAGACAACGTGGTGATCTCGCTAAACAGTCCTGTTAAAAGTGCGCTAAAATGCACGAACATTGCCAATTCTAAGAAAAAATTCTGTTTGTCAGGCGAAACAGCTTGTCTTCCCGCCTTTTATACCATTTGCCTTTAGTTTTAAAATTCACCGACATCTGAAGCACCCACCAATATTGCTCAGGTTTCTGCGTTCATACTTGTGCGTAGTATCACATAAAAAGCAAATATTGCGCTTATCCGAGGCAAAACATCAACACGTCCATATACTGTGGCGTGTTTCTTTATTGTATAAAAGTCCTAAATCTGTAATTATAATGAATATAACGTTTATGGCGCTAAGCTGACAATGCTAGGCAACGCACGAAAAGGCTGCGCTTTACTAAGACTATACGGTGGTGGCCCCTACCCACTGCCCGAATCGAGGCACTTTAACGATGCGCGTCCAACGGCCCACTCGCAGGCTTTCTCACGCAGAACATCACATAAATGTTTTATTCACTCTCTTTAAGGGGAAGGCTATGATCAATCCACGATAATCGCGTGAAACAAGCAAATGCGGGGCCAATTTTTCAACATCTAGACAGTTTGAAATTTAACGAAAGAGATATTAACAATTAAGGTTCCCTCCGAAATACTGCCTTGAATTTGCTACTTTCAATGATTCTTTTCTTGGTTGCTAGTATAGTAGACTTTAGCCGACGTACCGGTTGTGGCGCTGTATATGTGGCTTTCTACATGAGGGAAAAAGAACTGAATACTAGCTTTTTCGTTTCATAAACCAAACGCGATATTGTTTAGGAGCTGGTTTCACAGAAAATTTGCCGATGGTGTCGGCGTCGGCGCCGATGTTGGCGTGAGGCTCATTGGTTGAGATTGAGAAATATTCTCGTCTCGGACCTAACAATCCAGAAAAATCACAGCATATCCACCGAGTGAATGATGATGAGTGTGGCGAAATACCGGAGGGTTTCATCATTACACCATAAAGCATCCGCGAATATCACCCAGTGCATCATCAAAGGCGTGACAAACACTATGTATTTGTACAATAAATTTGATTATTCGTAAGTGGTAGCTATTCGCAACTCCTGCAATTCATGCAGCACCTAGCGGCAATATAGGGAAGCCGCGTACTGAGGTCCAAACAGTCCGAGCTCCAGTCGTATAAGATAGGGGCATGGTATAGGATGGTGCCGCCCGTGAAGAAAAAAACGAAAGGCCAAGCACATTTTTCCTTTCCAAGTGAGGAACCAGTGTTACAGCTCTGCTTAGGACTTCCAAAGTATACTGCAAATGCAGTGTTATACCTTGAAGCACGAATACCAACCTTATTATGTCGCTTTAACATTCTTACTGTGCAGACCTTTTTACGACTATATGAAGCACCGTTTAACCCTGAACAAATTATTTTTATTTCCAATCCTGACCTATTCTTCTCCGTGCATTGGTTCAGATTTACCAAACCACAAATAGTATTTGTTCAATCGTTACTTGAGCCCCTAAATGTACACGTTCGTGATCTGATTCCTTCAACTGAGCAACAAAATTCTCCAGAAATTGTTTACCATGATATCTTCCCAACTCACGCTAAGCTATTACCTACAGGCATTTTAAATGGTTTATTGCAGGACCATTTAAGTACTCTGCCTACAAATGTCATTATAGCAACGGACGCATCTCAATCACATGAAAAATCAGGCGTTGGAATATATTGCCCCGTACTTGATTGGTCATTTTCACTTCGCTTACCGGACTTTCTTCCTGTCTTTCTGGCTGAATTCATGGCAATAATGTTAGATTTGCGAAAGGTAAATATTTCCATTCAAGTCGTAGCAGTCATAACTGATTCATTATCAGTGTGCTCTTCTCTGTCCGCATCTGGTGACTCACCTATAGTGAAACTTTTTAAATCGTTGATCCCCTGTCGTCTCCGAAGTATTCATTTAATCTGGACACTAGGGCACAAAGGTTTGTTGTTAAACGAATTAGCTGATTCTCTTGCGAAGGCATCCCTTTCGACACCAATTATTCCTATTTTCCCTCATACAGTATACATTACGGTGGCGCGATTTCGCACACTTAAAATAAGGCAAAATTTATCTGACCCTGCACTGACGGCTTCTCCAAAGTACAAACACTTGTTATTTCCCTGGCGCAGTGAACTGACTAATTCAAGGATGATGGAAGTTGTCATCACGAAATTTCGTTGCCGCGTTACCTCCCTCAATTTTTACTTGCATAGATCAGGCATATTGAATTCCCCTATGTGCATTTACTGTAATCAAGAGGAAACGATCAGTCATTTTTTATTACATTGTCGCCCGTTCGATTTATTCAGGCAAAGCATACTAGCACCACCTCTTCAAAGACTGGGCTTGCAACTATCACAACCTGATCTTCTTTCATTTGGAGCCTCCACACTGGGTTTCAGCCACAGGGATGTTTTATTCGCCGTTCAAGAATACATCACTGCGTCTAAAAGATTTTCTTGCTAAATTGCAGCCTCACTATTTTTCTTCTTTTTTTTTCTGCAAACTTGATATCGGTATTTCAAATCAAAATTAGGTTACAAAAAAAAATTTGTAGGATTGACGCAATGCTGAAAGTTTAGGGCAAATTCACCTTATAATCGGCCAATCCCTTTCTTTGGGTACGAGCCATTTGCACAGGGAAACAACAACAACAACAACAACCAGTGTTACCTTAACTCGAACTTATTAAATTACCATTGTATCCAGTGACTACATGTCGCTGCGGCGCCCGAAGTATGTAAACAAATTTCGCAGAGACGTAGTGCGCCATGTGCATTACACGACCACTTCAAGAACGCCGCTCGCGCTTGCGGGACCACTGGTGCCGACTAAAATTAGATGCTCCACGTCCACAACCCGTTCCCTTTCTACAAAGCAGTGCGAACTGCAATCACACTGCAGAAAACTCAATATTTGTGTTAGCGACCGCGGACAAGGTGACCTCCGTGAATCCGCCATGATGCAACTCCACAGCGCCTGTCATGTTCATTTGAGTTGCGAATACGTCGCTTCTGCTCCCCCTACAATATAACGACATCATGGTCAGGGAAGTGGTGGATCGGTGATGGGGCGTAGTGGGATGTTTGCAAGGACGAAGTAATGGGCAATTTGCAAAGGTTGAAGTAGGCGCTCCCATACAAAGGATAGACAGACCCGAAGTTTTAGGACCTTTGCTTCTCGAAGATGTTAAAAAATAAATAGTACACATTTTCGGGTACAAGTAAGGATCCAACTCGGGCCGTTTGCGTGACAAGCAAGTGTTCTACCACACAACCATAGAACTGCTTTAAAATAAGGCAGAACAAACTCCATTTGCGTGAAAATAGAGTTAAAATACCACCTTTTACGATCACACGCCTCCTGTGTACAGGCTTCGCAATACAATAAGTAATGTCTTAGTAACATTGAATGGCAGAAGCGATCGGTCGTCAGCAAATGTGATTATCAAATGACTTCGAGGGTTGCAGTCGGTAGCGTATTACAAAAGGCACACATGTCACTGGTGCATTCGCTAAAGACCACGTAGTGGCTGCATACCAAGTTCGAAATCATTTCACTCACAAAACTTCTCGTCGTTAGAATTAT
Source organism: Rhipicephalus microplus (assembly GCF_043290135.1). Lineage (NCBI taxonomy): Eukaryota > Metazoa > Arthropoda > Arachnida > Ixodida > Ixodidae > Rhipicephalus > Rhipicephalus microplus. The sequence continues at coordinate 299,237,982 of NC_134710.1, forward strand.
GCAACCCATTACACAAAATGAAACCATATGCGATAGCTTCACTGACACAAGCCACTTTAAACTTTACCGTTTACGTTGCTGTAATCGCCAGTTCATACATATTCAGTGACACCATACAGATGCATCAACAAATGCACCAAGTGCTTCAAGTACGCACTGCAGAATACCGCTGTCGCGTTCAGCTTTTCAAGCGGAAGCTTAATGGTCTCGCAATATTTTAAGCATTCGTTTCATAAAGGAATGAACTACCCGACTCATGGCCGAATCTAAGGGATCAGTCCTGCTAGTACCACAAAAAAGCAGCTTTAAAGGAAGGCTGAAACCTCTGAACGAGATTTATTGTTAGTACGCTTATGCGCAAGGACTTTTGTCAGTCATGCCCCAAATCATACGCATTAGACTGGAGGCATTCTGTGTCTATATTTTAGCCTAAACCTTCAACTCAAGACTTTATGGGTACTTAAAATGCTTCGTAAATGGGCAATCAATTTCTGTGTGGTATACACCTGTAAAATTCGTGAGCGCAGGTTCTCGTGGGCCGCAAGCCCGTTGCTGCTGTCGCGATCATGAAACTGTGTATATGCCAGAAGACAGGTTTCTGCACAAGTTTCAAATTTCGCAGAGTTACGGATTAAGCTCATCATGTTCAAGACTCATCATACTTATTCACCATCAAAATTAAAAAAGAGAAAATGCAATTATTCAGACTAACCGGCACCAAACTTGTACCAGAACTTATACCTGCTCAGATTAGGGAATGCTTCTTAGGAGTTCTTTTTTGGGAATACACTAGCGTAAATTTAGTCAAATTACGGGTATGCTGAAGGGAACGTTAGTGACGACGGGCGCAACAAAGAAGAAAATTCAATGTGAAAATTTACTCCAGTCCCCTATCTAGTATCTCACTGGGGACTTGTTTATTCTAGATATATAGTACATATAAATATAAATATCACAATGTGGACCTTCTTCATCTCCCTGTTGCAAGGAAGTCCTCCCAACGGCCTCGAACGCCTCGTGCACACCATCCTTGGTCTTGGCGGAGCCCTCCAGTTGAACCATAGGCACATGATCACATCGCCACGATGCGCCCTAGTTGAAGTGCCGCGTCCATCGGCTTCGTGGTAGCTGTATATAGCAGCGTGAGCAGGTGGCTTCGAAGGCTCTTGATCGTCGCCAGGATGATGGCCACGCTGCGGCAGAAGTGGCGCACCTCTGGTATGGCGAACTCTGGGTGTTTCTCCAGGGAGTCTATGCTGAAGCACATCAGGATAACGTCACGGCACGAGAGAGTCCGTAACCAGCCGTTGTGCTCCAGACCCTTGGTGCCCCACGAGGCCATTTCAACCACTGCTTTGAGTGCCGTAGCATAGCTTTCGAAGATGGTGGCCTCTGAAAGCTCACCGTTTCCTCCAGGGCAAGAAGAAGGCGTGTTGTATTTTTGCTGACGGACCGCGCTGAGTTTCGTTCCCATCGCCGCCATTTGTGGTATTTCTTCACGAGAGCAGAGACACGTCGCCTTCTTGAGAGGTTTTCTTCTTCTTCTTCTTCTTCTTCTTCTTCTTCTTCTTCTTCTTCTTCTTCTTCTTCTTCTTCTTCTTCTTCTTCTTCTTCTTCTTCTTCTTCTTCTTCTTCTTCTTCTTCTTCTTCTTCTTCTTCTTCTTCTTCTTCTTCTTCTTCTTTTTCTTCATCTTCTTCATTGGCTCGCTTCATAGACAATCTATTTCAAAAGAGTTTCGAAAGCCTAGAATCTACACTCAGCGCTTAAGCTTTATGAAAGGAAAAAACCTTTCATCAATGAAAAATGCTGTTATGCGGCTTCCGGGTCCCTTTTGCAAGCGAAAATGGAAATTTATTATGACAGATGTGACTTATTTATGGTGAATTGAACTGGTACACTGAATAGTAAGACCACTCGAAGCGGAAGAAGTTATAGAGGGAGAACATGAAAACAAAAAAAAGCAACACACGCGCTGTTCCTACAGCCTAAAGTTGTTTCATACATGCGATGAGAACTGTGACTACACAACGAAAGAATGGCATATGTAATCTTCTTTCATACGTGGGAGCTCTGAAGCGTTTCTTCCTGATCTTTTTGTCTTCTGATTTATTAAAGAGTATAATACTAAATCGAAGTAATTGGGCTAAGACATACGGGAATATTTCCAAGCGTTGTAAAGGTATAGGAGGAATTCACATGACGTCAACCCGTGTGGTTTTGTTGAAGAATTTGCATCTTTACTGTGAAACAGGATGGTGGCCGCAAAGGGATCATTGCAGACTCCCTCTAAATTTCTATACCTACAAAAATGTAAAAAAAAGTCTTGGGCTGCTTTAACCAAAAATGTTTTAACATATTTGCTAATTATCGATAAAAAGTTTTTTAAAGGTGTTGAAATACTGCAGCAATATTTTTTTTAAACTGCATAGAAAGCCTCTCAACAAACGGGAGAAAAACATCCATGTGGCTGCATGCAAAAGCTCTAAACGAAACAATAATGAGTTCTGTCAGTTTCCGGCGTTAAATGTCGAACGGCTAGCAATGGTAATCTTTTTACTGGACTAGTAAAACAGCGATAGCAAAACAACAAGCAATACCTGTCTGAAATATGTATGAAGAAAACGAATACCGCATTTTTATGATGGTGACGTCCGTTATCACTGAGTTGCGAAACCAGCTTGGTGAGCACAAAGTGAGTATAATTTGGAGGTACAGCCCATGCTGGGTCTGAGAGATCCTGCTGAAATGTTATCAAAAGCAATAGAGCCTCCGTGTTTTGTGCTATTGGTGGGTAAACAGGAATGAATTTCGCACAAAGCCACCTTTTACCCATTGAGCCATGGCAGTTTCGTATAAAAACAAACCTTTAAGGTCATGTACATTGGTGCAAGTATAAGTAAATCACCAAATGCGGAAAAGGATGAGATCAACGAGCTGGTTAGAGAAACGGTGGCGGTTACTTGGTGCGGAGATAAAATTGCAACCATGAATTTAGCAAAAAAGGCGGGAACAAAAGCAGGAATCGCTAACTAAAGAGACCATAAGGTATATTTGGGACAAAATACCGCAATGTATTATCTTTACTCGTAGAGCGATGCATGAATTGCAAAATAACGTTTGGTGGTAGGCTATTTATATGTTCGTGTGACTACTGCCCATCAATGTAAAACCTGATAATCTCACCTGGCCTGGAAAAATATGGTCAAACATATTTCCCAAAAATTATGCTTCATATTTGTGGAAATGACATGGCAAACTTGTACACTTAATGAAAAAAAAATACTGTTCGAGCAAAATATATTTTGCGGTGTGTATTATCAGAAATAGTGAGCGGAAATAAATTAACCTGCAACAGACATGATAAATACATAACGGCTGGTTAAAGGGTGATTCACACAGCTAAAAAAAATGCCCTCACCTTCCCGAATGTATTTGTCAGGAAATGGTAGTGCAATGCGTAGCGTCTTGAACGGCTATTCACACGTGACAACCCAGCGTTCGAACAATAGTGTTTCTTCTTTTTCTTACACCATGTAGTCAATGGTGCCGTTCGCCGAACGCGGCGTTTTTCTGTCGCGAGAAACGAGTAGGCGTTTTCAGCTCTTGTAGCCAGCGTGTACAGTTAAAAATGCTATGAAGTGAACAAAACAAACAGCGTTTTCCACTCGGCGTTGGCGTTTCACAGCGGCGTTTTAGGCACACATGTCCGGATGTTCTTGAGAGGCGCCCATCCAGCGAACGGTTGAGAGTGAGGCGCGAGCAGACGAGAAAGTGGGGAGCTGGGATGAGAGAGAGTGAATGGCGAGAGAAGGGGCGGCGAAGCACTGCACCTACCCTTTTTTACACTTTCTCGCACCACATGCTCTGGTTGCTAGGGGCGAGGATAAGCGTGCGCGCTCGCAGCTGTGTGGTGGGAGAGAGGGGTGGACGTATTCCGACAGACGCCTGACATATCCCGACAAAGAAATGCATTCGAATTTAAAAGTTTGCAAAGGTGAGGTATAGGGTGGCATTCAGACTTTCATATACAACACTGCATTGCTGTCTACAATTTAAACAACATTATACCCAGCTGGGAGGATTTCGGAGACCATCCTCCCTATTTATTCCAGTGACCTCACTCAAACCGAAATGTTCCGGAGCATATACATTCGTTTTTCACTGTTTTCCTCCCGTGGATGACGGACGAAGGAAACCGGAGAAGAACGGGGCCAATTTTTTGTTATGCTCGGTGGTTGCTCCGCAACTGCTACAGCGCATGGCTTAGGCTAGGGTGGATTCTCCGCAATAGCTCCGGCGCATCGCTCAGCGGCTTTCAATGGCTGCTGGAAAAGTGACGTAAGCAGCCTCACCACCGGGTGGCCGTTCCCCATAAATCAAGATGGCGCAGACCACGCTGGTCCAGTGAGGATTGTGCGCAGCTTTTGGCTGCGTTCGGGAAAAAGAAATCGTTCTGTGCACGTTCTGCGTATCACAGGCGGCCACAAGCGGTATCGAACGCTGTCATCGAGAGAAGTGAATTGTGGAAAGCTTAATCATGTGGTGGTTCCGTGCAGCTAGTGACACTTTGTGATCTCGCGAGTGTCGAGCAGCCCTGCGGTCACTGGTGTGGCTCGAGACTGGTGAGTGAGCGCTTCTTGAATTATCCGTGTTATTCTTGTCAGGTGGTGCTAAGGTTTGATAATGTTTCGTTGATAAGCCAAACATGGGATTAATATTGGGCTAATTTTAGAAGACGTCAGTAAAAAGTCAGCAGAATTTCGGTAATACATTGTTTGTACTTTGCGTTTTTTTAACATAACATTGGTAGGTTGATCCAACTAAGTGTAATATTTGGACAGGTGATTGGATATGAAATATTAAAATATCATAGTTTTGCGTTCATTCTACAAAACAGGTAATAATTGGTTTAATTAAACGTAATTAGTTGAAATTTTTTGTCTTTCCAGTACACATAAATGGTAATATTTCTCTGCTTTCCAAATCAATAAACGCCAGGTCGAGGTCTAACACTGTATTCAAAATAATTTTATCGATCATGTAATGAAACATGAATAACTGATATCAGCATTATTTCTTTATAAATGTAGTGAATTGAAGTAGCAATATGTGTTTGGTACAGACTTTTAGAACGCATACACGCGATCATATTGGTGAAAAAGGTATTTTGATTGTATAAGTTGTACGTGACATATTAATCTAGAAGTATACTGGATTCTTAGGGTGACGTAGCGCTCTCAGAACAAAAGAGGGGGAAAGGAACTGACAAGACTAGGCATGAGGAATGCAAAAAAAAAGAGGGGGGGGGGGATGTTCGGCAGAACGAGTCTAGGGATGCTCAACGTTTTTGTGGAAGCAGGAGTTAACCCATATTTCAGCCCAGCTCAACACTGTAAGATGGAGGGGACATATTAGTGAAAGAAAGAGAGAAAGAATAGGGCAACCACTTGAAAACCTAGCCGTATTTTTTGTGGTGATGCTGGGGGAGAGTGCTATCCTTCTGCTCCATTTTTTTCTCTTTTCTGTCGTGCTGCCTTGACCGTGACTGAATTCTCTCTTTTGGGAAGTGGGTAGGGGGGAATACAAGACTGGACTTGCATTTTCAAAACTAGATGGGCTAAACTCTTCAAAATTTCGCCTTTACGTCCTATTTGAGAAAAAAATCCTTCTATTTCTTTCTGACGAACGGTTCTAAGACGTAGTTTCAATCTGGACAATGCAACAACAATGGCCTGTGAACAGGAGAGGGCTAAAGAGAATTTCTGCAAACCTAATAGGCACGTCGTGTACCTCCGCGTGTTTCACCTTCTGTGGCTTCCGGACGTTTGCACAGACCTGTAAGTTGAGCAAACTGGTTGGCCTTCCCTTATTTTTCGTCAATATAGGTTAAAATAGAGTTGACTTAGGTGGCGTACGGTTTGTACCTTTTATCGCTTATTAATTTTGTTACGTTGCAGTGAAGTTTTCTTCATTTCGTGCTTGGAGCTGTTCGTTTTGAAAAAATACATGCTCATGCAATGAAATATGTTCACTACTACTTTGAAAAAGTCCTATAGAACAAGTTCTAAAACAGAGCGGCAGCAAAAATAAAAAAAACTAGAACAATGCCAGCTTATCTCGAAAAAAATTTTGCAAATGGGATGAGGCTACGCTTTTCCTAAGGACAAGCCGCAACCATACAACCTGTAAGGGTCAACGTTGCTGGAAATATGACGATGAGCACCTAATAAAGTGCGACTAAAATGATCAGCATTAATGTTTGAAAAACTAGAAAATGATCTGGAGGGGCATTCCTAATGATGTGAACGAGAGTACCGAAATTCAAATATTTTATTAGAAATTTGTTTTTGAATGTTTCAGCCAAGGTGGAGCTATCGATTTAGAAATAAATAGGAAACTTTGGCCAGTTGTCAACTTTGTTCACGTCACAAAGGTGCGTTTTTATCTTGTAGCGGCTGTCTGTCACCGGAGTACATGGGATCTGCGTCTTGATATAGAACGCTTATTCTGTCTTTTTTTGTGTGTATGTGTGTGGTTACTATAAAAGGTAGTTATTGTCATGTACTCAGAGACTGTAGAGGATTTACTAAGCGCCCATGGATTCAGTGTTCTCACTTTTTGTGCCTCACCCATGATTTGCAGTTTCGTGGGTTCGAATCCCGGCTGCGGCGGCTGCATTTACAATGGAAGTGGAAATGTTGTAGGCCCGTGTGCTAAGATTTGGGTGCACGCTAAAGAACCCCAGGTGGTCGAAATTTCCGGAGCCCTCCACTACGGCGTCTCTCATAATCATATGGTGTTTTGGGACGTTAAACTCCACATATCAATCAATCAATCAAGATTTGCAGTTCTCATGTATATATACTTTCTTGCTAAATTATGAAGGAAGCGGTCAGCTGAGCCCTCACGGAGGCAATGAATCTGATGGATGGTACTTCGGGAATGGTCAAGAGTTGTTTCCGGTGGCAGGCTTTCTTCGTTTTTCGTGCATCATTTTCCATCATTCTGGGCTTCATTTCAAAGTGTTGCGGTTTAACTTATGTGCAGTTCACTTACTGTGATATGCCTTCCTGTGTTTCTCTTCTTGGTGTCTTTTCGCATGTTTGCTTCTTGTCATCTTTTCCGAAATACTGCGTCGTTAATCATACCTTGCAAGTTATTTCGAATAAATCAAACAATAACAACTCAACTGTTTTTAATGAATTTCATCTGCTAGAATTTTATTAAAAAAAATACACATTAACTCTGCAGTGCTTGCATGAATACGCAGATTTCCCTCATCAAACAAACTCGTGAAACGATCAACATAAAACAAAAAAAAAACAGCGGAGCAAACACTTGAAAAAACACTGACCCACTTCACTGAAATACTGTTCGGACGAAGTAGTTATATTCGCAAAATACCCTTGAGATACCACGCAAAAGCTCCAGAAAGCCGGAGTGAAAAACCGCCAAAAATGCTCCGCAGTGTGCCCCGTAACCACTTTGGCTTGTCGGAGAAAATGCTAGCAGAAAGTACTGCTGCGGCGCCACGCAATCGCTCCGGTCGACCGGAGTGAAATATCCGTTAAAAGTACTCCGGGTGCACCACGCAATTCATCCGGCCAGCTGGAGCAAAAATTTGCTCCAAACGTCCGGAGCGAAAATTGCCCCGAATAGGGGGGTGCGAGAGAACGAGTGTTTCACTCCGACCTCGGAGTATTTTTTTACAGCGTATATTTTCGAACTAAGCCCAACCGCTAAGCATCTTGGTTTATTAGAAATAAGAGCTGAAGAATCTGATGGTCAACCAGCGAAAAGTACACAGAAAAAGTTAAAAACAGATCGATGGTTCATTTTAAATACCATCAAATGCTCTCATTTTTTAAAGCTAGAACTGCTAAACTTGCGCAAGATGGGTATTGCTTGCACTCTTTCAGTCCCAATATGTTCAATACGAAGGTGCCAATTCACAAATTCGTTATAAGCGAAACGCAGATTTAGCGGCTTCAGTTGTGACGTATCTCACATTTTTTCTTCAATTGATATGCATACAGAGTCAGTTGAAACATAAGCCAGAACTACGCTGATTAGCAGTCTGACTTAACTGTAACCTTGTGCTTTATGTCTTACTGCGGGAAGTTTTTTTTTTGTTTAGGGCGTTTGAAAGCCATGTCTCCCAATGAGCGATTGTGAGCTCACTCAGAATTGTCAGAAAGACCTTTTGAGAATTGTCAGAAAATACTGCCGACTGTTACTGCGAGCCTTCTGAGAACATGCGGGCAAAACACAGCACAGCGAGCGGCTTGAAATTCTCACTCATTTCTCAAAGCCAGCCATAAGTCCTTCCCTTTTGTATCGACCACTGGTGTGTTCCAATACTCACCATAAACGGCTGAAGACACAGCTAAGTGGACGAAAGCCATCTTAAGTCCAATTCTAATTTTGATGTAGCCGGTCAAATTTCAAGCTTTGAGATGACGGCACCGGAGACCAAAACGATGCAAGTTTCTTTGCTGTCCAAACAAAATGGCAGCTCAACAAAGTCCTCGAATAGCCCGGATGTCCCAAGTATAGTCGTCTGCGCACAAGCAGACGCTTTTCAATGCTCTTATTGTGGGTTTCGTTAAATTTTAATATATTCCAATGCGAAAAAACTCAGTGGAATAACAGTTACATTTTTTCTTCACTTTACCCTTCTCGACGTGAGATGGCGTCCAGTTGAGGCCTTCTAGACGCGTCCGATTACTCAGAATATGTGGGATAGATGCTGTCTTCTAAGATGTCAGCATAAACTGCCTATGATGCTATGCAGAAAGGAACACATCCCAAAGATGCCATACACCCAAATTACCGCGTTATGAATCGAAACATACGCCCACTGACTGATTTCAGCATCGTGAGCTGCATAGTGATCGGGGCCGACGCGGGACGCTGCCGCGTGCCCACGTTTGCTCGTGGTAGCCCTCAAGGTAAGCCACGCGTTCCCAAGAAAAAAAAAAAGGTCCTCTACGGAATAACGCGCCCAGAATGAACGCATCTGTTGCCTTCCCATCACCCCCCCCCTCCCATCTTCTTGCGTAACTGTCCACTGGAGAATAGCTGCCCCCTGGAGAGAGCACTTGAACACTGAAAGATTCCTGTAATTCTGCTCATACTTCAAATATTCTGAACATTTTGGCGGATTGAAATATTCTGAACATTTTGGCGGAAGTCAGTTTGGGAGACAATAAGCTCCATTAATAAAGCCATTCGATGAATACTTGGAAAAGTGTTGAAGGTCTCCTTTAAGCTAAATGAACCAGAATTATCACTTATAGCTACGGAGAACGCTGTTATGCGGCCCGCGGCCAAACTTTTACAAACCGGATTTTTGTTTACGAAGTGCTCCCCTGAAGAGCACAAAAACCAAAAGGGCAACGAAGAATAATCTAGGAAGCGTATTGACCGCGACCTAAATTATTTGTGTTTACAACGAAAAAACAAAACTGAGAAAAACAATAAAAACAACTACACATCTGCGAAATTTTTTTTATAATGCCACCTAAACAAGGTAAGCAAACCATTGCATGAATGTTGCAAGAACGTTGCAAGAACAGAAAGAAAGAAACGGTGCACTAACTCACGCGTATTGCAGTCTTTCCTAACAGCTTCCACCACTCACCTTGTCCTTTCAGCCAAACGTTGGAACAAGGCTGCAGCATGATGAAACACTGCAACACAGGCCCGTTGCACTTGTTTCACCGAAAGATGTTTCGAAGGGGCAACTCTCGATGACTTGCAATGTTCTCTGATGCGAATATTTATCCCCCATCCCAGTTGGCATTTACAAGTGTGCCCACATGTCGAAGAAGTGCTGTAAACAACATTCAAAGAGGCAAGAGCAGTTTTTCACGTTTGACAGGTCAGCCATTCCCGCTATGATTATCTTTTCATTCACATCTAACACCCACTACAAAAATAAAAAAAATGCGTCACAGGCGTTCAAATCTGGATAACCCAGGTCAGGAAATGAGTTTTTCTTCAAAATTAGGCCTCTCGCTCACGATTTCGCAATGCGAACTTGACTGAAGCATACGAATGCAATTTATATATCAGCGATGCAAAAACTCACGGGCAGAAGTATAGCTTCAATAAGCGGTTCACTGGAGTACTTTGTGATAGTGGACTCGAAACGACCTGCTGCGCAACGTGTAGGCTTGATAAAAGCACATTTCATTAAAACTCTGCCTTTCAGAATAGTCCATTCTTATTCAGAATTTCTACCATCGCATGATGGACTTCGCGTGACTAAATGTCTCCTCGAGACCTTTAAAAATTTAAGGTACGGAAACAGGTTTCTCTGCGAGTAGCTACCGCAGCAACAACCTGTGACGAGAGGCTGTCCGACAGATTTCTTGGATATACCACGTCATATCTATGAATGTCCTTTAAAACCCAAAAACTAAATCAAATAAAAAATCTGAAATTTTCATGTGAACATCCAAGGGTGCAGTCGGATTTGTTTCTTGGTAAGCTAATAGAAAGTGTTTTTTCTTAATATACCTCGCATTTAGGGCTAACTAAGCCTCACACTCACCAAAGTTTCTCTCGACCGCAATGATTCGGACTCAAGAGGGACATTAACATTTTATCAAGTTGGGCCCACTCAGATTGCAACTAACCAGATATCACTCACCTGGATTCACTAGAGCTCCCACACCAGGCTCTACTGAATCTGAGTGATTCTGAATTCACTCACCTGTGAGTGTGCCGACCTAAACTATAGTAAGGTGCCCGAAGGAGATATAATGATATTGCGTTCAATTGCAATGACAGAATCTCAGCAGGGTTTTTTTTTTAAGGCGATATTCTTTCTTGGGATATTTCGACGCAAAAAGGTTCATCTGTTGGTCTGTCGGTATGTCCACTTGACTGTTTGTCTCTGGAAAAGGCTAGTCTGTTTGGCTTTTATTTTGTTTGCCTTTGTTTGTATGATCAAAGCGCATCCGCAGCGCCTACCAATATTTCTTTGGTTTCTGCGTTCATGCTTGCGCGTAGTATTGAATAAAAAGCAAATTTTGCAAATATTTGAGACAGAACATCAACATGTAAATATATTGTGGCTTCTTACTTTATAATACGAAATTCATACATCAGTAATACTAAGGAACGTAGAGCTTATTACGCTAAGCTTACATGCAACGCTACCCACGAAAAGGCGGGTGTTTCTTGCGCTTTGCTAAGACTATAGGTGGGGGCAGCAACCCGCTGCGTGCATCGAGGAACTTGCCGCTGCGCCTACAGAATCCCACTCGCATACTTGGTCGCGCAAAACATCAAATAAATATTTTATTCACTCTCGACAGACGGAAGACTATGGTAGCTCTATGACAATCGCAGCGAATTATGAGGATACGGGGCCAATTTTTCGACAGGTATACAGTGTCAACTTAACAAAAGTTATTTTAACAAGGTTCCCTCCAAAATATTGCCTTGAATCTGTCGCATCTGTGATTCTTTTTTTTGTTGCTACTATACCAGACTTTGGTTACCATACCGTTTGTGACGCTGTATATGTGGACTCCTACGTGAGGCAAAAAGAACTGAATGCTTGCTTTTTCGTCTCATAAAAAAAAAACGCGATATTGTTTAAGGGCTAGTTTCGCAGAAAATTTGCCGTCAGTGTCGGCGTCGGCGCCGATGTCGGCGTGAGGATCGTTGGTTGAGATCGAAAAATATTCTCGTCTGGGACCTAAAAATCCAGAAAAATCACAGCATATCCGCGGAGTGAATGATGATGAATTGGGCGAAACGCCAGAGGGTTTCATCAATAAATCATGAATCATCCGCGAACACTGTATGTATATGTACAAACATTTTATTACTCGTAAGTGGTAGCTATACGTCGCTCCCATTCCCCCTTCATCATAACGGATTTATGGTTGGTGAAGCGGTAGATCGGTGATGGGGTGTAGTGGGATGTTTGCAAAGGTTGAACTAGGCTGCCACGTACAAAGAATGAACGCACTCACGGCTCCGTGGCAACGGCTTTAGGAGCTTCATCCCTGAAAGATGCTAAAAAATAGGTAGTACAAATTTCCGGGCCTAAGTGAAGATCCAACTCGGACCGTTAGCGTGGCAAGCAGGTCTTTTACCACATATCCATGCATCTGCTTGATAATACGGTTGAACAAGCTTTCTCTGTTTCGAAATACAGGTAAAATAACACTTCTGCTTTACAAACACACGAGTCCAGCATACAGGCTTCATAATTTGTCATGTATTATCGTAGTAATATTGCATGGTAGGACGGATCGGGCTTCACAACATGTGATTATCCAACCACTTCGTTGGTAAAGTCAGCCACGTATTACAAAAAGCACACACGCTATTGGTGTATTCCGTAAAGACCGCGTAGTGGCTGCATAGCAAGGTCAAAAACAATTCGCTCGCATAATTTCTCGTGGTTAGAATGATGCTACCCGTTACACCAGATGCAGCCATATATGAAGCTTGGCTGAAACAAGCGACTTCCACTTTTATCAATCACATTGTAGTAATCCCCAATTCATACTTTTTCAGTGACATCATACAATAAACTGATGCACGAAACGCTTCAAGTACGCACTATAGGACATCGCTATCACGTTAAACTTTTCAAGGTGAAGCTTCATGGCCTTCCAGTTGTTTAGAACTCCTTTTATAAACAAATGAATGGCCCGAATCATGGCCGATCTCGTGGGATGAGTCCCGCTTGTACCACAGCGAAGCAGCTAAAAAAGAAGCCTGGAAATAATCAACACCATTTATTGTGAGTACGCTATGTGCAAGGACTTTCGTCAATCATGCGCCAAATCATATGCAGTTCCTGTGTACTATACACCTGTAGGATTCGTGAGTGCAAGTTCTCGGGGGCAAACTCCCGTGGCTGCTATCGCGATCACAAAATTGCGTATATGCCGGTTTATTTCATTTCGAGGGCACCAGAAGACAAGTTCCTGCACGAGTTTCACATTTGGCAGCGTTACGAATTAAGCTTATCACATTCGTGCCTCATCACACTTACTCACCATAAATATTAAAAAAAGCGAAAATGCAATTATTCAGACTAACCAGAGCCAACATTGTAACAGAGCTTAGGTTACCTGCTCAGATTATAGAATGCTTCTTAGGAGTTCTTCTCTGCGAATAAACTAGCGTAAATTTAGTCAATGTGCTGGCATGCCTAATGGAAGGTTACGGATGACACGCGCAACAAATAAATAAAATCGAAGATATAAATTAACTTCAGTCGCCTATCCAGCATATCTCTGGGGTTGTGTTTATTCTAAGTATAAATACATATAAATATACATATTCCAATACAGATCATCTTCATCCACCTGTTTCAAAGGAGTCCTCGCCATGGCCTCAAACACCTCGTGCACACTGTCCTTGGTCTTTGCGCGGCCCTCCAGTTGAACCGTAGGCACATGATTCCATCGCCACGATGCGTCCTAGTTGAGGTGACGCGTCCATTGGCTTCGTGGTAGCTGTATATAGCAGCGTGAGCAGGTGGCTTCGAAGGCTCTTGATCGTCGCCAGGATGATGGCCACGCTGCGGCAGAAGTGGCGCACCTCTGGCATGTCGAACTCCGGGTTGTTCTTCAGGGAGTCAATGCCGAAGCATATGAGGATTACGTCCCGGCAGGAGAGAAGCCGTAGCCGGCCTTCTTGCTTCTGACCCATGGTGTTCGACGAGACCATTTTAAACGTGGCTTTGATTGCCGTGGCAAAGTTGTCAAAAAGGTGGCCTCTAAAAGCTCACCGTTCGCTCCAAGGCAAGAAGAAGGCGTGTCGTGTTCTTGCTAACAGACGGCGCACAGTTCTGTTGCTATCGCCACTATCAGGGGTAATTCTTCCACGGCAGCAGAGACACGTCGCCTTCTTGAGAGGGTTTCTGCTTCTTCTGCTTCTTCTTCATTGGCCTGCTTCATAGACGCACCATTTCGAAAAACTTTCGAAAGCCTACAAACTACACTCAGCGCTTCCGCTTTACGAACCAAAGTATAAATTTTAGTGAGGAAACATTGGTAGCCTTCTGGCTTGTTTTCCAAGCGAAAATTCCCTTTTTTTATGACAGATGTGAGTCATTTTGTGTGGATCGCACAACTGCGCTCAGTGGCTTAACAACTCGAAGAGGACGAAGTTATGAAGCGAGAAAACTAAAACAAAAGGAAACAAAGCAACACACGCGCTGTTTCTACAGGCTAAAGTTGTTCCATACATGTGACCAAAACTAGGGCTGCAAAACAAAATGTGGTACATGCATTCTTCTAGTATTTCATCCGTGGAAGCACTGAAGTTTTCATTTTTCATCTTTTTGTCTTTTCATTGATTACAGTGTATCGTAATAAATAAAAGTGATTGGGCCAAGACATAAGGGAATTTTTCTAACATGTTGTGAAGGTTTAGGGGTATTCACGTGGTGTCAACGGGCACCATTTTTTTTTACGATTCGTCACTTCATTGTAAAACAGGATGGATACTGCATATCAAATTTCAGCATCTACTAAATATTTAGTTTTCTGCGCTGCTATAACCGAAAAATATTTCAATTTATTTCGCGAATCATCTATAGTGAATCCTCTAAAAGGTGTTCAAGTTTAGCAAGATATAATTTTCGACTTCATAGAAAACTACTTAATCATAGCGGGCAAAACATTCATGAAGCTGTATGCCATCGTAGAAGCCCCAAGCGAAACGATAATCAATATACTGTCATTTTCAGGCGTTCAGTGTCGGAGGGCCAGCAAAAGTATTCTTTTTCTTCGAAAAGTAAAACAGCGATAAGATAAAAGAAAGGGGAAAATAGTTTCGTCCTGATGACAGAAATAGCAAAGCACCAAACGATACCTGTGCATAAAAAAATTTATAGAGGAAACGAGCAACACATTTTTGGGATGACGACCTCCATTATCATTGATTAGCAGCGACAGCTTGACAATGGGCAGCACAATGTGAATATGTTTTGGAGGTATTGCCCATACTGGATCTAAAAGCTTTTACAGCGAAAGCTGTTATGTGATCAAAACTAATGTCTTTCGCGGTGCCTTAGGTGGCTGCCTTTGCTGCACTGGCTCCGGTGTCCCTAACCACTATCGCAAAATAAGAAAAAGAAAGTTTGTACGAAGGATTCAGTGGGGCTCCCCAGCCAGCCCAGTATTCTACCACTGAGCCGCGCTGGTGCCTGGGGCTTGTTCGCAAACTTGCCTTAGGCAGGGTTTATGTCGGGGAAAAATTGGGTTAATATGAGTACTTAAGCATCTTAGAAATGCAAAGGAACAACGAGGCGTCGCACAATGCGGACAGCGTACGTAGTGGGTCATCCGATGCTCCAACCTATGCAAAAGGCTTGGTTTTGATCACTTAATAGCTGTGGCGCATACCCGCTTCAGGCACAATTCCTCATTGCCGTCAGCCACTGCATGAGCAATTGGCACAAAATGTCTTGCAAGTGTTATCGTATAAAAAGCTTCTCAGAAGAATGACGAAGAATAGCCTAGCGAACGCTGGCCTACTACCCAGAAATCATTATTAAGAATGCCATAGTGGGTACACAGCAAGTGTGCTTACAGTAGTGAGCGAATGAGTGTTTGGTGTTTAGCCAATCCTCCACAGTGGGTGTGCGTCACGGAACACATGTGAACACGAACGAGTGTTTAGAAAAACCTCTGAAGATCCGCTCTTCTACCTTTCGCTGTGACTCTGCTGCGCCTTCCTCGCAGGCTTGGCGTTTTTTTTTTTTTGAATCGTTATCAATCGTTATGGAGCCGCCATGCTATGGTTAGGGGAACAGGAGTAATTTTCGCGCAAGGCGACCTCTTTGCTATAGGCAGCTTTGTTTAAAAACAAACCTTTATGGCCAGGTACTAAGACACAAGCGTGGCTAAATCATCAAATGAGGGAAAAGATTAGCTCAGAGAGAATGAGCCGGTTAAATAATTGATGCGTTTATTTGGTGCAAAGATAAAAATGCAGCCGCGAATTTATCACAAAAAGCCGGCACGAAAGCAGAAAACTTTGATGAAGATGACCTTGCAGTCAAGTTCGGGGCAAAACATTGCAATGTCCAACATTTCCTAACACAGCGATGAATGCGTTGCAAGATAACAACATTTGCTGGCAGAGTATTTATGTGTTTGTGTAACTGCCCATTAAAAATGGTAGAATTTCTTCTGGCTTCAAAAATTATCATCTAACATAACTTGCGGAAAAGTAATATGCGTATTTATGGGAACCACATTGAGAACTTGTACAATTATTTATTCAAGTAATATTCCAGCATATATATTTAACGGTGTGCGATATCGGAACAAGTGAGCGGAAAGGAAAAAAAAAACGTTTTAGACCTAAAATGTTTTGATAGCTTGCATAAGCACCGCCACGCTGATCTAGTGGCTAAGGTACTCGGCTGCTGACCCGCAGGTCGCGGGTTCGAATCCCTGCTGTGGCGGCTGCATTTCCGATGGAGGCGGAAATGTTGTAGGCCCGTGTACTCAGATTTGGGTGCACGTTAAAGAACCCCAGGTGGTCAAAATTTCCGGAGCCCTCCACTACGGCGTCTCTCATAATCAAATGGTGGTTTTGGGACGTTCAACCCCACATATCAATCAGAGCCTTGCATAAGGGTGATTCACGAAGATTTAAGAAAACTGGCAAAGTTAAGATCTGCGGTGGCATCCAGACTCCCGGGTATACTAATGCATTTGCTGCGTTCTCACACAGCCGCAAAGCCGCTCGGTCTTATAAAACTATCAGCCTAGGATTGTGATGGTTGACCGGTGAAAAGTACACAGTCTAAATATGTAACCGATCGAAACTAAAAGCTAGATACTATCAAAACCTATAATCTGTGAATGGCCAGAACCATTCAACTAGCGCGAGATGTGCATAGTGTGTACTCTCTTCATCATCAGATCTTCAATAGGAGGGTGCCAGTTTAGAGACTCGTTATAACTCAAATGTATTTATAGCAGCTAAAATTTTGGGATATCACACAGCTTATTTTTAATCGAAATGCGTACGGAGGCCGTTAAAAGAAAAACAAGAGTGTCACACTGATTGGCATTCAGGGTTAACTGTGACCTTCTGCTTCAAGTCCTACTTTTGAAAACATTTTTTTTTTGTTTTTGAAAACCCATGGCTCCCACTAAGTGTTGAAAGGCCCCTGCAACACTTTTTTTAGCATAATCAGAAGATGCTGCCGAGTGGTATGACGGGCTTCTGAGAACACGCGGGCAAAAACAACGCAACGATACAAGCGGCCTGAAATTCATCATCATTTCTCAAAGTCAGACAAATTTCGTACCCTCGGCTCTTGGCCAATGGTGCTTTAAGCCCGATTTGCCACCTCATAAGCCCACAGCCTACGGCCGTTGATTGATTTGTGCTTAGTGAGCTGCATAGTCAGCACGACTGCCGCGGGAGTCCGCCACGTGCCCACGTTTGCTCGTGATAGAACTGAAATAAGGCAGGCGTTCGAAGAACAAAAGTGTTCATTGTATTGACGCGCACCGACGAAGGAACACATGTCTTGCATTCTTGTCATCCCCTCCCCCTTCCTGGGTAGCTGTTCACTGGAGAATAGCTGCCCCCTAGAGAGTGCACTTGAGGCGTGTGAAAGATCCCGGTAACTCCGCGCTTACTTGAAAGATACTGCACATTTGGCGGCATTCAATAAGTGAGACAATGGGCTCTTTTAAAGAAGCCATTCGTTGATTACTTGGCAAAATGTTAAAGGGCTGCTTTAAGCTGAACGGACCGGTATAGACTAAGGGCAAAGAAAAAATATTCTTGCATTTGCGTTGATCAGCAACCTAATTCTATTTCTATACAGCAACGAAGCAAAACTTAGAAAAGAAACAAAAATGACTACGCATGCACACAATATTTATAAAGCCTGCTGAAGAAGGTAAGCCAACCATTGCAACAACGTTGCAAGAACGCCTGAATAATTTCAACAAATGGTGCTATTGCAACAGAAAGAGAAAAACTATTCACTAGCTTACGCGTATACCAGTCTCTTTTTAGGGGCGAAGCTCCTTAGGGCGTGGGCTGTGCGTCCCCTGTAGCCTGTATGTAGCCACCTCTAGTTTAGTTCTTGCAGTGTTCATTAGATGGCGGTACCGTCCCCTGTATGTAGCCACCTCTAGTTTAGTTCTTGCAGTGTTCACTAGATGGCGGTACCGTCTCCTGTATGTAGCCACCTCTCGTTTAGTTCTTGTAGTGTTTACTAGATGGTGGTACTTGTAGCTGATGATGAAAAGATGCAAGATGTTATAAACTAGAAAGTGGTACTTGTAGTTGATGAAAGACGCGAGATCTTATAAAATAGGAATGATGTCACATATGGCGCGTGTCATTGGTTGAAGGCAATCGTTCGATTTAGTGCGGCGACGTACGCTAGGGGGAGCGTTGTAATAAAATCCGTTCGCTGTTGGCGCGCGCTCGGAGTCGCCGGATGGATAAGGCTGCACAGCGGAGAGAGCGCAAGGCGGCAGCAGCGCGCGCTCGCAGACAGAATCCCGATGTGCGAGCGCGCGAGGCAAGGGACATCGCAAGCCATCCATCGTCTAAGAACAAATAAAAGTTGATTTGTGTATATACACACACAGCGTTTCTCACGTCTTTACATGATGATCGACTGGACGAATTACACGGAAGATTCACAGTTTACCGATCAATCCCTCCGGAGCTTCGCCCATTCATCATAATTCACCCCGTGAATATGCCGTAATTTTTTTATATTGTAAGGTCCCACCACTCATTTTGTCTTTCAATCTGTTCGTTGGAACAAGACAGTGGTGTAATAGAACACTGGAACACAGGCACATTACGCATGGGGCCCTTAAAGATGGCGAGTGTCAATGTTGTCTGAGGCTGATATTCACCTCCCATCGCATTTGAAAAATACTAGTGTGCCCAGATGTCAAGAGAATGCTGTACACAACCTTAAGTGAGCCAAGAGTATACATATAGTAGTGCACGTTTGACAACTCAGCCATTTCTGCTGATTCTCTTCGCATTCACACCTGACGCGCTCTAGTGAAAGAAAAATACAATTCTGGCGCAGGGGTTCACACCTCGATCCCCAAGCTCAGGAAGCGAGTGTTCCTTCAAGATTAAAAATAACGCGCCCTGGCTTGCCCAACGCGTGAACTTAACTGAAGCATATGAATGCATTCTATCAGCGATGCAAAAACAACCGGAGAGCAGTGGAGTTGCAATAAGTGCTACACTAGAATACTTTGTGACGGTGCACTAAAAGCGATCCCCTGGACAAGACATCAGGTTGACCCCAGCCCATTTCAGTAGAATTCCGTTTTACAGCAAGTTTAATTTATATTCCAAGTTTCCATGATCTTGTGATAGTCATTTAGTTGGGCCGTTCGACAGGCTGACCAATCCTGGAAAGAACATAAAAGACATCATGCAATTGGAAAACATCATTTCAATTAAAGCCGCTACCTAGAAATAAATAGGTAAATAAATAAATAAATAAAGGGAAGGAGGAACATCAGGCAAGCCCACGCCAAGCTTTTCTTACGTCCACTTCTTCCCCAATAGGGAAGGGCTTTTCGTTTTAACGCGAAATCCTCAGGTGCCTTATCAAATACTGAATTACACCACCGTAGCCAGGCATTGGTGGAGTGAATATGAGTAACGGAAAAATGACGTCCCCATATCACGTCGTCATATTATCGCAGGGTCCAAAATTTGAGGCGTCATCATGATGCCATAGTGACGTCATGGTGACATCACGACATGACGATCGTGACATCATTACACACCATCGTTTTAGACTGCCACCATGATCGGCCAACCGGTTGTGGAGGCTTTGCAAAACTAGGTGAGATGCAGCATGCAATGCCTCCTATCCTGGATACCACGTTAGGTTCCTGAAGCATTAGGAGGTAGGTGTGGGAGGATGAGCATATCAAACGAGAAGAAAAAGATGGTGCTTTCACCTTCGAGTCGTCTTAATCGAATGCATAGGAAACCTTGGGAGTTTATATATTCCGTAGCACTTACTCTTTTTGACGTCGCTTCGTCTCATGTACTGTGGTCGCGCACAAGATCAAGTAGACGATACAAGCCCAAAGCGAGGCTAGTGAAGCAAGGAACCGGGATAAAATATGCAAAAAAACCTACAATACCTAATTTATTAGAGTAGTCAAGATGGAAATGCAACAATTATCTTTATATAGCTAAAGAAGATTCGGATACATGCGGTGCACTACAGAGCCGTGGCGCCGCCTCGCCGAGGGTGGGATCGCTTTTTCTTCCCAGTGCTTTGTTGCGGCATATAAATGGGAAACAACCTGACAAAGCTTGTCTACTAGAGAAACATATACAGCTTGACAGTATATGCTGCAACTTTGTTGTGGTTGAGCTGGTGATTCTGCAAATGTTGGAAATGTCGGACATCCTATCAGCTGCAGAAAGTCCAATGCAAACATTAGCTCACTGAGAGTGGTTTTTCTACTCTGGGAAAAAAAAAACATGCATAAGGCCTTGGAATAATTTTTTTTTTGCAGGTGAGGGTGCAGGTGACGGGGTGGGCATTCCATTCATTTCAAGTGGGGCCTGGTAGGAATATGTGGTCTACTGTCGTTTTGTGCTCTGCATGTCAAGTCAAGAAATTAAAAAATAAAGAAAAAATAAAAATAAGAAAAAATCGGGGAAGGGACAGTTATCCCGGCGTGCCTCCGCCTGGCTGAGCGCTAAGCCAGGGGGAGGCAATATAAAAGTGATGCAAATATGAAACTGGTCTTTCGCTTTGCTGCCGACGCCCTGAAAAACGATTAGTCCGACCTGTGCCAATTTCTGAGTAAATCCTCAAATATTCAGGGTTACTTACTTGGGGAAAACCGCCCTTTTTAAAGCTTTAGCCTAATGACACGAAATTTAAATATTTCAGAATTGCTGCTCTACACAACAACAGTAGTTTTTTGAGAACCAATAAATATTACTGGGGAGACTGGGAATTTATGGCACATATATTCAAAACCGCTGCCTTAAAAAGACACTTTCAGGGTTGCTATCGAGGCGATGGCTGTGACGTGTCATGTGATGTCACACTGCCTTGACATGGTATCCCGAGAAATCAGCAATTCCCGATGTACTAGCGGCAGATCAGTCATCTGCTCGTAGTACGCGTAAACGATGATCAGTGCACTGTCTCGAGCGAGACCGTCAGTGATTTCTTTGACTTAAGCTGTATGAAGGACGCAGAGATGGCAAATGTAGAGAAACTGTGTCGATTGCGGGGAGGCTGGCTTGCTGATGAGCAGCAACAAAAATTTAAAATCAAAGAAAGCCTTTATATGTTTTGGCTGACTCTTGTGGGCGGAGGGTGGGAGCACTGCCTACCAAAAGAGCGAAAAATATCTCTTTTTTGATGTTTTAAAACCATGTCAGTACTCTTTAAGATGTACACAAAAATAAAACAACGACTTCGTTTGGATTGACAAAATGCACACTGAGAACTCTAATGCAGCACGTTTCACTCGCATATGTTCATTATTAGCTAGAAAATCGACGTTGAAGGTTTCTTTTTAAATTTCGCCTCGTAATCTCTGCGCATGCCATCGAAAACTTGTATGTGTACTTTCTGTTATTTTCGCAATATTGGCTTGATAAAAATTTCTGAAAAATCGTATGCGAAATCTATGGTTTCTACAGCCCCGCAACGGCGTTCTAGTAAATAAGCTACTCGGCCGCTGACCCGCAGGTCGCGGGATCAAATCCGGCTGCGGTGGCCGCACATTAACGAATCCCATGTGGTCGAAATTTCTGGAGCCCTCCAGTACGGCGTCTCTCATAATCATATTGTGGTTTTGGGACGCTAAACCCCACATATCAATGCATGGTACCCGCAGATAACGGAGTACTTAACATTTATCAATTGTAAGCTACGTAGGACTCAACAGACACCTTTAAAATTTATGACGTCACGATGTTAAATGAGAGATCTTATCGCGCGTTTGCTCACTTATAAAGCGTGGTGTCGCAGTAAGAGCGATTGGAGACATTCTGTGTCACTACTTTAACCTAAACCTTCAACTCAAGACTTCATGGGTACTGAAAATGCTTCATAAACGGGATATCAATTTCTGTGTAGTATACACCTGTAAAATTCGTGCGCGCAGGTTCTCGTGGGCCGCAAGCCCGTTGCTGCTATCGCTATCATGAAACTGAGTATATTCTGCTGTACATCATTTCGCGAAGACAAGTTCCTGCACAAGTTTCACATTTGGCAGCGTTACTGATTAAGCTCATCGTGTTCAAGACTCTTAATACTTCTTCCCCTTTAAAATTTGAAAAAAAAAGCGAAAATGCAATTATTCACACTAACCGGCACAAAACATGTACCAGAACTTATGATACCTTCTCAGATTATGGAATGCTTCTTAGGAGTTCTACTTTGCGAATACACTGGCGTAAATGTCAAATTACGGGTATGCTGAAGAGAACGTTAGTGACGACGGGCGCAACATAGAAGAAAATTCAATGTGGAAATTTACTCCAGTCCCCTATCCAGTATATCTCACTGGGGACTTGTTTATTCTATATATATAGTACATATAAATATAAATATCACAATGTGGACCTTCTTCATCTCCCTGTTGCAAGGAAATCCTCCCAACGGCCTCGAATGCCTCGTTCACACCGTCCTTGGTCTTGGCGGGGCCCTCCAGTTGAACCATAGGCACATGATCCCATCGCCACGATGCGCCCTAGTTGAGGTGCCGCGTCCATCGGCTTCGTGGTAGCTGTATATAGCAGCGTGAGCAGGTGGCTTCGAAGGCTCTTGATCGTCGCCAGATGATGGCCACGATGGGGCAGAAGTGGCGCACCTCTGGCATGTCGAACTCTGGGTGTTTCTCCAGGGAGTCCATGCTGAAGCACATCAGGATAACGTCACGGCACGAGAGAGGCCGTAACCAGCCGTTGTGCTCCAGACCCTTGGTGCCCCACGAGGCCATTTCAACCACGGCTTTGAGTGCCGTAGCATAGCTTTCGAAGACGGTGGCCTCTGAAAGCTCACCGTTTCCTCCAGGGCAAGAAGAAGGCGTGTTGTATTTTTGCTGACCGACCGCGCTGAGTTTCGTTCCCATCGCCGCCATCTGTGGTATTTCTTCCACGAGAGCAGAGACACGTCGCCTTCTTGAGAGGTTTTCTTCTTCTTCTGCTTCTTCTTCATTGGCCTGCTTCATAGAAACTCTGTTTCAAAAGACTTTCGAAAGCCTAGAATCTACGCTCAGCGCTTCAGCTTTATGAAAGGAAAAAACCTTTCATCAATGAAAAATGCTGTTATGCGGCTTCCGGGTCCCTTTTGCAAGCGAAAATGGAAATTTATTATGACAGATGTGACTTATTTATGGTGAATTGAACTGGTACACTCAATGGTAAGACCACTCGAAGAGGAAGAAGTTATAGAGGGAGAACATGAAAACAAAAGAAAGCAACACACTCGCTGTTCCTACAGCCTAAAGTTGTTTCATACATGCGATGAGAACTGGGGCTACACAACAAAAGAATGGTATATGTAATCATCTTTCATACGTGGCAGCTCTGAGGCATTTCTTCCTGATCTTTTTGTCTTCTAATTTATTAGAGAGTATAATACCAAATAGAAGTAATGGGGTTAGGACATACGGGAATATTTCCATTGCGTTGTAAAGGTATAGGAGGAATTCACATGACGTCAACCCGTGTGGTTTTGTTGAAGAATTCGCAGCTTCACTGTGAAACAGGATGGCGGCCGCAAAGGGATCATTGCACACTCCTTATAAATTTCTATATCTACAAAAATGTAAAAAATCTTGTGCTGCTAAACCAAAAATATTTTAATATATTTGTATATTATCGATAAACAATTTCTTTAAAGGTGTTGAAATACTGCAGCATTCTATTTTAAACTGCATAGAAAGCTTCTCAAAAAAAGCGAGAAAAACATCCATGTGGATATCTGTCAAAGCCCTAAACAAAACAATAGTGAGTTTTGTCAGTTTGAGGCGTTAAATTTCGGAAGGCTAGCAATCGTAACCTTTTTACTGGACTATAGTAAAACAGCGATAGCAAAACAACAAACCATACCTGTCTAAAATATGTATGAAGAAAACGAACACCGCATTTTTATGAGGGTGACGTCCGTTATCACTGAGTTGCAAAACCAGCTTGGTGAGCACAAACTGATTATAATTTGGAGGTACAGCCCATACTGGGTCTGAGAGATCTTGCTGAAATGTTATCAAAAGCAATAGAGCCTCCGTATTTTGTGCTATTGGTGGGTAAACAGGAATTAATTTCGCACAAAGCGACCTTTTGTTCATGGAGCTTTGGCAGTTTCGTATAAGAACAAACCTTTATGTTCATGTACAAAGGTGCAAGTATAAGTAAATCACCAAATGCGGAAAGGGATGAGATCACAGAGATCGAGTCGATTAGAGGAACCAAGGCGGTTAATTGGTGCGGAGATAAAATTGCAGCCATGAATTTAGCAAAAAAGACGGGAACAAAAGCAGAAAGCCTTAACAAAAAAGACCACGAGGTCAATTTGGGGCAAAATATCGGAATCTAGTATCTTTTCTCGTAGAGCGATGCATAAGTTGCAAAATAACAACATTTGTTAGTACATTATTTATATGTTCGTGTTACTACTGCCCATCAATGTAAAACCTGATAATCTCAACTGGCGTGGAAAAATATCGTCAAACATATTTCCGAAAAATTATGCAACATATTCGTGGAAACGACATGGCGTACTTGTACACTTAATGAAAAAAGTACTGTACGAGCAAAATATATTTTGCGGTGTGTATTACCACAAATAGTGAGCGGAAATTAATAAATCTGCAACATACATGATAAATATATAACGGCTGGTTAAAGGGTGATTCACACAGCTAATGAAAAAATGCCCCCACCTTCCCGAATGCATTTGTGAGGAAATGCTAGTGCAATGCGTAGCGTCTTAAATGGCTTTTCGCACGTGACAACCCAGCGTTAGAAGAATAGTGTTTTCTTATTTTTCTTACACCGTGTAGTCAATGCTGCCGTTCGCCGCCCATGGCGTTTTTCTGTCACGAGAAACGCGGTATTCGTTTTCAGCTCTAGTAGCTAGCATGCACAGTTAAAAATACTATGAAGTGAACAAAACAAACAGTGTTTTCCACTCGGCGTTGGCGTTTCACAGCGGCGTCTTAGGCGCACATGTTCGGATGTTCTTGAGAGGCACCCAGCCCATCCAGCGAACGGTTGAGAGCGAGGCGCGAGCAGACGAGAAAGTGGAGAGCTGGGATGAGAGAGATTGAATGGCGAGACAAGGAGCGGCGAAGCACTGCACCTACCCTCTTTTACACTTTCTCGCACCACATGCTCTGGTTGCTAGGGGCGAGGATAAGCGTGCGCGCTCGCAGCTGTGTGATAGGAGAGAGGGCGGTGGACGAATCCCGACAGACGCCTGACATAGGCCGACAAAGAAATGCATTCGAATCTAAAAGTTTGCAAAGGTGAGATCTAGGGTGGCATTCAGACTTTCATATACAACATTGCATTTGCTATCTACAATTTAAACAAAATTATACCCAGCTGGGAGGATTTGGGAGATGATATTTTCTATTGGATCCGGTGACTTCACTCAAACCGGAATGTAACGGAGCATATACATTCGTTTTTCACCGTTTTCCTCCCGTGGATGACGGACGAAGGAAACCGGAGAAGAACGGGGCCAATTTCCTGTTATGCTCGGTGGTTGCTCCGCAACTGCTCCGGGGCTTAGGCTAGGATGGATTCTCCGCAATCGCTCCGGCGCATCGCTCAGCGGCTTTCAATGGCTGCTGGAGAAGTGACGTAAGTAGCCTCACCACCGGGTGGCCGTTCCCCATAAATCAAGATGGCGCAGACCAACCTGGTGCAGTGAGGATTGTGCGCAGCCTTTGGCTGCGTTCGGGAAAAGGAAATCGTTCTTTGCACGTTCTGCGTATCGCAGGCGGCTGCAAGCGGTATCGAATGCTGTCATCGAGAGAAGTGAATTGTGGAAGCTTATACATGTGTTGGTTCCGTGCAGCTAGAGACACTTCATGATAACGCGAGTGTCGAACAGCCCTGCGGTCACTGGTGTAGCTCAAAACTGGTGAGTGAGCTCATATTGATTTATCTGTCTTATCCTTGTCAGGTGGTGCTAAGGTTTGCTAATGTTGGGTTAATAAGCCAAACTTAGAATCAATATTATGCTAATTTTAGAAGATGTCAGTAAAAAGTCAGCACAATTTCGATAATGCGTTGTTTGTACTTCGCGTTTCTTCAAGATAACATTGGTAGGTGGAATCAACTAAGTGTAATATTTGGAGAGGTGATTAGATATGAAATATTTAAAAAACATTATAGTTTTGGGTTCATTCTATAAAACAGGTTATAATTGGTATAAGTCGACCTAACTAGTTAAAAAATTTTTGGTCTTGTCAGAAAACATAAATGGTAATATTTGTCTGCTATCCAAATCAATAAACGCCAGGTCGAGGTCTAACACTGTATTCAAAATATTTTGATCAATCATGTAATGAAACATGAATAACTGATACCAGCAATATTTCTTTATAAATTTAGTGAATTGAAGTAGGACAATGTGTTTGGTACAGACTTTTAGAACGCATACACGCGCTCATATTGGTGCAAAGGGCATTTTGATTGTATAAGTGGTGTCTGACATAATATTCTAGAACTATACTGGATTCTTCAGGTGACATAGTGCTTTCAGGACAAAAGAGGGGCGAAAGGAACTGACAAGACTAGGCATGAGGAATGCGAAAGAAAGGGGGGGGGGGGGGGGTTCGGCAGAACGAGTCTAGGGATGCTCAACGTTTTTGTGGAAGCGGGAGTTAACCCATTTGGCAGCCCGGCTCAACAGTGTAAGGCGGAGGGGACATAGTAGTGAAAGAAAGACAGAAAGGATAGGGCAACCTCTCGAAAACCTAGCCGTATTTTTTGTGGTGATGGTAGGGGAGAGTGCTATTCTGCTGTTCCATTTTTTT
The DNA here is from genome assembly GCF_043290135.1 of Rhipicephalus microplus. Lineage (NCBI taxonomy): Eukaryota > Metazoa > Arthropoda > Arachnida > Ixodida > Ixodidae > Rhipicephalus > Rhipicephalus microplus. Next base: position 299,265,024 of record NC_134710.1, read on the forward strand.
CCCTCGTTTCAGTCGTGCTGCCATGGCCGTTACTGATTTTTTTTCTTTTGGGAAGTGGGTAGGGGGGGGGGGGGAATACAAGACTAGACTTGCGTTTTCGAAACTAGATGGGCAAAACTGTTTAAATGTTCGCCTTTACGCCCTATTTGACATGAAATCTTTCTATTTCTTTCTGACTAACGGTTCTGAGGCGTAGTTTCGTACTGGACAATGCAACAACAATGGCCTGTGAACAGGAGAGGGCTAAAGAGAATTTCTGCAAGCCTGGTAGGCACGTTGTGATACGTCCACGTGTTTCACCTTCCATGGCTTCCGGACGTTTGCACAGACCTGTAAGTTGAGTAAACTGGTCGGCCTTCCCTTATTTTAGATGCGGAAGCATCTTATACTCGCGCCTTGTAGTGCGCCGTCCGCGCCGTCCGCGCCGTCCACACCGCTTCTCGAACATTCGACAGCTGACGCGCGCGCATGCGCCGTCGCGCCGTCGCCCACTCTTCCACCATCTGTGCATCCCTTCCTCCTCTACACACCGCGCGCGCTTCACTCCTCCACCATCTGTGCACCCTTCCTCCTCTACACACCGCGTTCGACATCTACAATTCTCCTGATTCTCCAGTGGACGCGCATGTGGCGTCGCGCTTCGAGAACATTCAACAGCTGACAGTGCATGCGCCGTCGTGCTGTATATATACTCAAGGTCGGCGCTCGCTCGCTCAGTTGGCGCTCGTCGGTTGGTTTGTACGGCGCGTCGACGTCCAAGGTCGCTGTGAAATGAATTCCAACGAATCCACAAACACAATGATCGACGTCCCTTCGACCAGCGCCGTCCTTCCGCATACGTGTGTACGTGTTCACTCATTTAACACCCCCTCCTACAACCACGTTAACCAATTTAGCCATCGACCCAAGTAAGTCGCAATTTAACACCCCATTTCACAACCACGTTAACCAATTTAGCCATCGACCCAAGTAAGTCGCACTTTAACACCCCGTTAACCAATTATATGCTCCGCATCCTCCTCAGTGTTCCCCCGAGGGAAGCTGCGGGCAATTTTTTTTTTTCGTCAGAGTTAGCTTAGAGTTGGCTTAGGTGGCGTACGGTTTGTACCTTTTATCGCTTATTAATTTTGTTACGTTGCAGTGAAGTTTTCTTCATTTCGTGCTTGGGGCTGTTCGTTTTGAAAAAATATATGCTCATGCTATGAAAAATGTTCACTACTACTTTGAAAAAAGTTCTCTAGGACAAGTTTCAAAACATAGCGGCAGCCTAAATAAAAAAAAAACTAAAACAATGCCAGCCTATCTTGAAAAAAATTTTGCGAATGGGATGAGGCTACGCTTTTCCTAAAGACAAGCCGCAACCCTAAAACCTGTAAGGGCCAACGTTGCTGGAAGTATCACGATTACCACCTAATAAAGTGCGAGTGCCATGACTAGCATTAATGTTTGATAAAAATAGAAAATGATCGGGAGGGTCATTCTTAATGATGTCTACGAGAGTACCTAAATTCAAATATGTTATTACAAATTGTTTCAGCAAAGGTAGAGCTATCGATTTAGAAATAAATAGAAAACTTTGGCCAGTTGTCAACTTTGTTCACGTCACAGAGGTGCGTTTTTATCTTGTAGCTGCTGTCTGTCACCGGAGTACATGGGATCTGCATCTTGATATAGAACGCTTATCCTGTCTTTTTTGTGTATGTGTGTGGTCACTAATAAAGGTAGTTATTGTCGTGTACTCAAAGACTGTATAGCATTTGCTGAGTGCCCGTGGATTAAGTGTTGTCAGTTTTTGTTCCTCACTCATGATTTTCAGTTCTCATGTATGTATATTTTCTTGCTAAATTATGAAGGAAGCAATCACCTGAACCCACGCGTAGGCATTGAATCTGATGAATGGTACTTCGGCAATGATCAAGAGTTGTTCCCGGTGGCCGGCTTTCTTCGTTTTTCTTGCTTCATTTTCCAGCATTCTGGGCTTCATTTCAAAATGGTGTGCTTAAAACTTGTGTGCTGTTGACTTGTTGTGATATGCCTTCTTGTGTTTTGTTTCTTGGTGTCTTTTTGCATGTTTGTTTCTTGCCTTCTTTTCCCAAAGACTGGGTCATCAATCATACCTTGCAACTTATTTCGGATAAATCAAACAATAAACACTAAACTGTTTTTCATGAATTTCATCTCCCTGAGTTCTATGGAAAAAATACACAGTAACTCTACAGTGCTTGCATAAGAACTGAGATTTCCTTCATCAAACATCTGATGGTCAACCAGAGAAAAGTACACAGTAAAAGTTAAAAACCGATCGATGGCACAATTTAAATACCATCAAACGCTCTCAACTTTTAAAGCTAGAACTGCTGAACTTGTGCAAGATGGATATTGCTTGCACTCTTTCTGTCACAATATGTTCAATACGTGGATGCCAGTTCACACATTCGTTGTATGTCAAATACAAATTGAGCGGCTTCAGTTATAAGGTATCTCATATTTTTTCTTCAATCGATATGCGTACAGAGTCAGTTAAAAGATAAGCCAGAATACCACGCTGATTAGCAGTCTGACTTAAGTGTAACCTTGTGCTTCATGTCTTATTGAAGGAAGTTTTTTTTTGTTTAGGGCGTTTGAAAGCCATGGCTCCCAATGAGCATTTGAAGGCTCATTCAGAATTGTCAGAAAGAGCTTTTGAGAATTGTCAGAAAAGGCTGCCGTGTGTTACTGGGAGCCTTCTGAGAACATGCGGGCAAAACTCAACGCAGCAAGGGGCTTGAAAATCACAGTCATTTCTCAAAGTCAGCCATAAGTCGTTCCCTTTTGTCTCGACGAATGATGTGTTCCAATACTCACAGTAAACGGCTAAAGAGACAGCTAAGTGGACGGAGGCTATCTTGAGTCCCATTCTAATTTTGATGTAGCCGGCAAAATTTAAAGCTTTGAGATGACGGCACCGGAAACAAAAACGATGCAAGCTTCTTTGCTGTCCAAACAAAATGTCGACTCAACAAAGTCCTCGCATAGCCCGGATATCCCTAGTATGGTCATCTACGCACAAGCAGATGCTTTTCAATGCTCTTATTGTCGGTTTTGTTAAATTTTAATAGATTTGAATGCCAAAGAACTCAATGAAATAACAGTTACACTTTTTCTTCACTTTACCCTTCTCGACGCGAGATGGCGTCCAGTTGATGCCTTCTAGACATCATTACTCGGATTATGTCTTCTAGATGGTGTCTTCTAGACATCATTACTCGGACTTTTAGACGTCCCATTACTCGGATTATGTGATATAGATGCTGTCTTCTAAGATGTCAGCATAAACTGCCTATGATGCTATCCAGAAATGAACACATCCCAATGTTGCCATACACCCAAATTACCGTGTCATGAACGGAAACATACGCCCACTGACTGATTTCAGCATCGTGAGCTGCACAGTCATCGTGGCCGACGCGGGACGCTGCCACGTGCCCACTTTTGCTCGTGATAGCTTTGAAGGTAAGCCACGCGTTCCCAGGAGAAAAAAAAGCTCCTCAACGTAATAACGCGCCTAGTAGGAACGCATCTCTTGCCTTCCATCACCCCTCCCCACCCCCCATCTTCCTGCGTAGCTGTTCACTGGAGAATAGCTGCCCCCTTGAGAGAGCGCTTGAAGACTGAAAGATTCCCTTAACTCTGCTCATACTTGACATATTCTGCGGAATTCAGTTCGTGACACAATAGCTCTTTCGATGAAGCCATTCGATGATTACTTGGAAAAGCGTTGAAGGTCTCCTTTAAGCTAAATGTGCCAGAATTACCGCTTATAGCTACGGAGAACGCTGTTATGTGGCCCGCTGCCGAATGTTTACAAACCGGGTTTTTGTATACGGAGTGCTCCCCTGAAGAGCACAAAAACGAAAGGGCAAAGAAGAATAATCTAGGGTGTGTGTTGACCGTGACCTTAATCATTTTTGTTTACAACGGCAAAACAAAACTAAGAAAGGTAACAAAAACAATTGCACATCCACACAATTTTTTTTCCATAAAGCTACCTAAACAAGGTAAGCGAACCATTGCATGAACGTTGCAAGAACGCCTAAAAACTATGCCATCAAATGGCGTTACTGCAACAGAAAGACAGAAACGATGCACTAACTCAACTTTATTGCAGCTTTTCCTAACAGCTTCCACCACTCACCTTGTCCTTTCAGCCATACGTTGGGACAAGACTGCGGCATGATAGAACACTGGAAGACAGGCCCGTTGCACATGTTTCACCGAAAGATGTTTGGAAGGGGCAACTCTCGACGACTTGCAATGTTCTCCGAAGCGAATATTCATCCCCCATCCCGGTCGGCATTTACAAGTGTGCCCACTTGTCGAAGAAATGCTGTAAGCAACATTCGATGAGGCAAGAGCAGTTTTTCACGTTTGACAGCTCAGCCATTCCTGATAAGGTTATCTTTTCATTCTCATCTGACACGCACTAAAAAATAAAAAAAATATGTCACAGGCGTTCAAATCGGAACAACCTAGGTCAGGAAATGAGTCTGCCTTCAAGATTAGGCCTCGCGCTCATGATTGCACAACGCGAACTTTACTGAAGCTTTGGATTGCGATTTATATATCAGCGATGCAAAAAACTAACGGGAAGAAGTATAGTTTCAATAAGCGGTCACTGGAGTAATTTGTGATAGTGGACTCGAAACAATATACTGCGCAACGTGTAGGCTTGATAAATGCACATTTCATTAAAACTCTACCTTCCAGAATAGTGAACTCTTAGTCAGAGTTTCTACCATCGCGTGATGGACTTCGCGTGACGAAATGTCTCCTCGAGACCTTTAAAAACTGAAGGCAGGGAAACAGGTTTCCCTGCGAGTAGCTACCGCAGCAACATCCTGTGATGAGAGGCTGTCCGACGGATTTCTTGGAGATATCCCGTCAAATCCATGAATGTCCTTCAAAACCCAAAAACTAAATCAAATAAAAAATCAGAAATTTTCATGTGAACATCCGAGGGTGCAGTCAAATTTTTTTCTTGGTAAGCTAATAGAACGTGCTTTTTCTTAATATACCTCGCATTTAGGGCCAACTAAGGCTCACACTCACGAAAGTTTCTCTCGACCAGACTAATTCGGACTTAAGAGGGACATTAACATTTTATCAAGTTGGGCCCACTCAGATTGCAACTAACCAAATATCACTCACCTGGCTTCACTAGAGCTCCCACAGCAGGCTCTACTGAATCTGAGTGATTCTGAATCGACTCACCTGTGAGTTTGCCGACCTAAGCTATAGTAAGGTGCCCGGAGGAGATATAATGATATTGCGTTCAATTGCAATGACAAAATCTCTGCAGGTTTTTTTCAAAGACGATATTCTTTCTTGGGATATTTGGACGCAAAAAGGTTCATCTGTTGGTCTGTCGGTGTGTCCACTTGATTGTTTGCCACTTTAAAAGGCTAGTCTGTTTGCCTTTTATTTTATTTTCCTTTGGTTGTATGATCAAAGCGCATCCGCAGCGCCTACCAATATTTCTTTTGTTTCTGCGTTCATGCTTGCGCGTAGTATTGATTAAAAAGCAAATTTTGCGAATATGTGAGACAGAACATCAACGTGTAAATATATTGTGGCTTCTTACTTTATAATACCACAAAGGTATTATAAAGTAAGAAGCACGTTTGGAAATTCCGGGAATCAAAAAGAAAAGCAGTCACTCCAGAGTAGCATTGAAGCAAGCAACACTGCTATTATTACATGAGTTGTACTTAGACCGAACGCAGATATATACTGATGGGTCCGTCTCATCCAGCAGCTCATCAGGTGCCGCTGTAATTCCGGCTGCAAAAATGACAATCAAGTTAAGTTGTCGCATATGACTACATCTACGGCATCAGAGCTTACTGCTACAAGGGCTGCTTTACAATATCTCGTTCAAGAACGTCCAGGAAGATGGGTCATATTCTGTGATTCGAAGGCAGCGCTTCAGAGTTTGCAGTCTGCCATGCGTAGGAGGAGCCATGACCAACTGGTACAAGAAATAAGACATTGCCATCATGAAGCTCTAGCACGAGGACATGATATTATATATCAATGGCTGCCTGGACATACCGGTATTACCGGAAATCAATTAGCCGATGATGCAGCCCACTCAGCCCATGAAGAAACCCGTGTAGTCCCGATTCCTCTATCAAGGAATGATGCAGCAAGACAACTTTACCTGCTGGCTCGAGATCTCACACGCACGTTCTGGTCGTCTACCAGCTTCCAAAGGTGTCAATTTTATGAACTGGGTCCTTCGCTCAAGCTAAAGCTACCATCACAACTTTCCCGCTCCGATGCGAAACTGTTATGCCGCCTTTGGTTGGGTGTTGCATTCACAAAGGTGTACTCCTTTCGCATTGGTATGGCAGACATTCCTACATGCGACTACTGCGGAGATGAAGAGACCATCGAACACGTCCTGTGCAGCTGCGCTTGCTACGACACACAGCGATGCCAGCTACGGATGGTTTTGAATCGACTTGACCCCGGACCATTTTGTGTGCAGAAGATACTAGGACCTTGGGCATCTGCCTCAGTTGCACAGAAAGCAACTAAAGCACTGCTACTTTAACTTAAGTCAACAAACCTGAGCGACCACCTGTAAACTGTGTGTGCTCCCCGAGTGTGCTCGTGATTGTGTGTACCTTCTCATCTTTCTGCAACCTCTTTTCTCCCCTTTATCCCCTCCCCAGTGCAGGGTAGCAAACCGGATGTGCGTCTGGTTAACCTCCGTGCCTTTCCTTGCATCTTTAACTTTCTCTCTCTCTCTCTCTTTACTTTATAATACGAAATGCATACATCAGTAATACTAAGGAACGTAGAGTTTGTTACGCTAAGCTTTCATGCAACGCTATATATACCCACGAAAAGGCGGGTGTTTTTTGCGCTTTGCTAAGACTATACGGTGGGGGCAGCAACCCGCTGCGCGCATCGAGGAACTTTACCGCTGCGCCTCCCGAATCCCACTCATAGACTTTCTCGCGAGAACATCAAATAAATGTTTTATTCACCCTCCCCAGACGAAAACTATGGTAGCTCCATGACAATCAGAGCGAAATATGATGATAAGGGGCCAATTTTGCAACAAGTATACAGTCTAAATTTAACAAAAGTGATTTTAACAAGGTTCCCTCCAAAATATTGCCTTGAATCTGTCACATCTATGATTCTTTTCTTTGTTGCTACTATACCAGACTTTAGCCACCATACCGTTTGTGACGCTGTATATGTAGCTTCCTACGTGGGGCAAAAAAAAAACTGAATGCTAGCTTTTTCGTCTCTTGAAGAAAACGTGATATTGTTTAAGGGCTCGTTTCGCAGAAAATTTGCCGTCAGTGTCGGCGTCGGCGCCGATGTCGTCGTGAGGATCGATGGTTGAGATCGAAAAATATTCTCGTCTGTGACCTAAAAATCCAGAAAAATCACAGCATATCCACGGAGTGAGTGATGATGAGTTGGGCGAAATGCCAGATTGTTTCATCTATAAATCATGAATCATCCGCGAACACTGTATGTATATGTACAACAAATTTTATTACTCGAAAGTGGTAGCTATACGTCGCTCCCGTTCCCCCTTTATCATAACGAATTTATGGTTGTTGAAGCGGTAGATCGGTGATGGGGTGTAGTGGGAGGTTTGCAAGGACGAAGTAGCGGGCAGTTTGCAAAGGTTGAACTAGGCTGCCACGTACAAAGAATGGACACACTCACGGCACCGTGGCAACGGTTTTAGGAGCTTCATCCCTGAAAGATGCTAAAATATAAATTTCCGGGCCTAGAAGATCCAACTCGGGCTGTTAGCGTGGCAAGCAGGTGTTTTACAACGTATCCATGCATCTGCTTGAAAATACGGTTGAACAAGCTTCCTCTGTTTGGAAATACAGGTAAAATAACACTTCTGCTTTACAAACACACGAGTCCTGCATACAGGCTTCATAATTTGTCATGTATTATTGTAGTAATATTGCATGGTTGGACGGATCGGGCGTCAGAACACATGATTATTGAACCACTTCATGGGTAAAGTCAGCCACATATTACAAAAAGCACACACGCCCCTGTTGTATTCCGTAAAGACGACGTAGTGGCTGCATGGCAAGGTCGAAAACAATTCGCTCGCATCATTGCTCGTGGTTAGAATGATGCTACCCGTTACACCGGATGCAGCCATATATGAAGCTTGGCTGAAACAAGTGACTTCCACTTTTATCAATCACATTGTAGTTATCTCAATTCATACTTTTTCAGTGACATCATACAATAAACTGATGCACCAAGCGCTTCAAGTACGCACTATAGGACATCGCTATCACGTTAAACTTTTCAAAGTGAAACTTCATGGTCTCCCAGTTGTTTAGAACTTCTTTTATAAACAAATTAACTGCCCGACTCATGGCCAATCACATGGGATGAGTCCCTCTTGTATACCACAGCGAAGCAGCTAAAAAAGAAGCCTGGAAATAATCAACACCAATTATTGTGAATACGCTATGTGCAAGGACTTTCGTCAATCATGCGCCAAACCATACGCAGTTCCTGTGTACTATACACCTGTAGGATTCGTGAGTGCAAGTTCTCGGGGGCCAAACTCCCGTCGCTACTATCGCGATCACAAAACTGCGTATATGCCGGTTTCTTTCATTCATAGGGCACCAGAAGACAAGTTCCGGCATGAGTTTCAGATTTGGCAGCGTTGCAAATTAGGATTATCACATTCGTGGCTCATCATACTTACCATAAATATTAAAAAAAGCGAAAATGCAATTATTCAGACTAACCAGAGCCAACATTGTAACAGAGCTTAGGTTACCTGCTCAGATTAGAGAATGCTTCTTAGGAGTTTTTCTCTGCGAATGAACTAGCGTAAATTCAGTTAATGTGCTGGCATGCCTAATGTAAGGTTATGTATGACACGCGCAACGAAGAAATAAAATCCAAGGTATAAATTAACTTCAGTCGCCTATCCAGCATCTCACTGGGGTTGTGTTTATTATAAGTATAAATACATATAAATATACATATTCCAATACAGATCATCTTCATCCACCTGTTTCAAAAGAGTCCTCGCCATGGCCTCAAACACCTCGTGCACACTGCCGTTGATCTTGGCGCGGCCCTCCAGTTGAACCATAGGCACATGAATCCATCGCCACGATGCGTCCTAGTTGAGGTGCCGCATTTATTGGCTTCGTGGTAGCTGTATATAGCAGCGTGAGCAGGTGGTTCTGAAGGCTCTTGATCGTCGCCAGGATGATGGCCACGCTAGGGCAGAAGTGGCGCACCTCTGGCATGTCGAACTCCGGGTTGTTCTCCAGGGAGTCAATGCCGAAGCTAATGAGGATTACGTCTCGGCAGGAGAGAAGCCGTAACCAGCCTTCTTGCTTCTGACCCATGGTGTCCGACAAGACCATTTTAAACGTGGCTTTGATTGCCGCGGCAAAGTTGTCAAAGAAGGTGGCCTCTAAAAGCTCACCGTTTGCTCCAAGGCAAGAAGAAGGCGTGTCGTGTTCTTGCTAACAGACGGCGCTCAGTTCTGTTCCCATCGCCACTATCAGGGGTAATTCTTCCACGGCAGCAGAGACACGTTGCCTTCTTGAGAGGTTTTCTGCTTCTTCTGCTTCTTCTTCATTGGCCTGTTTCATAGACGCACCATTTCGAAAAACTTTCGAAAGCCTACAAACTACACTCAGCGCTTCCGCTTTACGAACCAAAGCATAAATTTTAGTGAGGAAAAACTTGTAGCTTTCGGGTCTGTTTTCTCAGCAAAAATTCAACTTTTTTATGACAGATGTTAGTCGATTTGTGTGGATTGCACAACTGCGCTCAGTGGCGCGACAACTCGAAAAGGACGAAGTTATGAAGCAAGAAAATTAAAACTAAAGTAAACAAAGCAACACACACACTGTTTCTACAGGCTAAAGTCGTTCCATACATGCGATCCAAACTAGGGCTGCTAAACATAATGTGGTACATGCATTCTTCCAGTATTTCATCCGTGGAAGCACTGAAGTTTTCATTTTTCATCTTTTTGTACTTTCATTGATTAGAGCATATCGTATTAAATAAAAGTAATTGGGTCAAGACCTAAGGAAATTTTTCCAAGATGTTGTGAAGGTTTAGGGGGTATGGCCGTGGTGTCAACGGGCACAATTTTTTTTTTTACGATTCGTCGCTTCATTGTGAAACAGGATGACGGCCGCAATGCCGTCAATGCATACTGCATATGAAATTTCAGCATCCACTGAATGTTTAAATTCCTGGGCTGCTATAACTGAAAAATATTTCAATTTATTTCGCGATTTATTTATAGTGAATCCTCTAAAAGTGTTAGAATTTAGCACGATATAATTTTGGACTTCATAGAAAACTACTAAGTCATAGCGGAGAAAACGTTCATGAGGCTGTATTAATCATAGCGGAGAAAACGTTCATGAGGCTGTATGCCATCATAGAAGCCCCAAACGAAACGATAACCAATATAATGTCTCATTTTCAGGCGTTCAGTGTCGGAGGGCCAGCAACAGTATTCTTTTACTTCAAAAAGTGAAACAGCGATAAGATAAAAGAAAGGCAGGATAGTTTCGTTCTCATTATGGAAATAGCAGAGCACCAACGCATATATCTGTGCATAAGAACATTTATGGTGGAAAAGAGCAACACATTTTTGGGATGATGACCTCCATTATCTGTGAGTAGCAACGACAGCTTGACAATGGGGAGCACAAAGTGAATATGTGTTGGAGGTATTGCCGGTACTGGATCTAAAAGCTTTTACAGCGAAAGCTGTTACGAGATCAAAACTCGGGTCTTGCGCGGTGCCTTAGGTGGCTGCCTTTGCCGCACTGGCTCCGGTGTCCGTAACCACTATCGCAAAATAATAAAAAGAAAATTTGTACCAAGGACACAGTGGGGCTCGAACCCTGGTCCGCTGCGATCCAGCCCAGTATTCTACCACTCAACCACGCTGGTGCTTGGTACTTGTTTGCAAACTTGCCTTAGGTAGGTTTGATGTAGGAAAACGAATTGCGTTATTATGAATAATAAAGCATCTTAGAACAGCAAAGGAACAACGAGGTGTCACACAATGCGAACAGCGTCCGTAGTGGGTCATTCAATGCTCCAGCCCTATAAAAAAGATTGTTTTTGATCACCTAATAGCTGTGGCGCATACCCATTTCAGGCATAATTCTTCATCGCCGTCTACCACTGCATGAACAATTGGCACAAAATTTTTTGCAAGTGTTAAGCGTATACAAAGCTTCTCAGAAGAATGACGAAAAATAGCCTAGCAAATAATGGTCTACTACCCAGAAATTATTATTAATAATGTCATAGGGAGTACAACAGCAAGTGTGCTTGCAGCAGTTACCGAATGAGTGTTTAGCCAAGTCCCCACAGTGGGTATGCGCCACGGCACACAGGCGAACGCGAACGAGTGTTTAGAAAAGCCTCTGAAAATCCACTCTTCTAGCTTTCGTTGAGACTCTGCTGCGCCTTCCGCGCAGGCTTGGTTTTTTTTAAGTGTTAAACTGTTATGGAGTCGCCGTGATGAGTGCTATGGGTGGAAGAACAGGAGTAATTTTCGCGCAAGGCGACCTCTTTGCCATAGGCAGCTTTGTATAAAAACAAAGCTTTGTGGCCAGGTATAAAGGCGGCAGCGCGGCTAAATCATTAAATGAGGGAAACGATTAGCTCAGATAGAATCAGTCGGTTGAATAATTGAAGTGGTGAAAAATACAATTTTGGCACAGGGGTTCAAACCCTGTGTCACCCTGAAACAGGGGTTCAAACACTGAAAGAAAAAAAAGAGAAAAAAGAAAGAAAAAAAGACAGAAAAAGAAGGAGGTACATCAAGCCCTCGGCAAGCTTTTCTTACGTCCACTTCTTCCCCAATTGGGAAGGGCTTTTCATTCTAACGCGAAATCATCAAATGCCTTATCAAAGAGTGAAATTATACCGCCGTATCCCGGCATTTGTGGCGCGAATATGAGTGACGGAAAAATGACGTCCCATATCACGTCGTCATAACGTCGCAGAGTCGAAAATTTGAGGCGTCATCATGATGCCATAGCTACGTCATGGTGACATCACATGACGATCGTGACATCACTACACCCCATCGTTTTACGCTGCGTCCGTGATCGGCCAACCGATTATGAAGGCTTTGAAAAACTATAGTGAGATGCAGCATGCAAGGCCTCCTATCCAAGATACAGTGCACCACTACATTAGGTTCCTGAGCATTAGGAGGTTGGTGTGGGAGGATCAGCATAAGGAACGAGAAGCTTGTTTACTAGAGAAATATATACAGCTTGACAGTGTATGCTGCAACTTTGTTGTGGTTGGGCTTGTGATTCTGCAAATCTTGGAAATGTCGGACATCCTATCAGCTAGAAAGTCCAATGCGAACATTAGCTCACTGAGAATGGTTTTTCGAATCTGGGAAAAAAACATGCAATAGGGGCGTCGGAAGAATTTTTTTTTTTGCAGGTGAGGGATGCAGGTGACGGGAGGGGGGGCATTTCATTCATTTCAGGTGGGGCCTAGTAGGAATATGTGGTCTACTGTCGTTTTGTGCTCTGCATGTCAAGTCAAGAAATTAAAAATGAAGAAAAAAAATAAGAAAAAATTGGGGAAGGGACAGTTATTCCGGCATGCCTCCGCCTGGCTGAGCGCTAAGCCAGGTAGGGGCAATACAAAAGTGATGCAAATATGAAACTGGTCTTTCGCTTTGTTGCCAACGCCCTGAAAAACGATTAGTCCGACCTGTGCCAATTTCCGAGTAAATCCTCAAATATTCAGGGTTACTTACTAGGGGAACACCACCCTTGTTAAAGCTTTAGCCTAATGACACGAAATTTAAATATTTCAGAATTGCTGCTCTACACAACAACAGTAGTTTTTTTTTAGAACCAATAAATATTACTGGGGAGTCTGGGAATTTATGGCACATATATTCAATACCGCTGCCCTAAAAAGACACTTTCAGGGTTGCTATCGAGGGGATGGCTGTGACGTGTCATGTCGTGTCACACTGCCTTGACATGGTATCCCGAGAAATCAGCGATTCCCGATGTACTAGCGGCAGATCAGCCATCTGCTTGTAGTACGCGTAAACGATGATGAGTGCACTGTCTCGAGTGAGACTGTGAGTGATTTCTTTGACTTAAGCTGCATGAAGGACGCAGAGATTGCAAATGCTGAGAAACTGTGTTGATTGCGGGGAGGCTGGCTTGCTGATGAGCAGCAACAAAACTTTAAAATCAAAGAAAGCCTTTATATGTTTTGGCTTACTCTCGTGAGTGGAGGGTGTGAGCATTGCATACCAAAAAAGCGAAAATGTCTCTTTTGCGATGTTTTAAAATAATGTCATTATACTTAGGATGTACACTAAAGACAAACAACAACTTCGTTTAGATTGACAAACTGCCCCGCCGCGGTGGTCTAGTGGCTAAGGTACTCGGCTGCTGACCCGCAGGGCGCGGGTTCGTATCCCGGCTGCGGCGGCTGCATTTCCGATGGAGGCGGAAATGTTGTAGGCCCGTGTGCTCAGATTTGGGTGCACGTTAAAGAACCCCAGGTGGTCTAAATTTCCGGAGCCCTCCACTACGGCGTCTCTCATAATCATATAGTGGTTTTGGGACGTTAAACCCCACATATCAATCATTAGATTGACAAACTGCACTCTGAGAAATCTGATGCAGCACGTTTCACTGGCATATGTTCATTATTAGCTAGAAAATCAAGGTTGAAGGTTCCTTTTTAAATTTTGCACCCTGATCCTAACGCATGCCTTCGAAAGCTTTTAAGTGTACTTTCTGTTATTTTCACTATATTGGCTTGATAAAAATTTCTGAAAAATAGAATGCTAAATCTATGGTGCCCACTGCCCCGCAACGGTGTTTTAGTCAATAAGGTACTCGGCTGCTGACCCGCAGGTCGCGGGATCAAATTCCGGCTGTGGCGGCTACATTTTCGATGGAGGCGAAAATGTTTTAGGCCCATGTGCTCAGTTTGGGCTGCACAATAATGAATACCAGGTGGTCGAAATTTCTGGAGCCCTCCAGTATGGCGTGTCTACTAAATCATATGGTGGTTTTGGGATGTTAAACCCCACATATCAATATAGGGTAACCACAGATAACAGAGTACTTAACATTTATCAATTGTAAGCTACGTAGGACTCAGCAGACGTCTTTTAATTTTGTGACGTCACGATGTTAAGTGAAAGATCTTATCACGCGTTTGCTCGCTTATAAAGCGTCATGTCACGGTAAGAGTGATGTTTTCAGGAAGGCGAAATCGTACTTTGCAAAGAAGCGAAAAATTGTTTCGCTCTTTAGTGTCTCTTTAAATGATGAGTTTGTATGTTTGGCCAGAGTACATAAGCCAGAAGACAAGCCATATGGGCAGGGGCCTCAAGTATAGATTATTTGAACACAAATACAATGCACAAAAGATGAGCAAGAAAAGCTAGCTCATCACTGTTCTCACTACGTGCGTTATCCGGTGTATGTAGAGTTGTGTCTCGCATCAAGAAACATGGAACAGATGACAATTGATATTAGGGACGTTGACTTGATTGATAAGATACGTGGGTCTGTGAGCACCCATTTAATCTTACTTCTAAAATAAAAGAAATTTCCGCGCATGATCTAATACTCCGTGTCTTGTGATATTTTAGTGCTGCAACTTATGTGTTTTTGCAAAAATAAACCAATTGGAAGTAAGCGGTAATTTGTATCCTTGTGTTCATGCGTTGTGTTTGCTGTTTCTTTAAGATAATCGTGAAAAACCAACTAGCCTGAATTGCCACCCTTGTGGTGACATAGATTGTGGAACTAAGGGAGTATTGCTAACTTCACGTTGTTTCGCACATCCGCACATTAGGGGGATTTCTTCGCAAGAAATGCCCCTAACACGTTGCAGTTCTTATACAGAGGGTCGTCAGTGCGGTGCCTGAATGGTCGAGCCAGAGAACAGGTATAAAAATTATCAAAATTTAATGAAGATGACCTGGTGCACTTGCCGACACACTGCAAATACTGCGCCAGTAAACCATGTTTTCGCATAGATAAGGCTTCTGAACAGAACCTAGAATCAAACTTCCCGAGAGCTAATCAGCCGGTGGAACGGCTTCGTTTACCACTGTCGCTGAATGAAGGGCTGGGACGGATGCTCAGTGCCGCCAACACCAGATGATTCTTCAGCACTCTAATTTCGCATTACAAAGTGGTCAGTCGCCAATTATGTTTTTATATTATAATTTTATATTTTTTATATTTATATTATATAATATATCCTTGGGAAACTACCCGATCAGAGAGAAATCAAAGAGAGGCAGGCAGGTTAACTGGGCTTTGTACAGTTGCAACTGGACACGTTGAAAAGAAAACAGTGAGTAATGCGAAGAAGAGAGACCAAACAGGTGAGTAAAGACTCTAATGCATGAGTAGTAACCCTGCAATAACTCTGACCCTGCAATAACCCTATATAAACATGGCAGCATAAAACGCAAGACGGGGTTGATTGGCGGATGGCATGGGAGAGGCCTTTGCCCTGCAGTAGGCGTAGTTAGGCTCATGATTATCAACCCTAATCGCAGTGCTTCATTTCAGAAAAGCGTAGTACAGATCTACAGTTACCTACAGTCGCTCATGTAGGTCAGTCGTCTTCAAGTGTTGCTGAAGGACTTATATGGCTTCCTTACCTGACGAGCGTGTTGGTCAGGCTGCCAAGATACTTCAAGGTGGAAGCCTTAGGTGCCTCATCAAGCGCCATAGGTGACCCCAGGCGTCGGAGTAAACACGAGTGATGCTAACGGTCATCGTCACTTGATGACGTAATCATACAACGTTATCATGACAACCTAGGTCTCCAAAATTTGCGATGCATGAAGCCACTATGATGTTCTCACATGACGTTATCGCTTGGTCAAACTTGGGTCAATCCCGGAAGCAACGCAATACAACGTAACTTTGTTGGGTACAGAGAGCTTTGAAGGAGAGAGAGGGGTTGTCAGTAAAATTGATTGAAAATAAAGAAACGAATTGACGTGTGCATGTGGGAGGTAGTGACCACATACTGCGCCAGGGTAGCCAATCCTTCTCTGTTGATGGAGTGCGTTACCGGCGGTGGTCCATGGTGAGGCCGCACCCTAGGCCTCTTAATGCAGTTCCATCATCACACGGACTTTTTTTTAAATCCAGTTGGGGGAGACAGAAGGTTAGGTGGGTAGATGAGATTAAGAAGTTTGTGGGTATAAATTGGCAACAGCAAGCACAGGACCAAGTTGACTGGCGGAACATGGGAGAGGTCTTTGTTCTTCAGTGTACGTAGTGAGGCTGATGATGATGATGAAAGAAACGAAGATGGTTTTTGCCTTCGAGTCATGTTACATATATGCATAATAGATCGTGGGAACTTTTTCGTTGCGTAAATCATCCCCATCAGAAGCATAGTAACCCTATTATGTATCATACTCATCAGCATCATCATCATCAGCTTCACCAAGCCCATTCTAGGGCAAATGCCTCTCTCATTTTCCGCCAATCAACCCCGACCTGAGCTTTATGCTACAACGTTATACAGACGAAGTTATTCTCATCCGCCCCCTAACTTTTTATCTCCATCTCACTCGTTTGTCTCCTGCTGGAATCCAGTCAGTTACTCTTAATGACCAGCAGTTATCCTACCTCCGACTTCCATGTCCGGCCCATGTCCATCTTTTGTTACTGATTTCTTCTTGATGCTCTCCCGCTATGCCCTCGAAGATGCAGCTATGGCGCAGAAGTAGAGCATTGCGTAAATGGCGGATCTTGAAGTCTATTTCAGGTGTGCCGGACTGTTTGACATTTATCGAAATGGGTACCACAGCAGAAAGGTTGATCGAACGGATATTGTATAGCTGTAAATTCTAAACTTAGCCTCAGAGCGAAGTATATGTCATGGTCAGAAAAGAGCGCTCAAGAAAGTATGCACCGGCAAAATATGGAGACAGCGACAATACCAGGCGCCAGATTGTCGCCTTTCGAAACCATGGAAAAGGAGAAAACAAGCATCAAAGCATTCCTCGGGCGCACCGCTTCTCCCCTCGAATTCATCGCTACGCCGACCAACCTCCTCGCATCAGTCGTCGAGAGATCGCTAGAAAAATCTCGAAGGAAAGGGGCGTGGTGATGAAGAGTTGCGTCACTTTTCGAGAGAGAGGTCCCGCTCTTTCCCCAGCCCTGACGAAATGACTAGAAACGTCTCGTCGAGTGACCTTCTGAATCATTGAAAATGAGTCACCCCCTAGTTGCGTCACGTGTGACGGACAATTCTCGAAACATCTTGCCCTTTCCCTAGTCTTGGCTGTTCAGCGCGCCGACGAAGCGATAAGAAACGTCTAAATCCTAGCGCGAATGTATTAAAGCGAGCAGCGAGAGTGGTGAGCGGGAGAAGGATGAGTTTGCGCCAGTGTGCGTAGTGTGTGTCTACCGTCGGGTGAAGGCTTTTGCCCTCAGTGACAAAGCAGGAGATGAGGAGGATTTCCACCCATGGGTGAAGGCTTCTGTTCCAAGCAGAAGAAGGGCGTGTGATTACCGCCAGTGGGCGAAGACGCGTTTTGCAGCCGCAGCGCGTAAGAGACCGACGTGTTACCGGCGAAGAAGTTTGGTGCTTGGAGTGTGGATGTTCGAACATATGAGGTTTCCTGGAAGAGAAACTTCAGGGGCAGCAGAACGACAGCAGCACTGGACTTTGAGTGAGTGATTGCTGGAAGAGTATCATTCAACTTTTGTTTCAAGAGCTTTGGTCTGAATAAGTTGACGAACTCTTTAGTCTATAAGTGTCTTGGTTGTTTAATGCCAGAGATTGCATTGCAGCACTTGTTGTGGTTTATATCCGTTGTTTTGAGAGTAGCTAGTTGTGTAGTGTAGCCCGATGTTTGTGTGGTGACAAATTGCATTGGACTATTGCCGAGAGTGCCTATTCATGTGTTGTTTGGTCTGCCGTATTAGAGGATATATTTTTGTTTGTTATCAACTGTGCACTCTGACTCGTTTTTGGACCACAGCTGGCGTCCACGGGCGCGCCAAATAGGGCCACACCTAATTTGCCCGTGCTTTCGTGGTGCAGTTCGGGGGGCCGATACTTCAGCCCTTGGAACTATCCCGGTGATTGCCTTCCTAAGTAACGGGACTTGTGACAGTCATGCCACTAAAACATTTTCTGTGGTGTCAGTTGCGATTACAGACCGCACGCATATCCATTCTAGTTGGGTCTGTTTCCAAAATACCCTTTGTTGCAGTTCTCATTAAGCTAGCTGGACCCCTAAAAAAGCCAGACCTGCACAGAAAGCTCACCACATATCACAGCGAAAGCTGGAAGGGCAGCATTTCGAGAGTCCGTCGTTGACTTTCCTGGGCAACTAATATGAGTACGAGTACGCTCGTAAGGTACCTACTATGACATAAACTGGTGCGATGGCTGGTGACAATGATGAAATATGGAGTAATACTGAATTGTGGAGTAATTATGGCTGAGCCTTTTTGTAATGGGTTGGAAGCATTCAACGACCCCCTCGTTATACGCATTTCACATTTTGCGCTTGGTTACAGAATTCACATTGTGTAGCACCTGGTTGTTATTTCACTCTTCTACCAGTCTATATTTCCCATGTTAAAGTAATTCCTTCCCGTCATAGTGACTCTATAAGGTGTTTTTGCAAGAGTTTTGCAACTCCGGCATGGCTTCGTGGTAGAATACTGCCGCTGCCACGAAGAGAATCCATGTTTGAATACCGTTACCTCCTCAATTATTATTTGCATTTTGTTTCCTTTTTCTTATTTTGAGTGATATCAGGGACGGACACCGGTAGTGGCAGCTGCGGACAACTACGGCATCCTTGTTGTGATTTCATAAAAGGTTACGCTGTAATATAGCTCACTGCATACTGGAACGAATACATATGCACTTTGGTTGCTTTTGGGGGGAAAGACGCAAAATGTCTTGCTATTACATACGTGCGTTAAGTTGGGATATAGGTGAAAACAGTGCTAAATAAACGAGTCACATATTGAAGAAAAACGCGTACATGACAAACGCTTCGAGCTTCACCGAGAGATCAAACCAAGCATCGCACTGAAATTATTTCTCTAAAAAGCCGCATACCCTATAATAAGTATTCCCGTCATTTGGCACGACGTTTCATAGGGGATTTAAGCTATTGCCCAAAATTCAGAAGTTGCATTCGTCTTTCGGGTGCCCATAGAGCTCAATAGGGTACGTAGGGGCGTCACTCATGATAATCATAAAGACAGCGCGCAACACCAAATCAACAAGTCTGTTGATGAAATGAACCACCAGTGTTGTCTACGAAGTTCTGTTACATGAGACAGGCGTATCGTTGTCTAAACGATTGGCTCTGGCAACATTACAATATGACCTTTGTAAGAAACGAGGCAGCGAAATGGCACTTCACTGCAAACGTAAGAGGTTTGGGCTGATTTTTCAAAAAGGCCTGGTTATCGCATGTTATACAATTGAGCACTTGTCGTGTGTGTTCTTTCACTGTGTGGCTTGTAATGAGACGTTCTTCTCCCGTTTATGTTCTTGATAGTTCATGTTCTGCAGAATTTAACTCAATACTACTCAATGTCATTCGAATATGTGTGTAGGCAGGATAGACGCTGCAGACGTGTACTTCTCCCAGTAATTAAGCGTATGGTTTTCTATCATCATGTTTCTTCATGCCATAGGAATATAACTCTTACAGGGATAATTTCTGGGATCAGGCACAGTTAAAAATAGACTACCTATGACATCTTTGTCAGCCGAGGTGTATTTTCCTTAACTAACGTAAGTAGGTTATAATTTTTTTGAGTTCTCAGATTTAGCTTGAAACAAAATATATGGGTCGGTTGCTTTCATCCGGAACCTGCAGGGGGATTTGTACAGCATAACAGATGCGCTTTCATCGGACAAGTAATCAAAACGACAATGACAGGCTTCTTAAGGCATTCCTGGTGTGTACAATACGGCTCAGTAGAACCGGTTCAGATAGAAATGTTCTTTGCATTTGTGGGGGTCAAGCTGCACCACTAGCATTTACAGCTTCCTGTTTCTTGGATACTGGGCGAAAAGCTACTTTTTGCATGTTTATAGACTGGGTGGTGAAAGACGGACCCAACAGAGGAGCCAAGACACCACAAACGATGTTTGTGAAGTCTTCACTTCTCTCTGTTGTCCATGTTTGCACGCCCATTCTTTTGACACGAATATCTTTACCAACTAGCTGAGCTCTTTGTTATTCGATTGTTTCTGTTTCTTTTTCTGTATGCTTTGAGCTGCTGCAACTCAGCACAAGGTTTTTGCCTTGTGCTGAGTTCATGACACCGACATATAAAGCTCGTCTTGACAGCCGAAGCGATTCGTTCTCTTTCGTTTGTTGCTGGCAGGATGGCACCAACCGCGCACGTGGAACGAAAAGAGTTCTATGCACGTCCTGCCCAGGTGCTTCCCCTTATGGGCAAAAAAGCGCGGAGAAGTTGTTCGGTGACGCAAGAGTATAAAAAAGGACGTTCGGGCTGGGACAGATGAGAAGAAGGGAGGGCGTGTACATTACTCTGGCAGTGCGAGACGCCGGAAGGGCAAAACGAGAGAGAGCGCGAATTGTAGGGGGACGCGCTTTCATTTCCGCGGTGCTCCTTCCAACCGCAACAAAACGGCGTCGATGGCGGTGGGCGTAGCGGCGCGCGACACGGCCACTTATCTCGGGAATGAGCCGCGGCACGCGGCGCCCCGGAACGCGGCGTCGTTAACGAGCCAGCCGCGGCCATGGCTCCGGAGGCCCGGGCTCGGCACTCTTTGCAACGCACCGCCTTGTCTCTCCGGGGCGCGTTCGTAATGGAGCGGGCGCGCCGGGGGCTTATTTGGGCACTCGGCCAGTGGGTGGTCCTGCGGGGGGCCCCGGGCAATTTGTCAGCAGTTGTTGACACCGCCACACGGGGCGGAAACGAAACCGCCGTCCGAACCCTGCGGGATCGGAATCCGCCCCGCACGTACACCTACGCAATGTCGCGTGAGCGCGCGGGGTAGCGCACAGGAGAAGGGGCCATTCTTTTCACCTCGGGGATGACACAATCGGCTGCGTATTCTGCGAAATACGAGAAGACGAGATCATCCGTACCTGATGGAAACCGAGCTGCTTCGCTCAGCAACTAATGTGGGCTGCAGATAAGGATGGTGTAGAGGCACGTCTGAGGTACTAGTTGGGTGGAATTTCAGTTCTCTTACTCTCTCTTTCTCTTTCATCCTCCTGCTCACTTTTCATTTGCTTCAAGGTGGGTAATTCATCGCGCACCTATATGCACACGATTAAATTGACCTCCTGGATTATACGTAACTGCATTGAGTCAAATGGCAGAAAATAATGTTTTATCCTTGAAAGAATTCAGTTTGTTGCAACGCCACCTCTTAATAGTGCTCAGAAACCAACAAGGTCTTACGAAGTGCACAATCTCGTGATGCAAAAGGTATAGCATCCGCAGCGCAAAACACATCCTTTTAAGCCTGTTTTCCAGCGAGGAGAGAACAGAAGCAAAGAGAGCCGTTATGTGCGTGGCGATGAAGCATTGCGATTGTAACACTTCCGTACACCGTTATGTATCTCAGCTTCAGAGTGTTCAAGCACTACGTGCTGTGTTTATAAACCGGCAACAATTATCGCCACTGCAAAACTTCCTCTAATACGCATAGCTGAAAAAAATGCCATTAATTACAATAACGCTCTATTTCGCAATACGAACGATGCGCACGCAGCCTAAAAAGAAACTATTACGACGAGATTTGTGACAAAGGCAAAGGTTGCCGCCATCATTTCTATAATTAGAGAATAGGTGAGCCGGGGTTATTTGTAATAGAGCTATCAAGTTATATGATGTGGCATATCTGTTTTTTATAATGCTGACATCCTCCGAGGACTACATGACATACCAATCAGCAGGTACCGTAATACACCCGATTTAATCACTGAATCGCATGGTTTCACGAATAAGGCAAATGCAACCGCACACCGGTGCTACCGCGTGCACAACATGCGTAATATTTACAAGCCCTAATAGCCAGGGTTCATCGAAAACGTGAAACGGACATACCAACAACCCAGTTGAGGGTGTTAATAATGATAACTGCGGCGACAAATCCTGATGTGATTATGAGGCACGCCGAACTGAAGGGCTAAGAAGTTCTTGACCACCGGTTGTTTTTTTTTAACGCGCACGAAGTATACAGGGGCTTTAAGCCTTTCGCATCGATCAAAATGTGGCCGTCACGCCGAGATTGGATCGCGTGAATTTTGTGCCTGCAGTCGAGCACCGTAGGTTTCACACTACCGTTGCGGGTCCACTTCAGGAGATACTCCAAGCACCAACATCACCAATATATAGCCCTGTCCTGAGTACCATTCCACTGTGTAATAACTGCTAACACAGCGTATCATCTGGTTCACTTTTCTGCATTCTCTTGACTCTTGCCTCACAACACACACACACCGAGTAGCACACTTCAGCTCAGTTTATTATTGTTGTTGTTATTCGCTCAAAATACAAAGGCTCTCAGTAAGTACTATGCAGACAAGGGTCCCTAAGTCGAGCTACTGCAGCGGGCCTTCCAGCGGAAACTAAACTACTTTGCTCTTTTCCGGAAACTTCGAAAAATTAGCATATAATATCCGTTCACGTACACTCATTTGGGCAGTAAATTCCACGCAAATCGTTTTTTTAATAGTGAGGAAACGCAAAAAAGAGAGAAAGTTCTTTGTTTACTTAAATGTATTTATATTTTCACTTTGCAAATATATCAAACGTAATTTCGTAGTTCTTTTTTTGTGTGTGTTTTAAGCCAGTACTCGGTTCTGGCATTTTTAAAACTTTGTTTATGGTATGATAAATAAAACCTAAACTTCGCACTCCGTTTCCTATAGCACATTGAAAATGTCCACCGAATAACTAAACACTTAACATTTAAAATGTCCACCGAGTAACTAGTGGGAATAAGGTCAGCAATATATATCATCGAGCAGCCCGCAGTTCCCAGCTATTCCTTAAAGAGTTTTGTTTTGCTAATACATACTATAGCAGCGACCGAAATTCACGACGCCATAACGGGTCTTGAGTTTTATTTCTGGGTGCAATGTCACAGAACAGTAAACGTGGCATCATAGACGGAGGTGCCATGATTCAGGTGGTCGCCTCACTTTCATGCGAATTAAACCGAAGTTCGCTTGTTTTTGTGTGATGTGCAGTGGTTTTTGATCTTGTGCACTCATCAGACCGAGCCAATGACGGAGTGGAACGCGAGGGGCTTGGTTAAGCGAACCTGATAGCACCGGGCAACACACCTGGTTTGGATGACAGGCTGCGGCACGGAAACAGGCACAGTAGCTTCGCTTAAAGGGCCCCTACGCCACACAGAGTTTTAACTTCTCGCCTTCACTATACCTTTCCTACAAGCGCTCCATTCTTTACACTTATTTCTGCATAAAACACTCACTACCGCATAATTGAAACACTCCCACGGCATGTTTCATGTATAAAAACTGATCCTTTCACAGATACACTTTGCACAAAAGGTCGAATTTCAATAGCACGAAGTTTCGACACAACGAAGCAAATTGCTTATTTCTTTTTTTCTACTTCGATTTATCACGATTTAGCTAAGTAAGGTTTGCTGTATACGTGGTCGTAATGTTAAAAGGCCGTCCTCTCATATACTGACCACCACAGAAGCAAGACTGCCAGCATAACTCCACATTGCCGACGCTCGTATTCCCTCCCTGCTTCCTTACCCTCAAGGAATAAAGCGCTCACAGCATGATGTTACACAGGAAGAAGCTCGCGTGTTGTGTCAGGGTCTGAACGCAAAGCAGTCAGTCTCGGCAGCAGTATTCGTGCGCTGGACGCCACAGCAAAAACTGGCGTGTTCGCGAGTAGTGAGGAGTCTTGCGGATGTCATAAAATGCCGCGAGAGCGAATTACCGTGAACGACGAAAGCGCGCCCAGTAAATGTGTGGCGCCGAAAACTGCACGCGTCTCGAACAACGCGGCGTGCGAACTACATGGCGTGCGCTCCTCGGACGCATGAAATGCCGGGGCGCGTAAAATCGGTGACCTCTTTTGCATGCACGTTCTCGTTTAGCACGTATACTGGATGTTCACAATGAAAACGGTGAGTTGGGTTATGATGAATACTGTTCTTTTTTTTACGCTTTACAGGACAACATTACCTGGAAACATGGCGTGATATTTGATTGTATTACCCGCTACTATCACAGTACGTTATTTGGCTGGATTCACGTAACGATGATGACTACAAACTCGTTGCGTATAGCAGCATTGTGTTGTAGCGTATAGAGCAGCATTATGTGTTGCGTATAGCAGCAAGACACTGGCGTAGCTAGGGGTGTGTGGGTGAATTCAACTCTTCCAAAGTTTCACGCTTTTGGCAGATTTTAAGTGTATATATACGCGTACACGTTTAAACCCACGTACGAACATACATAAGGCATTGTTAAACACACAACCCTCTGCCGCCCTGGAGAAAATTTGTGGCTACGCTACTGGTTGATGCAGTACTTATCTGCACCGTACTCAATTGAATAGCTAACGACCCTTAATTTCTCAGACGCGCCCAGCGTGTCAAACGCTTGCTTGCACGAAAGATGTTTTTACATCGTCAGCGTTTTGAAGAACACGCCAAGCGTCTGAATTTTTGCGCCTGCGAAAAGCATACACGGTTTTATAAAAAAAAAAAATTCGCCCCTCCCCATCTCGACACTGCCGGCTACAACAATACATGTGGAGATAGGTGAAAATGAACCAATCTCCTTCACGAGCGCGCACATTGGCTTTCAGAGTGCTACAGTGATAGTGAGCCCTAATAGAAGTGAGAAAACGCGTCCCCTTTCTTTTAGGATTTCTCAAAACTCTCTTCAAGATTATGTTTCGATATCCTGAAGAGCACAACAGCGGAACTTCCTGTTGAGGAGAGACGTCACGTATAATGTCATGCCACCACTGAAATTCGAATGAAAGGAAAATTTCCGCATGGCGTTGAACAAGTATCACTATATTGCTAATGTGAAGGGTGTCAGTGACCGGGTTCCTGGGAGAGGGTATAGGGGGGAAGTAACCTACGTCGTACCACTTTGCGATTCTTACAATTTTGGCAGCATCAGGGCCGTCAAAACTAGGGTGAAAAACAATGTGCCGCTCAATGAATAACGTCATACGTGAGGTTTCTACTCAACCGCAACTTTCACTGCAGCACTTTTTAGGATTCCGAAACACGTGACGGGACACAGGCATCACTTTCACCAACTGTCCCGCTAGCGTAAAGAAGGTGTGCTCCCTTGCATAAGGGGCGTGATAGGATGTTATCACACTTGAACTTTCTTTATATAGACCACACAGCAACGCCGGCATCTATGCCGATAGGGACTTGTTTGGCGTGTGCCTAAAGTTACACGCACAATAAAAAGCACCATATTTTTGATGCGCTTTCTTCTGATTCATATCGTCCTGCGTAATGTCTGGAGAACGGAATGAATGGGAGGAATTAATGAGTGGAAGTCATGTTGCCACGTGCCCCGAGAAAATACTTCTGGTCTAAGTCTCTGTAAAACAACATAACGGGTAAAGGTAATCCACTACAACAGCCCTGATCGAAGTCCACGATATATAGGAACGGTTGACGATTCATGATTGAGGTATTGTGCGCGGGGATCGCATGCGCCGGTTGTCATGATTGTTGTCTTGTGCGCCGTATAGACCTATTCTATGTTTTTGAACAGCAATAGGCGCCGTCGACATATTGAGGGGCTTGTAGCGACGTCGCAGCGCGCAGGATCCGCCCAGCCCAAAGCTCGCCACCCCTCTGATCACGTGACAACTTGCACCACGCGGGAGGCTCCTCGACACGCTGTGCTCGGAGGCAGCTTTCTAGCTGCTGTACCAGTTGTGACGTGATCATACAGGGCGGTGGTGGGCTTCGGGCTGGATTAATCTTGTTTGCTGCGACGTCGATACAAGTGCCAACCATATTTTTTACACAACAACAACAACAACAACAACAACAACAACAACAACAACAACAACAATAATAATAATAATTATAATATTAATAATAATAATGAAGATACCACATCTTGTGCATAAGTCCTGCTCGTCTTACAGCTTGAGCGACCGGTTGTACGTCAGTGAATGACATTTGTCTCCCATTCTGTGAACAATAACTATATGAGCTTCTAGTAATTGCAGTCTTCGATTCGACGTAACAGGAATAAGGGAGTAGTGGAATGGTAAATTATAACGCATACATTTTCCTGTCACATGACAAAACATACGTTTGTTTTGGTGATTGGCTCCTTCGTGTACCTAAAATCTCTATACGCCCAATAATCCTCCAAAAACTAATCGTTGGGGCATGCAATCGACCCCTTTTAAATGAAAACTGATGAGCCCGGAGGGAATCAACGTCGACTCTCCTTCGTACCATTTTTAGTTCCACACGAGCAGTTTTGTGTGCCTTCAAAAGCTTACCTTTTTTTTTGTTTTTCAAACAACGACGTCATAATACTTGCGCACTCATTCACTCTTCCAGCTGATAGCTATCTTGTACATCCAATAACGTCATATATACAAAACATATTCGAGTACGCAACTTCCTATTATTAGACACCCAGTCATATTTTTCCACACTTTATTACTCTTCCTAGAAAAAGTGTCACACAGCCCGCCTTTGCCGACTGCTGTACGCTCCAAAAAAAAGAAGAGGGTGGTCGTTATTATTGACTATTGGTATATAATAGCTTGTGACATACGTTAAAGCTATGTTAGTGATTGAAATTAGTATCTGTAGTTTCATTAAAACTCGCTTGCTACAAGTGGTGATTACTGTGACTGAATAAGTCATGTACAGGCTCCCAAGCCTATTTAGCATTATGAACATATCTTAATAGTCACTCAGTTATGTCAACCTCTGACCACAGTTCAGCCGCTTCAGCTTTGAAGCATGTGAAGGCAAACAATAAATAACACAAAATACGCGCCTAATATCTATGTTTATATTCTATTAATATATTCATTACCTAATGACGCATCCCAATCATGTTGTAGGCACTCATTAGGCACATCATCTATCTTTACACATATTCATCATCATGAGTGGTCGCCATCTTCTTCTGCTGTGGGGACTTGGCTTGTCTGAGTTCTGTGCCTTGGGCGTGGTCGCTTCATCGTGTCTTCTGGGCCTAATAAAGGTTGCCTTCACCGTTACATCATAAGTGGTGGAGTGTGCTCTACGATCTTCTGTCCTCTCCCAGCCCGATCTGCCTCCTAGAGCTGCGCTCAGGTCGTCGTTTGTGCCAGGTGTCCGGTAACATGCCTCAGGACGAGCCAACCGGCGCTTCTGCGTCTACCTCCACGGCCCCGGCTACCACGGCCTATCCATCGTGGATTATCACCGCGCACCAGCGTGAGCCGCCCACGTTCGCCAGACTTCGAGGTGAAAATGTGGAGGATTGGTTGGACCAGTTCAATCGAGCGAGTTCCACTAACAACTGGGATGATCCTACCAAGCTTCGCCGTGTTACTTTCTATCTCACAGGCGTAGCGAAAACATGGTTTTTCAACCATGAAACGGACATTGCGGACTGGACACGTTTCAAGCAACAGCTTCGCCAAATTTTCGGCACCCCGGCGGTTCGTTCAGCTCTCGCGAAGAAGACACTGGATTCTCGCAAGCAACAATGCGGTGAGTCCTACACATCGTACATAGAGGATGTCCTTGCTCTCTGTCACCGTTTCAGCACGTCCATGTCTGAATCAGAGAGAGTTCGTCATCTATTGAAAGGGATAGGCACAGTAGCGTTCAATGCCTTGGTCATTCAAAACCCGACTACAGTCGCTGAATTTGTTGCCACGGGCCAACGCCTAGAGGAACTTCAATCCCAATGGTTACCGCCGGACAGCTCTGAAAACACTACCACGACTGATGCCTCATTGCGTGCCATGATCCGGGCGATTATACGGGAAGAGCTGCAATCTTTCGGCCTCTCAATGACACCGAGTCCACCTCCCCCCTCCAACACTGTTTTGCGGGATGTTATCAAAGAGGAGTTGGCGTCCATGACCGGGCCAGCGTATGTAAACTATCCAGTACCTCGACTCCAGCCGACGTACGCACAAGTCCTCGCTGGCTCACCACCCGTGGTACAACCGATGCCCGCACACTCGACGCCTGTCCCGCTGGCTTCGTTGAATCCGAGTGTGACTAGCCAGCCCTTTCACCCACCGTGGCGGCTGCATCGTCCGATCTGTTATTACTGCGGCTATCGGGGCCACATTGCACGCGTCTGTCGGAAGCGTCAGCAGGACGAGCGTCGTGGACTCGACACCTACGGATGGGATGATGGGACAAGCTGGTACACTTTCCAACGTCGTCCTTATGATCCGCCGCTCCGCCGCTCACCGTCTCCAACTGCGACATCTGAGCCAACCAGTTCCTACCGCTCTACTAGACGCCGCTCACCCTCACCCCTCCGCCGTTCTACGTCTCCATTGCGACCTGTCTCGCAATTCACCAACCAACGCCCGGAAAACTAACCTCTGCAGCTTTTGGAGGAAAAGCTGCATCGAACGAAAAGACAGAAATTCCTCCAGTGCGTCCATATAATACGGTAGCTGTTTTAATAGAAGGTGTGTACGTGGACGCTTTAATAGACACTGGTGCTCCTTTGTCTGTGATTGATCGTTCTTTGTGCTCACGTCCACGAAAAGTCACCACCTCTTATAATGGACCTACACTGCACGCTGCTCAAGGGAATGCCATTAGACCTGCCGCTATGTGCACCGCTCGTGTTTTCGTAGCTGGTATTGTTCATTTTGTGCAATTTGCTGTGCAGAATTCGTGTGCCCACCAGATTATATTAGGCTGGGATTTTCTGTCTACGGCGAACGCTTCCATCTGCTGTCGAGAAAATGTTGTTCCTATGATGGAAACTGACTCTGCCCTGTATGCGGATGACAAGCCCGTTCACTTGCTCGCTGATGAAGAGACCGAGCTACCACCTGGTCATCAGCGGATAGTTGCCATCACTTCTAATGTGATCGACTCTGGTAACGTGTTTGTCCAACCATCTGCACGCTGTATCGCAAGAGGTATAGCCCTTGCTTCAGGTCTAGCGCAATTCCACAATGGCTCCGGACTTCTCTACGCTACAAACCAGACTTCTGAGAAAATTCTCATTCCTAAAGGCACCAAAATGGCTTGCGTTTCTGAATCTCAACCTGTCTCTGTTGTCCCGCTTATGCCAGCGTGTTCTGACCTTCCTTCTATGGGACGTTGATCAAGCGTTTCTGTTCTTGCTGCGACTATTAGTCCAGAACTGACCTCTTCACAGACAGATGAGTTGCTTGCCTTGCTACAAAAGCATAGGAGATTGTTTGATGCCCATTCCATTATTAGGCATCGTATCCAGACCGATGGCACTTCCATCGTACGCCGTCGACCATATCGCGTCTGTTCATCCGAGCGTGAGATCATTGAACAAAATGTAGCCGATATGCTGCAACGGAACATTATATGTCCCTCCGCGAGTCCTTGGTCATCCCCTGTTGTTTTAGTAAGGGAAAAAGATGGCTCCGTGCGATTTTTCGTGGACTACAGAGCACCTAATAAGATTACCCACAAGGATGTTTACCCCATGCCGCGCATAGACGAT
Source organism: Rhipicephalus microplus (assembly GCF_043290135.1). NCBI lineage: Eukaryota > Metazoa > Arthropoda > Arachnida > Ixodida > Ixodidae > Rhipicephalus > Rhipicephalus microplus. The sequence continues at coordinate 299,294,809 of NC_134710.1, forward strand.
GCTTTGAATTCACTGCAAGGTGCTGAGTACTTCTCAAGCCTAGACCTGCGTTCAGGTTACTGGCAAATACCCATGCACGAAGATGACAAATAAAAGACAGCGTTTTCAACACCAGATGGGCTGTATGAATTCAACGTCATGCCATTCGGCCTTTGCAATGCTCCAGCAACATTCGAGCGGATGATCGACACAGTTTTACGAGGCTTGAAGTGGAAGAATTGCTTGTGCTATTTAGGCGATATCGTTATTTTCTCGTCAACCTTCCCTCAGCACTTGCAACGACTGGACGAAGTTCTTATACGTGCCTTGCAAACGGAGGCCTTCAGCTGAACACCAAGAAGTGCTGTTTTGCGAGCAAGACGATTAAAGTGTTAGGCCACATCGTAAGCAAGGACGGTATTCGTCCCGATTCTGACAAGATTTCCGCTGTCCAACACTTCCCGCGTCCTCAAAAAGCCAAAGATTTGCGCAGTTTCCTCGGCCTCGCTTCTTATTTTCGCCGATTCATTCGAGACTTCGCCTCAATAGCTTCACCATTGCACAAGTTGCTCGGATCAGGCGTCGCCTTTGTGTGGTCTCCTGAATGTGAAGCGGCGTTTGCCCAACTGAAGTGTGCACTCACATCCGAACCAGTCCTCGGCCATTTCGACGAAACCGCGCCTACGCTCCTGCCTACAGACGCTAGTGGTCGAGGCATTGGTGGCATTCTCCTACAGCGAGACAAATCTTCACGTGAGAAAGTCGTCGCATACGCGAGCCATGCACTGACCCCTGCTGAAAAGAATTATACCATCACCGAAAAGGAGTGCCTAGCGGTCGTATGGTCGATACAAAAGTTTCGACCTTATCTCCACGGGCGCCACTTTACTATGGTTACGGACCATCACGCCTTGTGCTGGCTCTCGACAATCAAGAACTTGTCCGGCCGCCTTGGTCGCTGGATTCTTCGCTTACAAGATTACGACTTCACTATCACATACAAGTCGGGAAACAAGCATCAAGACGCCGACGCACTTTCGCGTTGCCCGCTCTCTTCGGAGCCGCTTAACAAACCCGCCACTGCCGCACACGAGAAGCTTTCGGCCGTCTCTTCCCTACATGTTTCGTCATTAACTACTTTGGACCCAACTTCTCCAAGTGAGTGTGGTTTGTTCTTATCTCACCAACGTGCTGACCCTTACTGTCGCCACATCATGGACCGTCTTGACGGGACTTGCCGGCCCCCTAACGCCCGTCTTCGCCGACAGCTGACGCAATTCAACCTCAACAACCACGTCCTGTACCGTCATATCTACCACCCTGATGGTCAACGCTGGGTGCCCGTTCTACCTCGCTCTCTTCGGGCTCAAGTCCTCAAGACATATCACGACGACATGTCTGCTGGACACATGGGCTTCCAGAAAACTTATGACGGCGTAAGATGTCACTACTACTGGCCGGGCTTGTCCACCTGTGTCGCGAAGTAAGTTGCCTCATGCGCCCTTTGTCAGCGTCGCAAGCTATACATCAACTCGAAGTGGACAATTACAACCGCTCCCGTGTCCCCTGCAACCATTCGAGGTAGTTGGCATTGACCTGTATGGTCCGCTTCTTATGACTGTCACGGGCAATCGATGGATAGTTACAGCTGTCGACCACCTGACCCGCTACGCCGAAACAGCTCCCGTGCCTTCGGCATCAGCTTCGGAAGTGGCCGACTTCATCCTTCGAGCAATAATCCTTCGAAACGGAGCTCCTCGTGTAATCCTGAGCGACCGTGGAAGAGTATTTCTTTCAGAACTCGTCGAAGAAGTGCTCAAGGCAGCCGGCACTACACACAAAACAAGCTCCAGTTACCAGTCTCAGAAGAACGGCCTGACTGAGTGCTTTCATTGTACACTGTCAGATATGATTGCGATGTATATCGAACCCGACCACAGAAACTGGGACACCATTTTGCCATTTGTCACTTTTGCGTATAATACCTCTGTACAGCGCACAACCGGTTACTCGCCGTTCTACCTCGTCCACGGTCGCTTCCCCTCTTCTTTCCTTGATGTTTCGTTCTTCTCTGCGCCTATCAAACCATGTTCATCTTCAAGTGAAGAATACGTGTCTCGTCTACTTCATTTCTGCCAGCTGGCTCGCGTCAACACTGAAGCCAAGCAACAGGATCGCAAGCTTGAATATGATGCCTCTCATCGTGCCGTGTCTTTCAGCGCTGGCGACGAAGTCCTCCTTCTTACACCCATTCGCACTCCCGGACTGTGCGAGAAGTTTCAATTACGTTTTATTGGCCCCTACACTGTCTTGGAGCAAACGTCTCCTGTGAATTATCGCGCGGCACCCGTTCTTCTTCCGACGGACTGCCGCTACAGGGCAGCAGAAATAGTCCATGTATCCCGCATGAAGCCTTTCATACGGCGTTCATCTTCGCTTTAAAATGCGGCCAAGAACTGCGGTCAGGATGACGGCTTTCACGTGGGGGGGGAAGTTGGTGTAGGCATTCATTAAGCACATCATCGATCTTTACACATATTCATCATCATGAGTGTTCGCCATCTTCTTCTGCTGTGGGGACTTGGCTTGTCTGAGTTCTGTACCTTGGGCGTGGTCGCTTCATCGTGTCTTCTGGGCCTAATAAAGGTTGCCTTCACCGTTACATCACAATATGCTTACTTAAACATATCGTATATTTACTTTACTTGAAATATGTGATGAAGGAATCATTCAAGAAACAGAAGAGGTCTGAGGTGAGGCCGTACTGGCGACCAACTGCCATTATTGCACTCCCTCACCAGAGCAGGATTCACCCCCCTGGTGCAGTATTTGGCCACTACTTCCCTTACGAAAGTACCGATTAACCTCTGGCCCTCAGTCCCCACCGGCTGCGAAGCAACTGTCAAAGGCGTCGGTCAGACCTGCAACGCTGTGGTGGCTGCTAAGAATCTCTGGTTGTGGACAGGCCACTTTTGGATTGTGAACTTGGCTATGTTCAAAGCTAGAACGCTATCTAGTGAGGCTATAGTCCAGCTGTGTATTCGAGAAATAAGAGGCTGTTAAATGGGATGTAATAGCGCTCACGGAAGTTAGGAGGACAACTGAAACTTACACAGTGCTGAAGAACGAACACGTTATATGCTACCATGGAATAGTTGACCGAAAGGAAGTAGGTGCGGGGTTTCTTAAGTCCTAATCGCGAAACTTAATACGATATAGACTTCATTCTGTGTGCACACCCAGGCATCGTACAGGACGTAGAAGTAGTTGGCAACATCCGAAGCAGTGACCAAAGAATGGTAAAAGCTCGTGTTTACCTAGAATTAAAAAAAATCAAAGGCATAAAATGATACCAAAGAAGCCCATTAATAAGTTACTGGTGATAGGCAAAGTACAGTAACTCAGAGTTTCGCTTTAGGATAGATTCGAGGCTCTGAACTAGGTAACCGACATTAGCGTTGATACAATGAACTATAATCTTACTAGTATCCCCAAAGAGTGCGCAATGGAAGTCAGAGGTACAGTCACCAGACAGGACACTGGCTAACTATCTCAGGAGACCAAAACTCTCATTAAGAGATGACAAACAATGAAAGCCTCAAATGCAACCGACAAAATAGAGCTGTAGTGAAGGTGTTGAAGTTAATCGATAGGCGTATGGTAGCCAACGTCACAAGGTAAACATTGAGAGAATTGAGCAGGATGTATAAAGCGGCATACGCCTAAAAGCTGCGAAGGCAAACTTGTGCACAGGAAAAAATCGGATGTATGCATTAAGGGACAACGAAGGCACTGAGAACCAATCTGGATAGGATGTTCAAGGTGCTGGAGGAGTTCTACAGAGAGCTGTACAGAAGCCGAAACGACCAGGATGATAACGTAAGAAGCAATAATAGCCCAGATGAATTCGACATCCCACCAGTAATCACAGAAGAAGTCAGAAAAGCCTTGGAGGAATTGAAAAGAGGCAAAGCTGCTGGTAAGAATCGGGTAAAATCAGATGTACTCAAAGACGGAAGAAAGATTGTGTTAAAAAAACTGGCTATACCCTGTTTACGAAGTGTCTCCGGACGGAGATGGTACTAGAATCTTGGAAAAATGCTAACATCATCGTAATACATAAGGAAGCAGATGACAAGGACTTGAAGAATTACAGGTCAATCAGTTTGCTCTCCGTCGTATACAACCTATTTCCAAAGGTAATTGCTAACAAAATTAGAATTCAATTAACGAAAAAGGAAGCAGGATTTCGAACAGGCTACTAAACAATACACCGCATTCATACTGTGAATCAGGTAACAAAGAAATGCGCGGAATACAACCAACCCCTGTACATAGCCTTCCTAGATTATGATAAGGCCTTCGACTCAGTCGAGACATCACCAGTAATTCAAGCCCTACAGAATCAGGGCATCGACTAACCCTACATAAACATACTGGAAAAAATCTACAGTGGCTTCACAGCCTTCATAGTCCTTCATAAAGTAAGCGACAGGATTCCAGTAAAGAAGGACGCAAGGCAGAAAGACAAGATCTCTCTAATGCTATTCACCGCGCGCTTACAGGATGTTTTCTGGGTCCTGGAATAGAAAGAGAGAGGGATACGAGTTACTGGATAGTATATTAGTAGCCGGTGATTCGCTGATTTGCTGATGACATTGCCTTGATGAGTAACTCAGGGGACGAATTATAGCTCACGATTGCAGAACTGAATATGGAAAGCAGACGTGTAGGTGCGTAAGTTAGTATGCACAAAAGTAAAGTAATGTGCAGCAGTCTCGGCAGAAAGCAGCACTTTGCCATAGGTGGCGAGAAGATCGTAGTTGTGAAGGAATATGTCTACTTAGGACAGGTAGAAACCGCGGAGCTGAAGCATGAGAGTAAAATAAGACATAATTAGAATATTAAGGATGGAGTGGATCACATTCGGGAAGCATTCTGAAATCATGAATGATATAATCTGCCACTAACTTCTTAACAGGAGGCCATATAACAGCTGCATCTTACCGGTACATACCTACAGAGCAGAAACCTGGAGGCTTACAAAGAGGGCTCAGCTTAAATTGACAACCACAACACGAGCGATGGAAAAAGAAATGATAGGTGTAACCTTAAGAGGCAAGGAGAGAGCAGAGTGGGCCAGGAAACAAACCAGGGTTCAGGATAATATATATTGAAATCAAAAATAAGAAATGAACGTGGGCCGGGCGCGTAGCACTTAGGCAGGATAACCGCGAGTCACTAAGGGCATCTGACTGGATTCCCAGAGAAGACAAACGCACGAAAGGGAGACAGAAAGTTAGGTCAACCAATGCGATTAAAACGTTCGCAGGTATAACATGGCAGCAAAAAGCACAAGACCGGGTTGATTGGCGGGTCATGGGAGAGGTCTTTGTCCGGGATTGGGCGTAGCCAGGCTGATGATGATACATAGTGGTAGTCCAAAATACATGGTTATGTCTCAAGCTAAATTGTCATACTTCGGTATCAATAACTATTCACAGAGACTATCGATTAAATTAACGCGGAAACTTTGCTGCTCCGTTAGGATGAAAGAGAAAGAGAGATTTTTATTATGACAGAAAACCTGCGAGTTCGGCATGAATCAATGACTGTAATGATATAGCCCACGCCATTCACTTCCCATCAAAGGCGGAAGCTAGTCAGCAATGGTCATTTGTCGGTGATTAAACGGGCCGGCTTGGCACATTTGAGTTGAAAGACATTTGACACAACTTCCATTCAATTTTCCCGCCAGTTGTTAAAAGGGTACGTAACCAAAAAAGTCTTGGTACCTGAAATGAAGGTGTTATGCTTAATTTTGCAGTGACTAAGACCACTTACTCACTTCATATTTGTTTGCTTAGAAAGTTTACAGAAAACTTAAATCCACCTTTGCAGCCAAAGGAAATATTATACTAAAGGTTTTCATGACGGCATCTCAAGCTCAAGTGTGATACGAATTTTCCAGGAAAAAATTAGTATTTATCAGTATGCTCGTCAGAAAAAACACAGCTTTTTGACTATCTGCGAGGAAAGCAGTGTCCGCGAATCACTTCCAATTATAGCATCCCGCGCAGCTTAACGGCTGTGAAACGCGTCAGTGACCCCCGGGTTTCTTCTCTCCTTGCGCGCCGCCCCCTTTTCAACGCCACGCACGCAGGCGTACAGACCTGGAACTACTCGTGGTGGGTCTGGTACGGCGGAGCATGTTACAAGGTTATTTACGAGCGCGGCAACCGAAACCGCGGCGCGTGAGCCAGGCGGCGGCCGCGGTCGTCCTTTTTTACGAGCGAATTATTGAAATACGTCGCGTCGGATCGAAGCGGAGCACGCCGCTTCGTTTTCACGCTTTTTGCGCCGCGAGGGAACCGCCGCAAACACACTGTATACGACAAGGGCTTTCGCGAGCAGCCGACCGGCCGTCGCGCAACCGGCTGCTTTATATCTGGCGCCCTGGCGCGGCCGTCATCCAATTTTCTGCAGTGCGAGTTCACTTGGTTGAACTATGGAAACGAAAATTGTATAGACTGAGGGTGGTCACTGGCTATACCTAGCGCTGTTGAAAGAAAGTCAACTCCCAGAGCTTGAAACAAAGGATTCTTCTACTAAGTACAAATCGGCGCTCCCAAAAGAGCTGAGCATGGCAGAATTAGCTCAAAGCATGTTTCCCCCAGCAACATATGCTCTGCATTGTCATAGTGTTCTGAGTTATTTCAATATATGACAAGCTTACGAAATAGATGTAGCGAAATGCTAAAAAAATTAGAGGAAACGTCCTCATTGTCTACGTAGTCCTCCACTCACATACCCGCGCATCAACTGACACCTTACTTGACATGAAAATGAATCCACAGTTTTGTGTTTCACATTTCTTGCGAACGCGCGCACCAAAAATTCCACATTGTTAGATATTCTGTGCCAAAGCAGCCCCATTACCAGATCCGCACAATTTGATGTGGTGATTAAAGTCGTATACTGTGAATGTGGGTGATATGGCATGAGTTCAGGACTCTCGTCTGCGCGCTCTCTCGATACTGCGGAGCGTGATTGGCCCTCCTCGTACCACGCCATTTCGGAACCGTGCCCACAGTCTATTTCGGTATGGAAGCCGTTCTGAAACCTGGCAGTAATTTATTTCCTGGCGTATGCTTAGATGCGTCACATGGGTAGATACATGACAGCAGATTTCGCTCGCATGTGAAAAAAACAAACAAATAAAACACATGCTTTTCTCATTTGCCACGCTGCTTTGCTGCTCTTACCCCTGCCCCCCTTTCTTTTTTCCCCAGAGGCACTCATTTTGTAAATGTAGCAACACAACCACTCCCTTCTACTGGTCGTCGACTGTACCCACACGAAGATTGCTTTGTTCCTCGAAAAGAGAGTATTTACGACCGCACACCTTTATGCTAGCTTTTCTAATTTTTCTTTGTCACGTCACGGCATCCATTGACTTGCTCGTAGCTCCTGACCACGGTACGCGTGTGGCGTTATGCATGTGCGTGCGCTCCGCTCATATCATCACTCGTCAACAAAAGCGTGAATGCTGGAGACGTCGAGGACCGAGGGAACAGTTCGCCTGTGCAGCGGTTCTTTGTGTTTTCATTTTATTTATTCATGTATTCATCTGCCGATTCTCGTTCACTTGTGCAATGACGTGATTGCTCGCATTTTGATCACTCTCCTTTCACGTCTGATGAGCTCGATGCCAAAATCGTAAATTACATAACCTAACGCTTCCCACATTTCGTTCAAACGCACTGCTAACCACAAAGGGCTGCAGAATTTTTTTAGTCGTTACGTCACGTGGGAGTTCCAAAAATTTGTGTATATTTCCAAGGGTGAGAGGGTTATGACAGCCGATAATGCTAGCGTTTCCATAGCTTTTTTGTGAAAACTGGGTTCCAAATGGGCGCTCTTACATTCCTATAGATAAGTGCCCAGTTAGACCTTGGTGACACATTACTGTGAGCTTTCTCATGAATTTTCGTCTTAGCTTTGCCCATTCATAATGTTGTCATTAAATAACTGACATCATGCCTTCGCACTGAGAGTAACGTGGTGACTGCAACTTATCAATAAGATACTTTAATGCGAGGTCATTGCTTGTTTGATTGCGCGACCACAGAGTCAGCAGAAAGCTGCCGTGGAATAGCGGCCTACAATGGACCATCACTTTCTTGAAAAAGACGTAGCCATGTTAAGGACTCAAACCCCTGCCCCACTGCAACTCCTGGAGACTACGCCATAGCAAAATGTTCTAGCCATGGAACAGCGGTTAATATTCTTTTCGTGTTTCTTATGGCATTGAATATAAACGTACCTTATTTTTATACAAAGCAATAAAAATAGCCAAAGGTGGTGCCTAATTGGTAGATGCATTTTATGGACAGTGAATTCCAAGCCGGCTAGTCTATGAGTGGTCATAATGTCAAGGCAGCTTCCCACTAGTGGCTCCGATCGTGAAGGTAGTGCGAATTTCAACGGCCTTCATTGCTTATCTTAATTTTTGTTCTTCTTTACTATTCTCCCTCTGTTATTTTCTGTGTGTATTCAACAGCGAAGGTGATTGATTGATTGATATATGCGGTTTAACGTCCCAAAACCACCATATGATTATGAGAGACGCCGTAGTAGAGGGCTCAGGAAATTTCGACCACTTGGGGTTCTTAACGTGCACCCAAATCTGAGCACACGGGCCTACAACATTTCCGCCTTCATCGGAAGTGCAGCCGCCGCAGCCGGGATTCGAACCCGCGACCTGCGGGTCAGCAGCCGCGTACCTTAGCCACTAGACCACCGCGGCGGGGCCCAGCGAAGGTGTCTAAGCCAACTTTAGAATGTATACCCTGCCAAAAAACTATCGTGCATAGGTATGGGCACCATAGTTTGCGGAAATCTCTTTACTAACCACTACGTCGTGGTCTGTAATAATTCTGATGGGTGAAAAAAAAAACTAGAAAGAAATAAAGAAAATTTAAAACCTTAAAATATAGAAAGAAAAAAATTCTTAACACGTACCCTCTTCGATCCGAAGACAAGCGTCCTAACCAATCGGCTACTAATGCGCCAGCACAGCATAGCCTTGTATAGTATAGCGTAGAAAGAAGTAAGTATAGAGAAGTTAGTGTGAGGACAGTTGTGATGGCAGGGGCGAGAGTAACGCGAATCACGGGATAAAGAAGAAAGAGAGAATTAGCAAGATAAGCAGAAAGAAAAAGGAAGATAGATCATAAGAACATCAACGAAAGACAAAGAAAGAAGTACAGAGCAACAGAAGAAATAAGATGGAGAGAGGAAGCAAGCAAGCCGCACCCGCCACCGTAGTCATCGTAGAGTCATCAGGCGCACTAAGGAAGTGCGTACTCCCGAGGTGGAAGCCGCGAACCCTGAAGCTAGACGCGTCGGTCGACGGGAAGTACGAGCGGCGATGGGTCCGTGCTTTGCTGCGCCACGCTCTGCACGACTTGGTGCAAACATTGAAATGTTTGATTGTTCATAGCAATTATACGGACACTCTTTACTGTATTTTACCGCTAGCGTCGGCGTCGCCGTCACTCACCGTGTATGCATTTATATATATATATATATATATATATATATATATATATATATATATTAAAGAAAAAAATCAGACTCTGGCACGCGGAATAGAGATTAAGTCCTCTGCATCGTGAGTGCTGGCATTAACCACTGAGTAACAGAGGAGCACGTCTTTCAATGCTCAAACGGCAAGCTATTTATATATACCACTTGCTGCTGCTGATGGGCATCTCGGGGGGAATTATCGTGTTTTCAGGATTACCAGCAAGATGGCGCAGTGAGCGGGCGGCATGCGCTTAATCTCCCTCGCGTATTTAGGCCCGCTTAGAGGAGGGGAGCCACTCTCCCTCGCGCCCCCTTATCTCGCGGTGGCGAGGAGGGGAGGATTGTACAACTTGTCTGGCCTCGGGCTTTACCTGGAATGATTCTGTTGTATACCGGTTACACAAAGGTCACTGCAATCATTGCAGTCTCTGTTTGCGAAAAGCGTGCGTTTTCCAGACAGAGCGAAGTAACAACAGAGATGCTTTCGCGTGCATTGGTACCTGTGAGTACGTTCCGTGAGTTAAAAACGCGGGGCACGTTTCGATCTGCTTTCCAATCTGCGGGCGACCTTTCAGTTTGTTGCTATCGCGTGCATTCTTCCACCTTCGCAGCAAAGCTGTGACTTGTTTTAGTGTGGCGCACTTTAGGCGGAGAGGCTGTCGTATGCTGTAGTCGTCGCTTGGCGTAACACAATCAAATCCTCATATGGCATCTCCATCTGCGGCACACAACGCGCGCGCTCACGCCAAAAAGAAGACTTCTTATTCTTCGAGCTCCTTCACTGTGATATCAAGTACGGAGGAGTGTAAGATAAACCGCGTATAAAAAATCACAGACTATCCACGGAGTGATTGATGATGAGTGGGGCGAAGTGTGCATCAGCCCATCCATGCTTCCGTCCGTCCGTTCGTTCTTGCTTCCGCACGTCCATGCGTCCATCCATGCATCCATCTATGTGTCTGTCCATCTGTACATGTGTCCGTCCGTGAGTACCTCCATCGGTCTGTCCATCCATTCATGCGTCCATCCGCCCATACGTCTGCGCGTCCATCCATCCAACCATCCGTCCATCCGTGCGTCCATCTAGTGAACACTCCAAGTACTGTCATCTCCCATCTCGTATCCCCTTTGGCACATACCCGCTCTAAAGCGGGTATTTGCCACCGGTGGCTACGTACTACTCCATACATATGGAGGAGTGACAGACCCACGCCCTAAGGAGCTTCGCCCCTAAAATCCATCCCAAAACAAACAGATGTCCGCACAGTTACTGAAACAATTATCCATTGTTATTGGAACTTCTCAGAGGAGGCAGCTAGTTCAAGATACTAATGCCTCATTCCTGCTCGAGCAGGTTTTTACAAATAGTAGGGAGTTTGCGAATAGGGGCCCCAAAAGTTTCGGGCCCCAAAGAAATAACGTCGAGGCCACGGCGCTTGCGCAAAACCCGAACCCCACTTAAGTTTTGGGTTGGGGACTCTATTTCTTGAATTTAGCGGGAGCCCCAAAGCCTGCCCCAAAAACATTACGTCAGACAAACGTGACGGCACGCATTGAAGTGACGGCTGTCATCCAGTACTAGAGTGACGGAGAATTGGGTGAGTGTCCAAAGCGTTGCAGACCCTATATTCGAAAATTCTCATCTCCTGCTTGACCCAGATGTGTATACGCAAAGAGCTTTGGGGCCCCTAACTTTCGGAGCCCCTCTTCAAAAACTCCGTAGTTTTTCTTTATGGATTTTGTTTTAAAGTATCTTCGAGAATGCTGAAATAAACACAGCGCCACCATTGCATTGCGCCACCAAACAGTGCTGAATCACTACGCACACCGCTATGCTATGCCTTGCAGTTGACTTATTATATGACACTTCAACAACTGCAGCTAGGCGAGCTCGCTACGCAGACTTGCGGCCTTGCGCACCACCGGGATGCGACGCGTTTCTTGTGCGATTTTCGAGAATCATAATAAAAAAGACACGTTTACAAGAGTGTGTAGAGTTTATTAGTGACTCTGTTTACGAGGTGATGATTGATTGATATCAGGGGTTTAACGTCCCGAAACCACGATATGATTATGAGAGACGCCGTAGTAGAGGGCTCCGAAAATTTTGACCACCTGGTGTTCTTTAACGTTCACCCAAATTTGAGCATACGGGCCTACAACATTTCCGCCTCCATCGGAAATGCAGCCGCCGCAGCCGGGATTTGATCTCGCGACCTGCAGGTCAGCAGCCGAGTACCTTAGCCACTAGAACCACCACGGCGAGCTGTTTACGAGGTGTCTTCTGACGGGAAGAGTACCAGAATATTGGAAGAATGCTAACATCATCCTAATACAAAAAAAGCAGATGACAAGTACTTGAAGAATTACAGGCCGATCAGCTTGCTCTCCGTAGTATACAAGCTATTTAAGAAGATAATTGCTAACAGAATTAAGACAACATTAGAATTCAATCAACCAAAGGAACAAGCAGGATTTTGAACAGGCTACTTAACAATCGACCACATTCATACTATCAATCAGGTAATAAAGAAATGCTCAGAGTATAGCCAACCACTATACATAACCTTCTTCGATTACGAGAAGGCGTTTGATTCAGTAGAAATATCAGTAGTCATGCAGATACAGCGGAATCAGGGCGTCGATGAAGCATATATAAACAACCTGGAAGAAATCTACAGAGGATCAACTGCTACCATAGTGTTTCATAAAGAAAGCAACAGAATACCGATGAAGAATGGTGTAAGGCATGGGGATACAATCTCCTCAATGCTATTTACCACGTTCTTACAGGAGGTTTTCAGAGGCCTAGAATAGGAACAATTAGGAATAAGAGTTAATGTACAGTACCTTAGTAACCTCGCTTCGCCGATGACACTGCATTGCTGAGTAACTCAGAGGACGAATTGCAACTCATGATTACGGAGTTAGACAAGGAGAGCAGAAAGGTACACAGTAAAAATTTTTACACCCAGAAGGGTGTAAATGAGCTTGTCCCGTGGACGACACCCTAAGGGTGTTAATTCAGCACCTTCCAAAAAGGGTGCTTTTTCATGCACCCTTAGAATAGGGTGTACATGTAAAAAAACTGTAGGGTGTTAAAAAAACACCCTTAAAGAAGGGTGCCTTCGATGTCCATCACTTTTTTAGCACCTTCTGAGGAGGGTGCGAGAAGGGTGCACAAGGGTGTTGAGTGGTCATGGCAGGGGTGCCAGTATTCTTTTAGACTGCACTAATAGATACCAGCATGCACTGATTACACACTACTTGAAGAAAGTGATCCTCATTATCAATGGTGCGCCACCTGTCGAGCTCCATTCATTGCGTCTGGGCAAAAATATAAACGCGTGCCATCGTGTATGAACTTGTGCTGGATCTATATATACTTCACAGTATATGCATAATGCGCGTTACAGAAAATGAAGCCTTGCTGCCCTTGCATATTGCGTTTATTTAATAGGCAAATAAAACAAACTTTTCTTCTGCCACACAACTTTTTCACCAGATATACGTTCACGTATACGTACACTACACATGCAACACCTCAAATGTTTAATATATTTATTCAGTATCACTTCATTGACAATTCTTTGCAACATACAATTACACTGATTTCAGTTTAGTATACTGCTTCAAGTACATAGAGACTACAAATGAAATATACGCTAATATATCCCTATAATTCTTTCAAGTATCTACAATCCCAGTGGTTTCCAGTTTAATACTCCTTCATGTACACAATCGGTTAATAGGAATGAAATACAGGCATATATATACTTATGATTCTTTCAAATATATACAATCACCATGATTTCACTATATACGCCTCATGTGCACAATCGTTCTCAAGAAGTGATGCACACAAAAATATATATGGATAGTGTTTTCAAATGTATATAATCACAGTGGATTAAGCTTTGTATTCCTGGATGTATAACAATTGGTTATGAGAAATGATGTACATGCAAACATATACGGGTTTTGGCACATATAACTTTAGCGAATACTTAAGAAACCAATACAATGATCAGAAACACAATACTGAGTCAAACGAACACAAAACTGAGTCAAAACACACAAAAAACAAGAGGTAATGCATAATTATGGCTAATGACACAGCTGGGTCACTTTATGCCAAATGTCCCAGCCATTTTGGCAACCATCTCAAATGTTTTCGAAATACTCGTGCTGCATTGAAAATAGTGAACTTCTGGAATATTTAGGAGAGGAAAAATATTTGGTCACGTGGCTGCCTTTTGAACTTCCTGGAATGCCGTCTAGGTGTTGTATGTGAAAAATTTTATTTTAAAAGCACCGCTCCTTCTTTTCATACGAAACTCGGTCTACGTGTTACGTAACAAGAGCTTAATTTGGGAGAGTTGGTTCATCGTGGTTGTGTGCTAGTCACAGCGCGACAACTTTCGGAAGAGACAGAAAGGACAGGAAAGAGCACCGAATGTCAACTGAATTTAATGAATGTGCTACGAGCGCTTTTATACGGAGTACAAGAACCGTGTTCATGCGCGACGACACGTGTGAGCACTACAAAATAATCTTTAACTGTGAAAAGAATACTCCCTCTCGGAAAGGATAAGTGAACGTGTAGTGATGCACTGATCATTGGTTTACCTGATAAAAAATACTTCTACAAACATTAAATTGGCATTAAGTAAACCTATTCTCGTGACGAATGGGGCAAGATTGACTATTCCTGTTGCTGTTTAGTACACACACTTTTGAAAGCTTGCAAGGGGCGGAAAACAACACGCTAATATCATATCTGCTGGCTATTTTTTTAATTGTGAGACACATGATGTGGTATAACATGCAAAGGTTTTGGTCATTATTTTTTGTTGGTCCTGTCTAACTTTACTTTCTGCAGGATGGTTTTGCAAACGGGTGTGATTATTCTGTTGGGATACCCAGCATCTTTTAGTCTTTTAATCTGGTTTTAAACCTGACCTCACCCTTGTGCTAACATGACTTCTGAAGGGTGGCCTGAGTACATGTGGTATCAATTCCTCTTTCTACTAATTTTGAATGCCCACTATCAAAAGGCAGAACATTCTTAGCACTCCTGGGCTGATAGCACCAGCAGATACCCCAACAGAATCATCACACTTGTTTGTGAAACCCTCCTGCAGAAAGTAAAGTTAAAGGAAGCAGGACCAAAAGAAAAAGAGAATGACCAATCACCTTTGCATGTCACACGGTACTACGTACATAAGGTGTCTCACAATTTTAGGAAAAGAGCCAGCAGATATGACATTGTTGTTTTCCACCCCTTGCAAGCTTTCAAAAGTGCATGTACTTACAGCAACAGGAATAGTCAATCTTGCACCATTCGTCACTAGAATAGGTTTACTGAATGCCAATCTAATGTGTATAAGATACCGCTAACATGTGGAAAAGTAAACATAGGACAAACTGGGCAATGCTTCAATGATCAAGCAAGACAGCATGCTTTAAATGTTAAGAAGAGCTATAGTAGTCTCATGGCCGGACACCGTAAAGAATGTAAGTGTAGTCCTAGGTTTCATAAAACACGGTTTTTGAAAAAAAAGCAAGCAGAAAAATGAGAGATTTTAGAACTCTTTATCAGGAAGGCCAAGGATCAATGCATCAGTACACCTTCACTTATCTTTTCCGAAAAAGAGTATTCTTTTCTCGGTTAAAATTATTTTGTCATGGTCACCCATGTGTTGTTGCAGATGAGCCCTGGTCTTGTGCTCAGTATAAAAACGCTCGTAGCACCTTCAATAAAATTAAGTTGACAGCGCTCTTTCCTGTCCTTTTTGCGATAAGATTTTTATTACAGAAAGAATTTCATTTTCTTACAATTTAGATATAATGATGAGTTTTCATTGTATCACAACATGGAGCAAATTGCATCTCAATACGGACAAAAATCACAATTTTGTGAAATTCGTGATATTTTCTCGTATATTTCAGCAGCTTGAGAGGTCTAAAGATACTTTTTCCTCAAAATATACCTTCTGTGGAGTAAATATTCACTGCTCAGATATTCATACAAAGTGCAATATTGCAATAAAAAATGCAAACATAACACATTTTGGCTTTATTCTTGGAAACGAATGTGGCTAAAAAATTGCACTATTACTATTGAGCTTCAAATACCTTACAGAAGCACATTTACTTAACAGGTAGACCGAATTTGCTTTAGAAAAAATAAGCGGTAGTTTTAAAACGAAATTTTCCACAAACAGCACACAGACGGCATTATGCCAGGAAGTTATAATGCCAGCCACATGAACAAAACTTTTTTTCTCGCTGAAATATTCTAGCAGTTCACTGTTTTTAACGCAGTAAGTCAGCACTTTTTTTTTCAAATACAATTCAGATGGTCGCCAAAGTGGCTGGGACGTTTGGCATGGAATGGTCCAGCTATATTTAAGCAAAATAACTTACACAAATAACAATGTTTCTTCATCTACCATGACCACACTAGAAAAAGTTGTTCAGGCATTGTGACACTAAAATTTTCAGCGTCGTACTGCCTGAACAACTTCTTTGATAAACTCCAAACTCACGCCGAGAAAAATCCGCTCAATCACGGTGGTTGTTAAAGGCCTTGCGGCCGTAGACAATGTTGAAAATAAAAAAAAATCAACTCATCAGTGCTGTCACTCTTCTTCGTCATTACTGACACGGAAGATTTTTCGGTTATCCATGTGGAGGTTCAGGAAGTAGGCTTGCTCTAGACTGGGGCCGGGGGGTAGACTACGCAGGACGTCAGCGGCACCCTCTCATCCTGTAATAAGAGCAAATATGACTTCTCTTAAAAGGATGTTCGTGCTGTTCTGGCAGCACCATATATAAAGAATGTGAAGTGTGTATCCTTCGAAATGGCGTGTAATTGACATTACACTGAACTCGAAGCATACAACCCATACATTCTAATAATTTCGTATGATAAAGATAAGAGTTTTCCAGCATACAGCAAATTCCCGAAATGAGGTGAAGTGTAAGACTACAGCTCGAAAATGGCACTTACGAAAGCCTGAACTCACCTAAGAATCAAATTCCTTATAGGGTAGTGAGCCAGTGTGAAAAACAATTCCTAAAGTACAACGCTCAGAACATATAACATTAATCAAAATGCACAAGAAACTCACCTCTTCATGTACAAACAGTGGAGACATCTCTGCTTTCTCTTTTACATGAGAACAAATGATCTTGGGCGTGGCACTAGCGAAGAGGTCTGCAAAAAAAAAGTAAAAGATTTACTGACTTTAATCACGCCTCTAACACTCTGAGGAATTATTACAAGTCACCAATCAGTGCAATTCTGACTGCCTCTATAAGGGCATCAAAAATGAACAATTTTCTCGTTCTTTCTACCCTCACAAGACGCTCCGCTCCGTCAATGGAATCTAATCCAAATTTGACGCTGTGCTTCCTATTTGCCTGCTTTCTAGACGTAGCGCTGCGAACATGTGTTTTGTGCACCTAATATAGCACAGAAATTCGTCATCTATAATTCAATCATCTTAATTCATTGTAATTTGATAAAAGATGTGATAGCTCGTCCAGTTTTTAAAGAGTTGCGGGCCTGCAATAGGCACTGCCTTGCACGTATGAAAGTACTTCTTTAAAAAAAAATTCAAAGCTTGCTTTCAGAAAAAGCGTCTGGCATATTTCGACAATCAAGCCCATCCTCTGATGGCAATCAGGGGCACGCTATTAGCGATTATTGACTACGGGATTTACAAACGTAACCCGTGCCTAAATACTCAGTTAAACACAATCACGCAAGTAAGAGCGCTCGAACGCGGCAGCGCGCGCGGACACCGACTACGTTGCAGCAGCCATGGCTTATGCTAGAGCAACCGCACATAGCTCCAACAGTCACGTATACTTTCTCGATTCTGTTATAACGCCGAACATTATCGCAGATGAAAGCGAAGCACGAAAACAACAAACAGAAACGAGGGAAAACAACGCACGGCGATGGCCAGAACAACGCGCCTTTGGAAGTCTGCTAGATCTTTCCCTGTTGCTGGTGACACTTGTCCTCAATAGCTTAAAAGACCGAGGCGCACGTGCTGGGAGCATCGCGGCATATCAGCACCTCCAACTATACCGTCTTTAAGCAAAAAAAAAAAAGCCATTTCGTACAGTGCGCCTCTGTACATAATTTTTGCTTTTTCTTTCTTTTTTTACGCTTACACCTACAGAAGCACGTTGCACATTTGAGTATTAATAGAAATGTTATTAAGATGTAGCCCAAAGCACATCTTAAAACAATATCAATCACTTTGTGCAGTGTAGAGACAAAGTGCGATCAGCAACTAATCCCGCCCTTGTTAAGTGATCACATCACTCACTGTATGAGTGATGCAGGCACTTACACAACATCGCGCATAGCAGTGTGAACTCGTCAAGTCACACGTTTAATCGGGCATCTGCAACAGGCCCGCGAACGCATGCTGTTGTAAATGGCTGGCAGCCTACTTCGGCAGAGCTGCTGCAGGCGCCCAGCTAGCGCTGTATGATTACTACCTACGAAAACAGTACACTCACCGTTAACAGGCCCACGTTGTCCGTGTCCGCCACTCCATGAATATTCCTTAATCCGAGCGTCACTTCGAACACGGTGTCATGCGTGACCACCATTGAATATGCACCTGTTCGCTAGAACACACACAGCGACCAAGACCCCAGACCAACGCAACGCATTTGAAAGACGATGAGACAGAGGGAGCAACGTTGAGAGAGAGAAGGAGGAGGCACTGGCGGCGGCGTGGCGGCGCCGCAGCTGTCCACGCAGGTGTTCGGTGACGCAACTCTTCGCTTATCTACGCCGCCGTTGTGGGAGCAACGCTGGCCGGGGTGAGCGGGGGGGGGAGGAGCGGGAAACCCGCCAAGGCGGCGCCGAAAGGCAAACGCTATGGCGCATACCGTTCGGCGCGGAATGACTCCTTGTAAACGGCAACTCTCCTCCCAGCCAGTCGCACAGCGACGCAGATTATTTACCAGCCTCGGGTTCTTTGAGTATTTTGACGGAATGCGATTGCAGTGGGCGAAAAATAGTGAAGCAAAACTTGCGGAAAACCAAGTGCACCATGGAATGGCCAGAAACAATAATTATTTCGTCCTCGGTGGCATTAGCGGGAGAGCATCGCCACACCTTTTTCCAGAGCATTTCTTTTCGCATTATCTGTGTCTGGCTATTCCGCGTATGGTGCCGCAAACACTGAACGCGTAGTCGAAGCTGGAACAAATTAATCCACAGTCGCGGATGTTTATTACAAGGCTTGTCACGCACCATGAAACGTGCCGAGGTTGTTATAACAAACTTTTTGCTGACCACATGATCAGCACATAATTTCATATGGTTGCCCAATGAGCTAGCTAAGCACCTGTAGCAAAGGCAGGGCACGTTCTTGTTAAACGTTGTTAATATAAACGATGGTTGTGCATAAGCGCAGTGACAGCTTTCCGTGTGAATTGGTCATAACCCACGTTTTTGAGCGTAGAAGCGCCTCAGTGGACCTAATCAGCTACCACAGCAAGTTCGTAAGCAATGATTTGGGACGAAAGTGTGCAGTTGTTTTCCATGTACTGAATAGTCCGTGTACAGTGCGTTGACCACCGCCATTTCTTAAGCCACCTCCCATATAGACTCCCAGTTTGAACAGGTGTGGGACCTTAAAACTAAGAAGCAGGGCCCCCCCCCCCCCGCACACACACACGAAATTTGAGGGCGCACGGGCTGATACACACGCATACTTATTCACAGGCGCACACACATACACGTATACACACATACGGCAACACACACACGCGACCGTAAACGTACGCATGCATAGGCGTACACATGTGCACAGGCACGCTAACACAGGCACGGACTCGCACATACACGCGCACGCACACATGCACGGGTGTACACACAATCACGCTTACACGCGAACACATGCGCAGGCTCACGCACACACACCCATACTCGGGCGAACATTATGTTCCTGTATATAATCCACAGCAAACATGTAGCTTATAACCAACGCTAAGGAAAGCTTTCGTAACATGGATTGCAGTTAATTGCCATTATAGATGAAACGCGATTTGCTTCTGCTGACATTCTGCTGTATTCGGAGAGCACCTTCACACATTCTAAGTCAATTAGGCCGTCATTTAACGCAAGGTCCACGTATTCGTGCAGTAGCTGCGCCGCTCAGCCGCCAATCCGAAGGTCGCGGGTTCGATGCCGGCCTTGGCAGTCGAATTAAGGCGGAGGCGAAAATGTGGAAGCCTTTGCACTGTGCGATATGAGCGCTCATTAAAGAACACCAAATGGTGAAAATCTGCAGCTTTCCACTACGACGACCCTCATAATCATATCGATGTTTTTGAGACGTAAAATCCCAAATATTATAATTATGTGTTCTTCTTATGCTGCATATTCCATCCGATGAATCGGCACCTACACCCTTCTCAGGCACAAAAGCACCCTTAGAGCCTATTTTAGGGTGCTATCGAGGCAAGCACCCAAACAAAAGGGTGCTTTTTTTCAATCGACCATTTATGGGTGTTAAAGGGTGTTGCAAAGGGTGCTTTCTCGTAAAAGCACCCTTTTTACACCCTTTTGGGTGCAAAAAATTTTACTGTGTAGGTCTTAAAATGAATCTGCTGAAAACGAAAGTAATGTACAACTACCTCGGAAGAGAACAGTGCTTCGAGAAAGGTAATAGTACACTTAACGTAGTAAAAGACTATGTCTACTTAAGACAGGCAATAACCGCGGAGCCGAACCACGAGACTGAAATAACTAGAAGAATAATAATGGGGTGAAGCACGTTTGGCAAGCACTCTCAAATCATCACAAGTAGAATGCCACTATCCCTCAAGAGGGAAGTAGTTAACAGCTGTATCTTGCCGGTACTTAGCTACAGAGCAAAAACCTGGAGACTTACAAAGAGGGTTCAGCTTAAATTGAGGACGACGCAGCGAGTAATGGAAAGAAAAATGGTAGGTGTAAACTTAAAAAACTAGAAGAGAGCAGAGTGCATTAGGGAACAAACGGGGGTTAAGGATATCATAGTTGAAATCAAGAAGAGGAAATGGACATCCCCATTGAAAATCCTGGGTTGGTGGATGCTGCAATCGTTGGTGGATATGGTGGAAAAAATGGTGGATATGGTGTAAATATTAGTGGATACGGTGGAAACTCTAGTGGGCATAATCGCTGATGACGGCGAGAGGGGGAAAGTTATGGCAGATGGTGGTGGTGGTGGTGGCAAGCCAATGGTGGTGACGGTGGACCATGCCGGCTGATGAACGCTAGAGTGAAAAAAAAAATGGTGGCAGATGGTGGTGGAGGTGGCGAACTTATAGTGGTGACAGTGGAAAATGCCGGCTGATGGTGGCGAGGCAAAACGTGTTTGGTGGAGCAAGGTGGATGAAGGTGGGGTGATGGAAGCTTGGTGGATGATGGCGGCATGATGAAAGAGCTCATGACACTATGTGAAATCACTTATTTGTAACGTTTCATTCTTGTATGCGCAGAGATATATGTTCATGGTGAAAAGAAATCAACGCTGCTCATTACGCTTTCTAGCACGGTTATTTTTTATTCCTGTGGTGTCCACAACGCTTCAATTTTTGTGGAGCGTAGAATATGCGGCCGTGAATATATTTACATTTCGCACACACACATACATCAGTTTGACATCCACGATTTTTTTCTTTGTTGTGATGTTTAGAAGACTAAAGGTGTCAATGTGAACAGTGACAATAAATGTTTTACATCAACGCGCAGTTCTCGAGAAATCAATGAGCTCCAGTTCGCGATTGTCCTTTTCAATGTTAGAGCAGAACACAGCGGTCACTTGATGTTGCCATGCTAAAAACGCAACTCTGGTAATTCCTGCAGACTCTATTGCTTGAGCCGTGCTTTTAGGTTAACAAAGTGCGTGCGAATATGCATAAACTTCCACTTTCGACATGCGTCGAGACGAGCCCCAGCGAATGTGACTTGCACCCTTCTGTTCTACCACCATGATTTCCACCTAAGGTTAGTCCTACTGACCGAGCCCGTACAAGTGTTATCGGCGCTTCTGTGTACACAATTGTACACACAATACACAATTTTTTGTACACACAATACACAATTCTGACGGGTAAAAGTGACAATACAGCACAGATGTGGCATCATTTAACCTAAATGAAGCCTTCTTTATTGTGCATGGTGTCCGCACAAGAAGCGACAAACATCGATGCGACGCGCTTGCAGCACCTTCACCAAATGTTCGCCTTCCCTCACCGACAGCCGCCGGTCGCACTCGCCGGCACTTCCCTGGCTCTTATGCGAGAACAGACTTGTAAATTCGTATGCTTACTGAACCAATATGATAACATAATGTTTCTGGCGCACCGCATTCGTTTCGGCCAAGCCGTTATGTAGTTGTTCCTAACGACAGAGCAACAGCGGTGCGCTGGCACAACTGCGCTGTACGTTGCACGAAAAACATCACAATCAATTGTCAGAGCGTATTTGTCGCATGAGCATAGAAGCGTCATAAAGCCTGAACAGATATCGCCCTTTGCAAGGAGCAAGAAACAGATATTAAACTTAGCAGTAACCACCGATAAACTCTACCTGCTCCTCGATCCACTGAGTTGTTTTTTTCTTGCGGTTGTAAATTGTAACAAAACATAGCGCTGTTGCCATTATCGCAGTGGCTATCGTTACAGGCAACAGTGTTCGTGTTTATCCAATGTGCAACAAATTTTAGTAGCAGGTGCAGATCCCGTTCATCTCGAGTAAGAGACAAACAGAACTGAAGTTAAACAGTGAGCTTGTGAGTCGACTACTCCTCTAACACCAAGTTTGCACCAGTGGTAAGTGTGCTCAGTTAGAAGTTTGAGAGTGGCAGGTTCGATTCCACGCTGGCGCCCTTTTTTTAACGATGGTTTCTACGTCGTTTGTATACAATTATTTTTATTATTTCTTTAGTGGCAGCTCGTCAAAGCAATTCGGACGCTGCTTCGCGCTCCAGCATTGCCAGCTGGAGCGCGCCATCCACTATTCGCTCTAACATACACCACCGTACACCATGCGCCACCAACATTCCCAGCACCATAATCCACCAAAATGGTGGATGGTGGAATCCACCATTCCTATGGTGGACGTTTTTTCAACAGGGATGGGCCGGGCATGTAGCACCTAGACAGGATAACCGCTGGTCATTAAAGGTAACTAAGTGGATTCCTAGAGAAGGCAAGCGGGTTAGGGGGAGACAGAAGGTTAGGTGGGCAGATGAGATTAAGAAGTTTGCGGGTATAAATTGGCAGCAGCAAGCAGATGACCATGTTGACTGCCGAACATAGGAAAGGCCTTCGTCCTGCAGTGGACGTAGTCAGGATGATAATGATGATGATAATGATGATGATGATGATGATGTAGCCTTTATTGGGGTAGCAAGCTGACGCCAAAGAGATGCGTTGCTGTCTCTAGCTGGAAGCAGTCTGTCCTGCAAGAGTTGGAGCTTGTTCGATACGAACGCTCCCGCTTATGTCACTCGGCGCGTTTAGTGCAACACCGGTCGCTGATTCTTGCGTCTCGTAGCACTTCCTCCTCCACTCACCCCGCCGCGGTGGTCTAGTGGCTAAGGTACTCGGCTGCTGACCCGCAGGTCACGGGTTCGATTCCCAGCTGCGGCGGCTGCATTTCCGATGGAGGCGGAAATGTTGTAGGCCCGTGTGCTCAGATTTGGGTGCACGTTAAAGAACCCCAGGTGGTCGAAATTTCCGGAGCCCTCTACTACGGCGTCTCTCATAATCATATGGTGGTTTTGGGACGTTAAACCCCACAAATAAATCAATCAATCACTTCCTCCTCCACGATTCAAGAATCAGAATGCCTTTAATCTTTCTGGTTGCATCCTAATTCATTGAGGGTGTCGCCTCGTAGGGCTTTTGTCGCTGACTTGTATTTTCCGAGACTGTGGCTGCTGCGGGCACACGTTTTGCAAAGGCTAGACGGCAGTTATCTGTGTCCTCTTTCACCGCAAATTGGGACGCCTTCATTGTGGTACGGGCTTGTAGCAAACGATCCTTGTGTCACCTATATACATGTGCAAGGTCCGTTTGGTGTCTCCACCTTGGCCTCGTACGAGATTGGTTTCATCCGTTGCAATATAGTTGCATCGAGCCACATTTGTCCACTCCTGAAATTGCGAATCAAAACTTGGACGTTCACTTGAAACGCAGTGTGAACCGTGTTTCACCGCATAATTTGTCGTGACTGGCTTGTGCTGACCATGTGCGATAAGGTGGGCTTCAGTTCGTCAAACGAGTGCACATCTGACGGCCCAGGAAAAGATAAGATGGTGTCTTTAGCGTTGTCGCATGTGGCGTGTTGGGATACGCTATCAAGATTTTAGACGTTAGGGAGTTTTAGAATAGCGCACCGCGAGCCCTTGCGGTGCAATCGCTGCCACTGCGCATGCGTCGTAACGCGAGTCGGCGTTTGTGTTCGTGGACCGCACGCAAAAAAATCCGAAATTGCATGCGGTAATGGCGGCCCGCATGTGGCCCGCAAGCGCTGGTTTAGAGGCTACGGGCGGTAATGGCGGCCCGCATGTGGCACGCAAGCGCTGGTTTCGGGGCTACGGTGTCACTGCGATCGTGCGTTGCGGATCGCAGCAGGGCAAACGCTATTCTAAAACTCATATGGTGCCCGCTACGCCCGCAACGCCAGCAACGCTTGCAAACAGTATTCTAAAACTCGCTATTAGGGAGATTTAGAATAGCGCACCGCGATCCCTTATGCTGCGGTCGCTGCCACTGCGCATGCGTCGTAATGCGAGCCGGCGTTCGCGTTCACGGAGCGCACGCAGAAAATCCGAAATTGCATGCGGCGATCGCGGCCCGCATGTGGGCCGCAAACGCTGGTTTCGAGGCTACGATGTCGCTGCGGTCGTGCGTTGCGGTGCAGCAGGGCAATTGCTATTCTAAAACTCATATGGCGCCTGCAACGCCCGCAACGCCCGCAACACTTGAAAACGGTATTCTTAAACTCCCGATTGTTTCTTCAAGACTTTCTGTTGCAGGGCCTTCGCGTATCAGGCGTTTTTTTACGGTGTGGACGAGCCTTTCTGCCAGTTCATTGCTACTCGGGTGATAAGCAGATGCGAGAACATGTTGATTGATGGATATGTTGGGTTTAACATCCCCAAACCACCATATGATTATCAGAGACGCGATGTGAGAACTTGACGAATGGCGTGTTCTTTCTTGAACACTTTGAATTCACATGATGGAACTGTGCACCGTTATCCCTTACAATTGTTTCCGGTGCGCCATATCGAGTGAGCAAATCACGTAATCTCGCTACGGTTGCTTGCGCTAACGCGGATGACATGACGTAAACCTCTGCCCATTTAGAGTGCGCGTCGACAGCAAGCGTACGATTACGGAATGGGCCCGCAATATCAATATGCCCGCGTGACCATGTCGCGTCAACCACGACCATGGGTGCAATGGTGCCTGTTGTGGCATGTTGCGTTGTTGCCGGCATGCCATACAGTGGCATACTGGATTTTCAAGATCTCATTCCACGGATCGTCACCATACGTAGCTGCGGGCGAGTTATTTGCTTCGTACGATGCCTGGACGTCTCTTAGGTATCTCCTCTAAGACTACAAACTGCACTTTTGGCTGCACCACCACCCGCATTCCGAACATCAGGCACCCTTCGTGGACCGTCAACTCACAGCCTGTGTCAAAGTATGGTTTCAACTCTTTGTCTTCAAAATACGAAGACCATGCATCCTGTTCTGGTGAAATATAAAACGAGGCTGGGAAGAGGATCACGAGCTGTGTGGTGAGCTATTTCTTTGCTCACTGGTGCTGTCCTCTCCGTCACTTGTCTCCGTGTGGTAGTCGCGAAAAAGAGTTGACGTCTCCATTTTCACGTGATGGTCGGTAAACCAGGTAGTACTTGTAAGGTGAAAGAGTTATGGCCATGGTTGTAGTCTAGCAGGCGCTGTAGCCGGTACCCCACTCTTCGGCCAAAGAATCGTTTCCAGTGGCTTATGGTCTGTGACTAATGTAAATTGTCGACAATAAATACAAAAATTAAATTTCTTCGTGCCAAATAATAAGGATATTGTCTCCTTGTCAATCTGGCTATAACTTCATTCGGCCTTTGTTAGCGTCCTGGAAGCGTGAACAAGTAGCCAAACAGTGGCGTCTTCCATAACGTGTGATAACGCGGCGCCGAGACCACCCGCGGACGCGTCACATGACAGCTGTAGTGGTAAGTGTCGGATCACAGTGCGCAAAGACTTCGGAAGACGACAGTATTGCTTTGTGGGCTTCAAACGCTTGCTTAAATTTAAGTTTCGAATACCAAGAGACGTTTATTTTGTAACAATCTGTACAAATGTTTTGCAAGCGTTGCCAACTGCGGGGTAACCTTGCTGTAGTAGTTGATGAGTCCAAGCAGTGAAAGTAGCTGTCCTACATTAGTTGCCACTGGGGCTTTCAAAAAAGCTTGAACTTTTTTGTTTGTTCGCTTGATTCCAGGCTTACTGATAACACGTCCAAGGTACTGAAGGCGCTCCTTGAAGAAATCGCACTTTTAGCTGTTTACTCGGATGCCTTTTCACTCCAGTGTTTGAAACACTGCTTCAAGATTTCGTAAGTGCTCCTCAGCGGTTGCTCCGGTCACAAGAATATCATCTATAGGTAATATAGCACTCCTGGCAGACCTTTCAACATGTTATCCATGATGCGCTAGAACAATGCCGTTGCTGAGGCGGTTCCGAACGGCTGCCTGTTTACTGCAAATAGCCCTTTGTGTGTGTTCAAGGTAAGAAGCTTTCTAGAGTCTTCCGACATAGCCACTTGCAGATAAGACTTGTTTTATTCAGCTTCAAGAAGAAGCCTCCGGCAAGCCTATAGCTAATATCTTGTCTAAGTTCAGTAGAGGATACCATTCTGTGTTTAGGACAGGGTTGAACGTTGTGTTGTAATCTCTACGCACACGTATTATCCTGTCCTTTTAACAACCGGTACAATTGGTGTGATAAATTCGCTAGAGGAAACTTAGGTAATGATGGCCATTTCCTGCAGATTTCGCAGCTCTTCTTCCACTGCTGAACATAAGGCATATGGTACACTTCGCGCTTTAAGGAACTTTGGACGTTATTTCTTAAGAAATGAAGTAGCTTGCTCACCTTCTATCTTGCTAAAGCTCTCGTCGAAAATGTCGCTTTACTTGTGAAGGAGTCCATTCAGTCGCTTGGTGTGGTCCTCTTGCTTTGACTGCAATGACTCGCACCAGGGTGTGAGTCATTGCAGAGCTTGTGATAACCGCAGATTTCGTCCCAGTCCAAGCGAAGAGTTTCGAGCCACTTGCGTCCCATTAGAGCTGGTCCTCCAGTGCCCTTTACGTAGAGCAGAAGGTCAATAATTTAGTCCTTGTACCGCGCAGACGCCTCGAACACGTAGCTGGGCTGAACAATCTCTCCTGTGTACGTTTTCAGACGCAGACGTGTTGGTTCCAGCTTCACACTTGGTCTAATCTTCTCCAACTTGATATCACAGACACTATGGAACCTGTGTCTAGCTCTATATTCATGGGTACACCCTGAATTTTCACTTCAACGGTGATGGGACTCGGGTTTTTTTTTTTTTTTTTTTTGCGACAGCGTCTCAACATTGCCTATGTCGTCGCTCTGCAGAGTGCTTATCGACTTCCCGGAACTCGCTGACTTCTGCCTGGGGCCATGAGAATCGCGCTCATTGTGACCCTCCTTGCCACAATTGGTGCATTTATCAGCAATATGCGGACACTGCAGGCACGGGCAAAGATGCTTGCCAGAGCCGCAACGGTAACACTCGCAAGATTGCTTACTTTTCTGTTCATCTTCAGTGCTCACTTTGTGAAGATGGTCGACAGATTCTTTCTTGTGCGCCTCCTCAACTATTTTTTTCTTAGCTTCTTCTAAAGCAAGTGCGCGTTCAACGGATTTCTGGAATGTCAGTGTTTTATCTTCTTCATGCGAGTATCGCTGGATGCCCGTTCGGAATAAACCACACACAAACCTGTAAATTAGGCACATTTTTAGACGAGTCGCTCTGAGAGAGGTTTGTGTGAGGTTTATTCCAAACTGACTCCAGTGTCTCGTAGCATCTTGTACCTAACTTAACGACAATAAATGGTGTATTTAAACGTAAGAAGTGATTCATCATCATCATCATCATCATCATCATCATCATCAGCCTAACTACGCCCACTGCAGTACAATGGCCTCTCGAATGTTCCGCCAGACAGCTCAGTCCTGTGCTTGCTTCTGCCACTTGATACCCGTAATCTTTCTAATTTCATCATGCCCGCCTAAATCTCTGTCTCCCCCTCACCTGCTTGCCTTCTCTTTGAATCCATTCTGTGTTTTTCAATGACCAGCGGTTATCTTGCCTTCCCGGTCCCCTTAGTAACCTGCGAATCGCGATGACATCTCATTGCTGAGTAACTCAGGGGATGAATTGCTGATTACCGAGTTAGACAATGAGACTAGAAAGATAGGTTTTAAAATTAATCTGCAGAAAACGAAAGTAATGTACAAACACCTCGGAAGAGAACAGCGCTTCCAGATAGATAGCAGTGCACTTGAAGTTGTAAAAGAGTACGCGTACTTAGGTGATATTAACCGCGGAGCCGAACCACGATATTTAAGTAACTACAACAACAAGAACAAGGTGGAGCACATTAGGCAAGCATTCCCAAGTCGATATTGGTAGATTGGCGCTATCCCTCAAGAAGAAGGTATATAACAGCTGCATCTTACTGGTACTTACCTGCGGATCAGAAGCCTGGATGATTACAAAGAAGGGTTAACTTAAGTTGAGGACGACGCAGCGAGACATGGAAAAGAAAATAATAGTTGTAACTCTAAGAGGCAAGAACAGAGCAGAGAGAGACAGGGAACAAACATGTGTAAGTACATCATAGTTAAAATGAAGACGAAGAAATGGTCATGGGCAGTGCATTCGCAAGAAGCGCCTAAAAGTCACTTGGTCCCTTAAAGTTTTTCTGATCATTCTCAGACACAATGTTAAGTATAGAACTAATAGATATAATAACTTGCTTCAATCAAGTTTTTTTATTCTTGCAAACATTCACTATTACTACTGAGTCAGCGTGGGATGACGATTGACGACATTTAGGTCAGCGCGGATTGACAAAATAGTGGTTCCGAAACCTCGTACATAGCTTGTACCAAGAAAATGCTTAGTTTGAAAGAAACTCATTTTTAAGGGTGCGAATACCGTTAGCACCCTTCAAACCGCTAGCCTCGGAAACGGCTTGTGATGTATCATTCGTCAAAGTTCGATCGACCTTCACTATCATGGACAGCCAGTGCTGTAATTATTGCTGCTTGTTTATTTGCTACAGCAGTTGTTGGTCACGTAGCCTACGACATTCGCGTAATCTACGCCATCACAAGGACGTGGAATTTTGTGGATATGGCAGTTAAAGCGAGTTTCATGATCGAGCAAAGCCCGCACAGCAGTTCACGGCGGAGAAGCAACAATCCCGACGCGACCGCGTTATTGCACGGAGCTCTACCCGCGTAAAAACACAACTGTTGAACCATGTCGTCGTTCTTGAGGCTGAGGTGAGCAGGATCCATTAGCCATGAATAAAATGGAAGTGCAGTGGATGCAGTTCATGGCGATTTGCAGTGAATTGCAGTCATGAGTCAAATGAATTAGTATATAATTGTACCGGGCATGCCTAGTAATCATCGGGCTAGTACAGTTGTGTCCCATACGAAGCGTAAATCGTATCCTACATCCACCCTAATTTCAAATTTCAGGATTTTTGAAGATCTGCTGTGTATAATATAAAGGTGTTCGACGTCCTCAAGCATCGATCTTTAACTCTGACATAAACTTTCTTTTGCAATTAGTATCAGTTTGCAGAAGAAAATTGGAAATATGTACGTCTTTTATGGCTGTCTCTTCAAAAGCCTAACCATTGCATGTGCTCTAAACTCTTCCAATAATAATAATAGTAATAATAATAATAATAATAATAATATTATTATTATTATTATTATTATTATTATTATTATTATTATTATTATTATTATTATTATTATTATTATTATTATTATTTAAGTACTAAAACCACGGCACAAGAATGAGAGATGCCGTAATGGAGAGGCCTCTGGGAATTTCAGCCATCTAGAGTTCGTGCCCTGACATGGCCCAGTACACGGGAATCTGTTGTTTCGCCTCCTTCGAAAGGCGGCCGCCGCCGCCGGGATCGCATTTGCGACCTTCTGGTCAGCCGTTGAGAACCCTAGCCACTGATCCACCAATGCGGCCAAACTCTTCCCAACTCCTAACGTGTATAAAAAAGCATCGCCACTCATCCAAAAAGAACGTCTGATTAAAGAATCCACATTATCCGCTGCTGAATTCACTATATCAGCACGCCTCAACCATAATTTTTTCAACGCTTTTCAGCGAAACTTTCGCTCTGCAATACATGATATGAATAAATAGTTAAGCGGGTTTTCCAGCTGACTGCATCTTAAACCAGCGTTACCGATGTTCCACTTCTTATCATTCTTGATACTAAGAAGCACGTCTTGGAAACTTTAATGATGCGAGGGTAAAAAATGGAGTTAAAGGTGCACCAGTGCACGCACTCACCTCTTATGTATACGATTGGATACTGGTTTACAGCAGACTTGTATATAAACGCATGGATACAGGTTTGATATCACATCACAGTTCTTCTCTTTTACTGTTCATAGTATACTGCGCTTTCTTCTGGTCATATTTCTAATGTATACAGTACAACCCTTGTTCACTTCTAGTAAAGATGTAGCATTAAAACTGCCACAAAAATTACTTTTAAAAAATCACAGCACATCCACGGAGTGAATTATGATGAGTGGGATGAAACGTCCATGCTTTCGCCCATGCGTCCGTCTGTCCGTACAGGCTTCCGTCCACCCGTCCGTGTGTCCATACGTCGCCTGAAGGCCGACTATACGAAACGATCAATTCAGTGAAGAAGACCCAATCAGAACTGCTTGCAGTGGTTGTAAATACTGATGCACTAAAAGAAAAAGAACGTATTACGGGAATCAAAGCTCCATTCTTTTCCATAAGAACCGGTAGTATTTCCGTGCCGCTCGTGTAAGCACTAGAGAATTGATGATGCTTCAAGCAGTGTATATTGGCTACAGATCAAATTGATAGCTTCAGCTCAAGTGGCACTTACATTACATGCTACTTGACAGTCGATATATAGAATGAGACAATGACGATAGGTGCGCTTGTTCCCAAGAGTGCCATGTCTCTCACGGCTCAATGAAAAAGGCCGCGCTCCCACAGAGACGAGAGAGATTCACCTATTCACATTGCAGAGCGGTGGTGACCCGTTGCGTCACGTATATCTCTTCCTCCTTGACTCCCGCGGAACTGCGGAGTGGGTGAAGTTTCCAGAGTGGACTCCCCGCCGCGATGCTCCGATCGCGAGACCGGTGCTTGTACACGTCGGCGTTTCTCGAGCCCCCCGCTACACTCCTGCAGCATTCGCGCGAGCCCTGCTTCTCCGGCCACCCCGCAGCGTTCAATTCATACACTTATACGCGCTCTGTGGCCCATATAGTGCACCCGTGTATAGCACGCATCGACCGCACAAAGCACGCACACACACCAAGATCTGCCTCTAGCGGGCCCCGAAGCGCGGAAACGTCCTCGCAGTCGCACGTATACAAGGTGCGCGGCTTGGCAAACGATTTTTTTTTCTCGCGCTCCCGCTATTTCTGACAGTGCGCAGACGAATGAAGTCGTCATTTTATATTAGAGGAAAGGAAGAGAGGCCACCTCGCCTTTTGACTCCGAGTGACGAGGCGTGTTTCCCACGCGACCCGCGCGGCCGCAGAAGTTAGGAGGCCTCCCGCGTCGCTCGCGCAGCGGCGTCCGCGCGCTCTCAGTGAAAACGCGCCCTGCCTCTCCTCTTGTTCCCCACCGAAGCGTCTCTCCCGGCTCGTGCGGTTTCGCGCTCGAACGTTCCGCTGAGCACGCATTCCCTGGCCTGCAGAGGCGTGCGACTTCTCGGCTAAAACTGGGAGACCTGCTTGCAGGAAGGGGGAAAAACTGGATGGGCTTTCAAAGTGTTCCTAAAGAGATTCTAAAAGCTAGCGCAGTAGGCGACGAAGCGCAGTTACACCCCTCTCCATCCTGTCCTCGCGTGCACTGGCATTGTGTTCTTTGGCGGGAATGCTTGAGAGCGTGAGCGAGTGTACACTGTCGAAAAGGTGGAGGGGGAGGGTTCGGGGCAGGCGAACCTATCATTGTTGTGTACCAGGGCAGTGAAGTCTTTCGAAAAGTGAGTTAATGTTATGGGCCGTTCGCATCCCGGTCGTACGTTAAGCACAATGAAAGTGAGGGCCAACTATATTGTTTGCCTATGCACCGCCAGCTACGTAAAAAGGTGCCGGGTGAGATTGAAATTTTATTGAGCGTGTCACCGCGGTCAGCGCCCTATAGCGATGGAGCGGGGCGAACAGATGAACCGCGTACAACGGTATATACCTGCCAGAAGGAACCGCGGGATGAGACAACTGGTCTCGGCTATGACGCTAGCGAGTGCCTCGGAGCAAAGTGAATAGTAAAAGACGAGAAGCGAGGGAACCAGCAGTTTCGACGTATTTAGGACACGGCAGGGTGCCAGGGAACCGAGTTTGTGCAAGTCGGTGTGTCCGTTGTTGTTATGTCATCTTCTTTCAAATTTTTCGCTTATGTTATGAAAGCGTTGCTTCCTTCACATGTAGTCATGAAAGGCGAATGCGTGCAGGTCAGTGACACCATGGTACTCTTTCTTTCGGCCTTTCAATTACTTGTTGGTGGTGACTGGGATGAACATTTTGTAGTGAACTGTGTGATAGAAATTTCCCATCCACCATGTTGCCTCGCATACTCCGATTACGGTTTTACGTACCTATGAAAACGAACGCGAAGTGGACTTGCTGGCAGGTGTAGAAAAAAGCCGCAGTTGGGCAAATGGACTTCGAATAGGTTGTACTAGCAATATGCCCGTTAGCTGAAGACTTTAACGATTGGCACTCTATCTCGAGTCCCAGATCCGCGGTGTAGCCAAAATGTAGTAGCATTCCTATGTCCACATGACAAGAGTCGTGCTAATGTAAATGGTAGGCATTACAGTATGGGAAACAAAAGAGGGCACGCAGGGAATATTTGAACAAAATTTCACGAACATTGGTTACCTCACTCAGTGGCCATGTTCACATGTAAGCTTCTTGAACAAATTTATTGAGCCGGTGAACTCCCAGAAATACGAGCAGCGTCACTTGCGGTCCACTGTCTTACCGAATGCCCGGCTATACGGTTCTCTATGTCCAATTTTCCGCTTTATGGAGCAATTATAAAATCACGTGTAGGGCTAAAGTTTGGTGCACGTTATTATATGTGCTACAATTACCGAGGCTTGAGATCTTCAAATGTTAATGAAACTTTGTTTAGTCTTTAGGTTAATTTCTCCATAACTAAATTTATAGGCAACTAGAAGGCAGTCAATGCTTGAGCAGTTACCGATCACTGCTATAGAGCTTCTCGCCAATCACCAAATGTTCGGTAACTACTTCGGCAGGACCTTCCAATACGCCATGGATACTGCCAACACCCTTATGACATTTTACGACATGGTATAGGGATGTCCTAACAACCCGTGTGTTCCGTACTTTCATGCAGAGAGAGCACAGCAAAATTGGCACTACCAGTGGGAGACATCGCTGACGTCACTGAACCCTTAAGACCAGCTTCGCGTTGTAAACAGGGCCCGGGAATTGACTGCAAGCCATGACCACCTGGAATAGGGCTGTCA
The DNA here is from genome assembly GCF_043290135.1 of Rhipicephalus microplus. Taxonomy (NCBI): domain Eukaryota; kingdom Metazoa; phylum Arthropoda; class Arachnida; order Ixodida; family Ixodidae; genus Rhipicephalus; species Rhipicephalus microplus. The sequence goes on from NC_134710.1 coordinate 299,328,278, forward strand.
CACACCTCTGAGCGAAGATAGCTGCACCTGCTTCAAAAATGAAGTTTAGTTCTCCCTCACTACACCTAGTACGTGATTTCACATGCCAATGGGCCAAAGTACAACGAAAAAACACAAAAAATATAGTAAGAGTACTTGCATATGCTGAAATAATCACTGAGGAGTTTTGGTACAATATAACTTCTAGCACGCTTAGTGTAGCTGTGCGCTGACGGAAATTATTTCTTTTCAGTTTCTTCCTAACTTAGAATTATGCCTGTTACCATGTATTCATTCGTTCATTGCCTCTCAGAAATGTATGAACAAGGCCGAACCAGGCGAACAGGTTTTTTCACACAGTTTTTTTTTTTGTCCTTTCGATGAACGCATTGTGCTTCACATACGCACTTGGGCTGAAATATTCGTTTTCTTTCCCTGAAATAAGAATAACCGGAAGAGCTATCGCTATATTTTAGCGATAGCTATACACAATTTCACTTGGTCATTAGTATAAGAATAAATTGTAAAAAAAAATTAAGACTGCATCGCACTGGCGGTGACAAACCTGAAGAAAGGGCTCAGTAAGACAAGCTTACCTGTTTTTGTTGACTTTTCTCTTTCTCCTATTTCCATTTCGTCCTATCTTCTCTCAGTTGATGAAGAAAACGATGAAGTGAGCACCCGCCAGTTCATAAAAGCGATAAACTTTGTTCGCGACTAACGGGACTTTTCCGAGCTTAGACAACTCCGCCGTTAATTAAGGTGAATTCTTGGGTACACTCTGCAGGGTGGTGAAAAGTTTGGGTTCGAACAGAGCCTGCGAATGTCTGGCACAAAAAGGTGCGATGCGCGCTCGCAATTTGGTCCTGTCGAAATTCAAAACAAATGCTACAGTGTCTTCAGATAGGTGTTGAAGGTCTTCCACGGCTTTGTGATGGCTCTCTCATAGCAATTGGCCTTATATATATTATGGCCGGTGTATCCTTTTCGGGCATTTATTTATTTATTCACGGAATACCTACATCACCTCAAAGCATGGTGTGAGATTTTTTAGGCATTGACTCTGTGCTCGCCTGAACTGTCGAAGTATGTTCGCCTACTCAGCACTCTGTTGCGAGCCGTTAGATGGCGCGACAGCCAACGGACGCAGCGAAGTGATGATAATGTTTTGAAATTCTTCTGCCTCCCCAACGTTTTCATTCGCTGTGGTGTTATTTCAAAATTTGTTATTTCAGTTCAAAGTGACAAGTGTACCACGTTCAAGGATATGTTGACAAGAAAATTCCTCGTGCATGGCGGGAATGTTGTGAAAACATATCGAGCCCCGCGGTGGTGGTCTAGTGGCTGAGGTACTCGTCTGCTCACCCGCACGTCGCGGGGTCGAATCCCGGCTGCGGTGGCTGCATTTGCGATGGAGGCGAAAATGCTTTAGGCCCGTGTGCTCAGATTTGGGGGCACGTTAAAGAACGCCAGGTGGTCGAAATTTCCGGAGCCCTCCACTACGGCGTCTCTCACAATCATATGGTGGTTTTGGGACATTAAAACCCACATATCAAACAACAAAACAGATCAATTGGGAAACACCCTAAGCCCACTCGAGTTCAGTTAGTGCACACTGGTAGTTTCGTCTGTCCAAGGGATTCATCCATGAAAATAAAAAAAAACATTAACCAGCATGCTGTCCCTCCATCCAAATATTTCTCGATGACAGCGATTGCATTTTGACGGGAGCGAAATGAAAGAAACTTCGACCCCCTAGGCTTCTTTACCATGTACTCAAATCTGAGTACATGGGCCTACAGCATTTTCGCCTCCACCGCAAGTGCAGCCGCCGCAGCCAGGGTTAGATCCCGTGACCTGCGGATCAAGAGCCGAGTACCTTAGCCCCTGTACCACCGCGGCGAGGCACATTTTTGATGAAGGTGAAAATGCTGCGGGCCCCTGTGCTCAGATTTCGGTGCACAGTACGTTAAAGAACACCAGGTGATCGATATTTCCGGAGCCCTCCACTACGGCGTCTCGCATAATCATATAATGGTTTTGGGACTTTAAACCCCACATATCAATCAAGATAAACTGTTCATATTCATTTGCTTAACTTTTGCAGTTTTCATAGATAAGTGAGCGCTTTTTTTAACGTTGTTAAGGTTTTCGGTTCGATGTACTTGGCAGTCGTTCTTAAGTATTCTTGGTTTAAATGAAGCTCAGACTTCTGAAAATTATTTAAGAAAGATTTTGCGCAGGCTTTTTGCTCCACACGCCCCTTTTGACCAAGTTACAAAACAAAAAAACCTTCGAGTTGTCTACAGGCATCCAAATTAGGTGTAAAAGCAACGATACATATATCTAAGAAATAAATTGGGTGAATGTACTGGCGAGAGCCTGACGCATATTTATAATACCGCAAAAAAGGGGTCCAGGCAGCGGTAAGAAACACAACATACTACTTAAGAAATCCATGACGCCCCGCACCATCCCTACTTGCCTTTTCTTAACAAAGTAATCAGAGGTGTTATAATAAGCCGGTGATGTCATGCGCAAATTGCAAAATGCTTGTCCCCATGATGAAAAAAAAAAACGCCCGTTCTAAGAATATATTGCCACGCACGTTTATTGCTTCTTTTTGACGTGTTGGGGGGCGAGCAGCCCAACGTAAAACGCGTCTCTCCCTTCGCTGGTGAAGTCGGTTACACGGAGCTTAAAGGTGCGCCCACTTCGTTTCACCGTCGTTTTTTGGACAAGCAGATCACGTCTCGGTGAACACGCTCGTCAAAAACACGAAATCTATGCAGTTGACAGCACTAACTCGGAAAACTAGGCTATCGCAGGGGTGAGCATCAGTGACGCTCAACTAACTGGGTCTCATGTCAAAGCTTACCCTAACAAGTCAGAAGCGTGCACAGCGTCGTTAACAGAAAGAACCGAATGTGTTAGAGGTCGGGCTTTTAGAACAAATCAAGAGAAAATACCTTTGAAGCGCGGAAAGAACGCGTATCGATGTCATCCCGACGAACGGCACACATTCATTTCGCTTTTTGATTGTCCTCTTAGAATGAATAACACTCAGACCTTTGGTGCATTTTCAATAGCGATGACAGCTGGACTTCCAGCACTGTCTCATTAGGAGAGCTTGCAGGTGTACGCTACGCGAGCATTCAGGGAACGAAGCGCATTATATACCCAAAGCTGCACTTCACAGACACAGTAAAACATAGTCATCTTCACGCACCCAGAAAAAAAAAACACGACCCCCCCCCCCCCCCCCCCCAAGACAGGCTTCGTCAGGCTTAGCGATCCTGCTCTCTCGAATGGCGGGAGCATACATGCGCACGTCTACTCGGCAGTAGATGAGTGTCCAAACTGAAAAACTAAATGATGTCAGAGACCATGTTCGGAGTAGGGAGCAGGCCTGAATTATTTTTCTAGGATCTGTTTGCCATAGAAGAATTACGTGGGGAGAGGTGGGTGGGGAAATTGTATAAAAAATTAGCCTTTAGCCTTTATACAACCATCAACGTTGTGCACATAAGAACTAACGACCTGGCCATAGCTAAGCAGGTTGCCATAGCATTGGTAATTATTGATGCCAACAATGAGGTCATATACAGTGACTCAAGATCGGCAATTAGAACTTAAAGGTGAGGCGTAATTTTTGAATAAGCCCGGTGCCTACTACTTGTGTCGGACCCAACAGGATGAAACACTGTTCGCTATGATGAAGGGCTTGTCCGTGTCTTAGCTGTACATGTCTACGTGCCGCACTCAAAATTCAAGCCTTGATGGGTCTCCAACTCACGCTATCAACCATTGTGATAGTTCGCTAATCTCGTTCGCCGCACATGTCGGGCAGCATATAGCAGGTGTCCATACGAACTCCAACAAGACGGCCCACGCTGCCACGCGTGTGCTCACCTAACACGCCGGCACCGGGCTCGTGGAGGACGAGGCTTTGGACCGAGTGGATGCGCCCGCTACCTAAAATGAAATTCAAAACACTATTGCCATGCGCGGAGAGCGTACCTTCCTCCTTACTCGAAACTCAATAGGCCTCAGGCGCTTATATTTAAATTGCCGCAGACGAAGACATTCCTACCCGAATCTTTGTGAAATAAACCCTGAGAACTATCCGGTTGACGTGTGCCCCACATGCGGGTAGAAGTCGACATTATCAAACATACTCTGGGGGTACCTTAAAGGAAGCCCCGATTTCTCCATGGCCAGATTGGAGGCGAGCCATCCACAGCCCGTTCCTGTCCGACCTGTTTAGGGCAACAGGCTTGGCCTGGTGGACCCGGCGTGGTAGTTACCGACTGCGCGCTAGGGCACGTCCTGCAGCACTTTATTAGGTTATTTCAATCAATTATTCATCAAACCTAGAAATTTACTCTTGGTGTCAAAACGAATAATGCAAAACATCGTCACGTGATGATATGACATGACACTGTCATGACGTCAGTAGGACTTCAAATAACGGGATGCTGCATTATTACATCATCGCATGACATCGTCGCTTGGTCAATGATGAATCGATCATGGAGGCAGTGCAAAACAAGGTGAGGTGCAGAAAGTTTGCAGCGCCTCCGAGATCAACGCCTTTTATTTCGTAGGTAGTGTGAAACAACGTTAGATGCAGAAAGCTTTCGGATGGGGGGAGAAGGGGGGGGGTAGGTTTAACTCACCGCATGAGAAGAAAACGTGAATGGTGGCTCTCGCCTTCTAGTCGGGTTACACAAATACATCAGTGACCTCTGTGAGCAGAGCTCGCTAATTATTACAGTAGTGATCTGAGTCAGGACATTTACTAGCCACTATATTTGATCTGAGGGTTGCTGACCTTCGCAGTGATTCTTCTGTGATCCGCTCTATCGTTATCAGCTCTAGTAACGTAAAAAAGAGTCTACTATGCAGACAATGGATACCTGAGCGCGTTTTTTTTTAATTTTGAAAGCATATCTTAAGAAACAGGCCCTAACACTACTTTTGAAGCTCCGTATGAATGTTATTCCCTCATTAACAGACTGTGTGAAGTGCAATACACATTTCGTTGCCCCGCTGCGGTGGTCTAGTGGCTAAGGTACTCGGCTGCTGACCCGCAGGTCGCGGGTTCAAATCCCGGCTGCGGTGGTTGCATTTCCGATGGAGGCGGAAATGTTGTAGTCCCGTGTGCTCAGATTTGGGTGCACGTTAAAGAACCCCAGGTGGTCAAAATTTCCGGAGCCCTCCACTACGGCGTCTCTCATAATCATATGGTGGTTTTGGGACGTTAAACCCCACATATCAATCAAATCAACATTTCGTTGTCAATAAAGCTGCCCTTTCAGTTCATACTGTAGACCACGGCCTATCAATACCAATCTCTAGGACCGACGATGCTAGGAAGCTCAGCATGCTTGCTCGCCAATGCTCCATGTCACAATGAGATGAGCCACATTTTACGCATGCAAGATTATTCTCCCTTGACTCTACGTTAAGATTACGGCTTTGAACAAGACTCCGACGAGCTGACACTACTGTTCTGTGCAGACTATGGTTGGGCGTCACGTTTACCCTGGTGTACGTGTACCGCATAGGGATGGCCGACACCGCCACCTGCGTACACTGCGGAGGTGAAGAGATGATTTGAGGCATCTTGTAGGACTCTCCAGAATATAACCTACAAAGACCATATCCTTCTAATACACTCAACAAGTTAGAAGACCAACCTCTGCCAAAGGAAAGTGTACTACGCCACCATCAACACTCATCATCACATAGGACGGCCGTGCAAGTGCTGCGTGACTTCTTGCGCATTACTGGCCTGTCTGAAAGACTCCAAGCTGATCGATTTTGTGTGTGCGTGCGTGTGTGTGTTTTGTTCTTATTCATTTCTTATGATTCTCTCTCTCCTTCAATCCCTATTCCCAACCCAAGTGCCGGGTAGCGTACCGAATACTAGCATCTGGTTACCCTCCCTTTTTTCCTTTTTTCTCTTTTCTCTTTGTCCCTCTCTTGTAGCCACAAAATGCTATAACGATTTCAGCAAACTACTCGGCTGTCTTGGAGAAAGAAGTCTAGCTGTACACTTATACCCTTCTGCGAGATAATCTAGAATTCCAACGTTCACTTTTCTGAACTTGAAAACGTTTCCACATTTCTATGGAACAGACTTTGTAGTTATAGTGACGCAGCATATCCTCTCACCAGTTGGCAATTATGGGACCTTTGCTCTATGATTGGCTAACATCCTTTTAGCTCACTTTTCAGAGCGAAAAACTGCAACCTTGTGGTTGTTTGGTAACTATATATCTACTGATTTGTTTTTTGGAGCAGTTGAAACGAGTGAATGGCAAATGGAATGCAACGCAAAGAGAAAAGTGATTTTTTTTCTCTATTGCACTAGAAGAGGCATAAAGACAAGAACGGTGGAAGAAATCTTCCTTTTTGATACAGTTAAGATCCTGAATCCTTGAGACACTTATGCTGTTGCTTCAGCAAAATACACCTAATTAATAAACAATCTAGGAGTCCTCAATTTCTATCCATCAGCTTAGCTGTGTAATTAATATATTATCTAGACCAAATTTATGTGAAAACGAAAACGTTGAAATGTAATTGCACTGTCTGATGCCAGTACCTACATAGACCTTTCCGCGTATGATAAAGTGTGCCTCTAGCCCACAGTGTTCTACTGGCAGTGACATATTCAGAATTTTCCTACTTGGCTGCTTAAGCTACGAACGTTCACAATATACAGTAAATGCTGTATTTCTTGTCATTTGATAGATTATCTTTGACTACGCGAGAAAAATAACTTAGGCAAGAATTACATTGCCAAACAGTAATTGATTTCTCTACAAATTATCTTGGAGGTTAGGCCTCCATTGCACCAAACAATTGAAGAATCCCACGTGAATCGCGAAACTAATCGGAAACATTTTATTTATATGCTCCGTCGTTTCTCCGTTGTTTTTGTGTGTGATTTAATGCCAATTATTACAACAACGAAATGAATAAAACATGACCCACGCATGGCATCACATCTGATATTTTCGCTTGTTAACGACATGACGCATAATCAGGGAAGTGATGTTTTGAAGTTAGGATTCATGTAGAGCAAGCCAAATAAGCAGGAATGAAATTAAAAGTCAGTTAGCTGAGTCAGCAAGTTATTCTAATGCGGCGATCTATTTAAAGTTGTCGACGTACCTATATTGTGACGGCCCCGCCGCGGTGGTCTAGTGGCTAAGGTACTCGGCTGCTGACCCGCAGGTCGCGGGTTCAAATCCCGGCTGCGGCGGCTGCATTTCCGGTGGAGGCGGAAATGTCGAGGCCCGTGTGCTCAGATTTGGGTGCACGTTAAAGAACCCCAGGTGGTCAAAATTTCCGGAGCCCTCCACTACGGCGTCTCTCATAATCATATGGTGGTTTTGGGACGTTAAACCCCACAAATCAATCAACCTATATTGTGACGTAGTCGTGTCGGCGATGTACGTGGTACACAATCTAGTACTGATGAAATTCTTCCTGAGTGAACTTGATCCTGGGAAATGAAAGAATAAGCGATGCCCAGTTTGCGCTGCCGTTATGATCACACTTGTCAGCCGTCGATAATATAATCTGCTGTCAAGCAAGTCGGCATTTTTACATGAGACAACAAAGATTCCGGTATTATCATTTCAGTGGCCACGTTGGCCCCTGAATAACCTCAATTTTTCGTGTGGTGTCCGCAATCGTATCGGGAGATACTAATAAAATCGGGAACTTTCCGAGAATTTCCAGCGAGCCTGTGCAAGAAAGTGCTTACGCATGTAAAGGGCCAGTAACATGAAAATAGCGAGAAGCACGTGGCAATAGTGAAGCTCATATAAGCTCCACATCCTTCCAGTATGGTATGCGGAATCCGAACTCAAGTATGGGCGCATTACTGTGCGATTGTCACGCGTTACGCTCATCGAAGCTATGCATTACTGAGAATATACGCTGTCGGCGAAGGCGCTTTGTCGCCGGATTAGCCAGCGGTGGTGACACGGTCATGAGTGATCACGCAATCCTCACTGCCCCGCCGTCGTGGTCTAGATGCTAAGATACTCGGCTGCTGACGCGGAGGTCGCGGGATCAAATCCCGGCTGTGGTGGCTGCATTTCCGATGGAGGCGGAAATGCTGTAGGCCCTTGTGCTCAGATTCGGGTGCACGTTAAAGAACCCCAGGTGGTCGAAATTTCCGGAGCCCTCCACTACGGCGTCTCTCATAATCATGTAGTGGTTTTGGGACGTTAAACCCAACGTGTCAATCATCAATCAACGTGATTCTTACTCAGCCCTGAGCCGTGTGGCATCGTGCCCTAGAAGTGGCCCTATCGACGCAGAAGAGAGGATGAGTAATTAAAAACTAGGTACCTTAGTGGATGAAAGTGATGAGAAGAAAACAGTTTCTTCTAGTAAAATAAACTTCTGAAAATCTAGAGTTCTGCTAATTCTTGTAAGCCTAATGTGGACAATTGGACTTTTAACAACTAAACCATAGAAGCTCGAGGCTATCGGCTGTGGAGCATGAACAGAAAACTATCATGATTGGCCTGTATGCCTTCTAGCGCACCACTCAGCCGGCATTCGCTTCCTCCATTCTTTTCGTGATCGTTTTCAGACCATGCCAAGTATGGTTACCCCTAAACTAAGGCCTTGCTCATTAACCTGACAATTACAATTTAGGAGCTTTGTGAGGGCGCGGAAGCAGGGCCGGCAGTGTTGCAGAGAAATGAGATGTACAACTGCTATTTTGGTTACAATATTTCTGCCATAGATGGCGCTTCTCGTCAAGGGCAGTGGCGCCGAGCAATGGGGCCGAGTACCTAAGGGAACACGAAATATACGTGATGACTGAAAGTAACAGGAATGCAGCGGTGATGAAAAACGAAGCACTGTTTACAATATGTATGATGTTGTGAGAGGAATATGGAAAGGGGTCATGGTTCCTGGTCTGATGTTCAGCAATGCGGTCTTGTGCATGAGATCAGATGTTCAAGCAAGATTAGAAATTAAGCAACGTGGAATAGGTAGGCTTACCTTGGGAGATCACGGGAATACACCAAATCAGGGAGTACAAGGTGATATGGTATGGACATCATTTGGGGGCAGGGAAGCTAGCAGCAAGATAAAATTACAGAAGCGATTGAAAGAAATGGGGGAGGAGTGTTAGGCTAGGAAGGTGTTCAGTGACTTGTACATGAAGAATGTCGATACAAAATGGAGGAAGCGAACAAGAAATTTGACTGGTAAATACTTAGAAAGCAGCAGGGGGCTAAACCAAAAAAATTATTGGTTAAAAAGAAGGTGAAGGAAGCTGAGACCAATATGTGGGGAAACGGCATGATTAAGAAGTCCGCACTAGAGATCTATCAAACTTTTAAGCAGGAAATTGCCAAGGAAAAGATCTATGATATTAATCGGGGTAGTTCTCTACTGTTTGAGGCCAGGACGGGAGTATTGCGAACCAAGACATATCGGGCCAAATACGAAGGGGTAGACACGGTATGCAGTGCATGTGGAGAGGAAGAGGAAACTGCCGAACACTTGATAAGGTTCTGTAAAGGGCTTCACTCTATAGTTCAGGATGATGGCGCAGAGTTTTTCAAAGCACTGGGGTTTAGAAACAGGAAGGGTAAAATAGACTTTAAGCGGGTAGAATTAACAAGAAGGAGGTTATCTGATTGGTGGCTAAAGTCAAGGCACGATTGAAAATTAAACCTTTCTCTACAAAGTGCGAGTCCTCAACCTCACTATATAAAGGGGAAAAAAAGTAGGTCTAGTTTTTCGTTCACTAAGTATTACGGCTTGGTGGCGTTAGCCACCACCCGACCTAAAGGGTACAGCCATATCAATTCATCCCATCCATCCGACAGCGCCGTCTTTGGTAGAAAAGTAGAAATCTGGGATGTAGGTGGCACGTTTTCTTTTCCCTTCGCTTCAATGCGCTGCCGCTCGCTTACGCGCTCGTGCAGAAAGCGCGCGCTGCGTTTGAGTCACCTCACAATGTACCGCGTGCAGTGCCGCTTCACAACGATCTCTGAGCTGGACAAGCACTTCCGAGAAGCGAATCGAACCAAAGGAGTAAAGATCGTTGGTCAAGTTTATGATGTGGTACAGACGATGGGAGACGAGGATGCCCGAGTCGCTGCGAAATGCATTTCTCGGGTCCTCTGTGATAATATCGTGTACGACGCATGCCTCGAGGTAAGTCTGATTCTTCTGACCTGAAGCCGTGTACTCTACCAAAGTGCTGTCTTGATGTTTATGGAAAACACATATTTGTTGTTTTGATGTGGTATCTAGCAGTAGTGTACTGTCATGTGCAAACGTTTGCGGCGTGCTGAAAAAAATTGATAAAAACTAAAGTTATAGGGTCATGGCATTAAATTTCGGAGAAGATTTAGAGTCATGTCCTCTGTTCCGCGCATGACCCGCTGACGTCGCCGCGAAGCCACAACCTAAGTTTAACCACAGCGAGTGAAGTTGAAGTGCTCGCCTTTATTTAAAGGCAATTGTCTTTCTTGGGGACCTTCGACGGAAAAATTTTGGTCTGTCTGTCTGTACATTTGTCTGTTTGTCCGCCCTAACGATACTTCAAACGGCACCAAACGGCCAACCCCATTCGCAGCGCCCACCAATATTGGTCAAGGTATAGCGTCCATAGCTCTGTGATTGTTAATTAAAAAGCAATTATTGCGCATATCTGTGGCGCCATAACAACACTTCGAAGTTTTGTATGTCTGCCTTTATACTAGAAGACACACACACAAGTAAATCTAAGGAATGTAGCGTTTATCGCGCTGCACTGACAGCGAACGCGATGCTGAAGAAGGCGTTTCCACCGCTTTGCAACGACGACACAGTGGTGGCACCTGCCCGTCGCTTCGCGTTCTACACCTTATCACCTCCGAGACTGGCACGCATCTTTCTCCGCAGGCTGCACGCCTTCGTTTTCGAAAATAACCGCCTCATGGCGCTTGTGTCTAACGTGCCTCGATGCGCTCGTTCGCCTCCGCTACACACTCGAGGCACTCTAACGCAGCGCCTCCAGAATACCTTCACCGATTTTCTTGCGCAGAACATCAAATAAACGTTTTGTTCACTCTCTGCAGACGCAAGACTATCGTCTTTCGACTACATTTGCGGTGTAACATGCAGATTTGGAACCAATTTTTTTGTCGGCTCTCGTGTCATGCTTGCTTTATCTTTCACAATCGAGGCTGTGTTCGCCGGCTGTGACTAGATGGGAAACTCTTTTGCATGTAGAAAGCGTCCCTTGGTGTTTTCTGCAATGTTGTGGTAGGCCACAAAACAATACTTCGGACCTCGACGATGCTTCCGTGGGGCCGCTTCTTCCACTGCGGAAAGGCAACTTAGCACAGCGAGCGTCTCGTTTTAGCGCGCCAAGCTGGCGGCATGGCGGCCAAGTTCGCCGCACCGACTGCAGAACGCGTTGCGCTCGTGTCGCACGTGCTCCCGTTTCGGCGAAACGCACTCACTCGCCTGCGACCTCTCTCGCGTCTCTCCTCAAGTGTTCCGGAGCTCGCCGCCAAGGCCAGGCGCAGCGTTGTCATCGCTCCACAAACTTGAGCTTCGGTTCCCTGATTGATTGTTTGATATGTGAGGTTTAACGTCCCAAAACCACTATATGATTATGAGAGACGCCGTAGTGGAGGGCTCAGGAAATTTCGATCACCTGGGGTTCTTTAACGTGCACCCAAATCTGAGCACACGAGCCTACAGCATTTCCGCCTCCATCGGAAATACAGCCGCCGCAGCCAGGATTTGAACCCGCGACCTGCGGGTCAGCAGCCGAGTACCTTAGCCACTAGACCACCACGGCGGGGCTGAGCTTCGGTTCCCTATAAGACCGACTGTTAAACCAGCCATCGAATGTTCGAGTGAATTGCCCACCATACCTCTTTCTTTTTCATCCCCCTTCCTTCTACCCACAAGAGAGGCTTCGCAGGAGTTCCTGCTCGGCTGCTCCACCCGGGACGCTGAAGCGCTCCCTTCTGGCTCGCCCTCGAGCAGCGATGGTCTCCAGTGGACTTCTCGAATAAGGAGACTACCGAAGTGCATTTGTAGTGCAACTCTCAGTGCTTTTCTGAATAAATGTTTTTCCACCACCAGCACCCGTCTTTAACAAACATGAAAAGACGTGATGGGGAGAGGAGGTGGGGGCTGCTTCAGCAGCAGCTGTGAAGTTTGGTTTTACGGGCGTGGTCGCCATCGCTAGCGCGCACGCTATTTTACTATCTCGGCAGCCGTCGGCGAGCGGCTCGTATAACCTTCTTCGTGCTGCGCTCGCCAAGCGAAGAGGCTTGTGAAAGTTGTCCCAGGAGAGGGCGTGTTCTGTTGCGCCAGCATTTTGTCGAGTTGTGTGAGACTGGACCCAAAAGAGTGGGCTGCCAGCCTCACTTCGTTTACCATTACAATTTGTTGTCATCGCATTGATTGGGTCACACTTGCAGTAAATTGGTGACTTTTTTGTTCATCATTCTGCATGTTAAGCAGCAACTTATGTGATCTAAAGGCGTGGACTTTTCGTACTGCATTTAATCATGTCAATAATACAAACGTTTTCATTAGCGTTTTAGCTGTGATGTATAATCATGAGAGCCAGAAGCGACAACATGCGTTTAGTGAACTGGAAGAAGGTGCAAGAGCTAAAGACACACAACGCCTGACAGAGGCATCTCTACCCACCACATAATTTTCACATTCCTTGAACATTGGAAGTTTATTGGCACGTATCACATTGCCCAATAATGACCGGAAGCCCGGACTCTGTAACATGCCCTGGCCTTACGCCATTTACGGCTTCCGATCAGGTTTCTTATATGCTTCCGTAAGTATGATGCGGTAGACCTAAAAAACTAAATTTCTTTTTTGAATACAGTGGCTTTCATCCTTGGCCATTTGTGCTGTTTTTACTATTTCTTGCGTTTTTGGTCGTCATGAGTGAAAGGTATTGCACATTTTTTTCGAATTCAGGTGTACAACTATTGTACACCAGAATTATGAAAATGTGCAGCACTTTTCACTAATGTCGACCAGAAAAAAAAGCCACTTGTGCATCAGAATTCGATAAATGTGTAATCCTTTCACTCATGCCGGCCAAAAAAACAAGAGAAATAGTAGAAGCAGCAGAATCGGCCCAGGATGATAGCCAGTGTATGAGCGTGCTTTCGATTGCACTGTCAAAAAAAGAATTCCACAATTACTGAAGAGTGTCGTCTGTCATTTCTGGTTCCATAGTAGTGAAATTATACACGTCTGTGATGGGTAAATGAAAGAGGGGGTGCCTGTTTCAAACCCTTTTTATTGGCTTAAAGTTGTAAAGCGTGTAATTATGCAATCCAGGGAGCAACAAGTGGTAGCAGAACTGAAAAACTCCTAACCTCAAATTTTTCTTAAGTTTCCAGCTAACAGTTGCCGTTAAATTAAGTGGTTTATTACAGAGCCCTCGCAGACCTTCCCCGAAACGTTCATTCGGTATAGCTACCTACTTTCTGCTCTCGGCATAATTTGAAGGGTACATTGAAGGCAGGCCATATTGCACGAGCAGAAATGACGTCACGAGCCAGTGCACTGAGCCGACCCCCCACGTTTGTTAGAAGCAACAATCAGGCACCGTTCTTCGGTAAGCACACACGCGCTGACAGTGACGATCAGCGTTTCACTCGCACTGGGATCAACGTTTTACTCAAGTGTGCGAACATGGGCCCTGGCCAGATGGCCGCTGTCATACGAGATGCGATGAACGCTTGTGCCTCAAATCGGAGAGCGGAAGGGCAGCCAGGGCCGGATGGAAGCCCGCAGTGTTCTGGCCGCCGACGCTCTTTTGCATAGAGCGCTGCGGCGCACGCGTTAGTGTGTGCGGCGCGCGAAACTGGGCTAGGGCTTAAACCTCGTGGGACTCAGGAGAGCGCCCGCGAAGCGAGCTCTGGTAGGCAGCATGCCGCGGTGATCGCTGCTCCATTCCAGGGAGCCACTCGCGCTACCCCGCTTTTCGAAAGGCCTGCGCCGAGGATACTTGCAGCCCCCTTCCCGTGTTTGCTCCCGGGATCAAGTGCGTCGCTTCCGCCGGGTGCCGTTCGTGTATCGTCTGTACGTTTACATTCAGTGAGAGTACGTTCGCGCGCGTGCGCTTATGTGACTTGTTGAGTAAACGTTCGGCCATTGTAAGCTAAGAAGTGGAGGTGAGGTTGAGAGGGAAAATGGAAGGTGGACGGGCAGAACGCGTAAGGTTTTTCCCTGTATACGGGGCCTTGTGAACATGCTGGTCAAAGGCTACTAGTGCGAGGTTCAATCTTAATAGAAGCTACCAAGAAAACTGCACTAGAAGCCCGTTCAGGTGAAGTTGTGGGGAGCAGCATGCTTTTATATTCGCCACCATGCACTGAGGCTGAGCTTTATACATCTTCAAGTATCGTAATTGAACCGTTGAAAGTTAAAATTAACTGACAAAAGAAAGCAGCAACAACTTTACCCTGCCCTTCTACCCGGTCCGCTCACTCCCACTTGTAGTAAGCTACGATGGAAATCGCTGTCATTCGGGAAGCAGGTATTTCGCACGGTTCATAATGAAGGAAAGATGGGAGCAAGAAAGACAACGAGCTTTGTTCATTCGCTTTCTTTCTTTTGTAGATTCGGCGAACAACTTACGCCTTTGCTATGTTTATAGATTGTTTCGCAATTCAGTACCAGCTACTGTCGACAATGCGCTAGAACTGGACGAGCGTTCTAAGACATTATTGCCCATATAACTACACTTAAGCAAACGTTCACAGAACACTAATGTGAAATACGTGGGGCCAATAAAAATTACTTTCTCTCGCGCTACAATATACCTGAGGTTTTTCAGAAAGTATAGACAGGCTACAAAAAACTAGGACGCGAGGATTGCTTCCAAGAGCGAATTCCGGCCAATCCTACTGTTAAAATTCTTATCAATGCAGACCTATTAAAATAACCAAAGTCTCATTATAAAAGTGAAGCCAGGGAAACACATGCAAGCCTCTCCTTATAGCTTAAACTCAGTATGCCATAAACATTCTAAATAGAAGCAAAGATGGCATACCACACAACTTGATAATGCTGACTGCATTGAACGGCCTGTGGCCCACGCACAAGGTGAGATTTCTGTCTTAACCTGGCGTGAGACAACGAATTCTTGAAACCTTTTTGTGCAGAAATGGAAATGCTCCAATAGTGTGATCCTGAGGGGCTGTTTAAGGTAGAACTCTTGACAACGCGTATGGTGTCATGAACGCAGGCGTCCGCGTACTGTACCGAACACACCTAAGAATTTCCCGTGTGCTATATAACTTGAGGCACTGGACGAGTTTTCAGGTCGCTTCACCGCGGAAGTATTGGCCTCCATGCTCCGACTGATCACCGCGTCTGCGTATAGAGCTGCAACGATTCGCACAATTCTTCACCGGATTATGGCACGAACGGTGCGCTTAAAATGATTCAGTGTTAAGATGAAACACTCCATGTTAGAAGTTTTTTTTTTCTTCAGCGAATGAAGCCTGCTGGAGAGCACTTACGAATGAAAAAAAAAACATCCTCAATTTGGCCGCACAAATGTTTTCTACACATTTTCTCCATTTTTTCCTAAACATTGTCTCTCTTCCTAACCGCTCATGGAGAAAGCTGAGACTAGAGGCTTACGTGCCCAACACAAAAGTTTTGATCTAATTGAAGGCAACCAGAAGAATGTGTGGCGTCTTGGAAGCCTTGCGTTTGCGCGCCCTTCTATTAAATTTGCGCACGAATGCCACCCATGCATTGAAGCGAGAAAAAGGTAAAAGAAAGACCGGGTAAGTAACCATAAAAGATCTCCCGTTGGGTATATACACCGTATATACCAGGCCAGCGGCACTTTTCATTTTTTAGAGTAACGAGAGCAGGAGTCGATCCCCCGGTGTAAATTATGGTCAGATATGGTGTTTATGACGGCCTCAATGTTCCTATTTGGCGCGAGCCTACTCTATTATACAAAAACGTCAGTCCCCACATGCATGCGTGTGACGGCTTAAGAGGTTCGCCACAGACAAAAAGACTGTACCCAGTGTCGGCCTTTTGTCAGCCGATCCGCTTGCAGTACCACCGCCGGCTTGCAGCGCAGGCACAATCGCGTAACGCTGCCTGTATACGCGTTCGGCGAGCCTTTCTCCTCAGGGTCTCGTTGTCAACGCGCGCTGCTGCAATGGCCGGACACAGGATCGTCGAGCTCTCTGGGTCACTACTAAGTCGTCCCAGCGGGTGGCCTCGGGCCATGCTGTGTGCCCCGGACGCCTGCTGGTCGCTCGCCGAGCGTCTTAGGCGTGTGCATTCAGCTTTATCGCATCGGCACCGCAAGGCTTGCGCCATCGAACACAGCGCGCACAACAGTTGCGCCAGCGCTGATTGCGCCAACGTTCGGCCAACGGCGCAGGTATCGGCCCAGCGTTGGGTGCCTCCCCCTTTTTTATGATTGCGATCGCCTGGCGGGTCGTGATGACACCTTTCTTTTTGGTTGTCCTAGGGCTACGCACGCAGTCTAGCACTGCTCCTTTCGAAGACTCGTCCGGCCCCCGATTCTTATACTTGTGAGAGGGTTGATTCGTTTGGTCTCAGAAGTTAAAGGCCAAACTGCGTACACCTGCATGGTTCGGTTCAGGGAAAGCTGCGGATTTGGCAAGTGGCACGCTGTTTACCGGGTCCGGGTACGGAATAATGAGCTCTACATTTGAGATGATGCCACTTGCAGGCACAGTGTAACAGTATAATGTCCGGGGTTTGCATACCAAAACAACCATATTATTACGAGGGACACCGTACTATCGGCTCATTCGGAGCCGATAGTACGTGTAACGAGTTTTACTGTTCAACGACTCGTCCGATCTACGCTATAGCTGGCCGCAATAACCTGCTGGTCGGTGAAGTTATTGACTTATTTTGTCGGCACACGTTTTGTATAGAGAAGCCCGCATGACTACATTTGGGAGGGGAGTGCGAGTTTTCATTGAAATCAAGTCGTTTTACGTTACAAGAAATTTTGCGAGTAAGCCGTAAAATTTATCACGCTTTGATTCCAAAACAACGGATATAGGATTTTTAAGTCACTTCGCGGGACGTTGGCGCTTTCACGTGAGCTATTTTAACGCCATCCAGCCGAGTCAGTGAAGCTATGTACTCGGGGGGCATGATCCTCACCGGGATAGCTGAGGGTGTATAGAAGATATGTACAATGCTAACACGACGTTTCTTAACTTCCTGCGATCCTAGGAGTCTGAGAATGCTAACACTCTTCTTGAATGCATGATAGCGCTCAGTTGATTGATATGTGGGGTTTAACGTCCCGAAACCACCATATGATTATGAGCGATGCCGTAGAGAAGGGCTCCGGAAATTTCAACCACCTGGGGTTCTTTAACGTGCACCCAAATCTGAGCACACGGGCCTACAACATTTCCACCTCTATCGGAAATGCAGCCGCCACAGCCGGGATTCGATCCCGCGACCTGTGTGTCAGCAGCCGTGTACCTTAGCCACTAGACCACCGCGGCGGGGCTGACAGCGCTCAGTTAGTTCCTTGAAGAAAATATTGAGAAGCGCAGTAATTAGCATTTTTTTCTTTAAATGTAATACGCAGTAGTCTGTTATGAATATAATGGATTCGGACATATACGTACATGTATGCAAACTTGCCCAGCCTGCTCGCGAATATTTCTAATTTGGCAAATATTTGCGGTATGAACCAGTACAAGCAAGACTGTATTAATTATCTCCGATTGCTTATCCATCACTCATTTAAAGTAAAGAAACAAGCGTTGTGGGAGCACTTATGGTCAACGGAGTTGAGTTGATTTATGTAGTTCAAAAAAGAATAACTCAAGTGAAAGCTCTTGTCAAATAATGAACAAGTTTACCATTTTTTTATTTTACGAAACAACGTACTACCGATATTCTACCTTCAAATTCATTTATTATTACTGCAAGGTAAGTGCATTTTTTGGATTAAATACAAAGTAAATATCCTTAATTGTGACTACCTAGAACTGCACTCGCGTTCATAATAGTCAGTTTGTAAACACATTCGCGCTAATTTTTAGCCTCAGGGTGACAATAGTTGTATAGTACTTCTTCGTTGCTTAAGATCTTGGCAGCGAGAACAGTAGGCTCATTACGGTGATATACTGGCTGGTATTCAAGGCTTGAGCCTATCAGCTAGGTTCCTTACTGCTCGACGTTGAGTCTAGTGATAGGTGGTGCTGATCGGTTGCGTCTACACCGGCCGTACACCACATGATAGAGTGTATTTGTTGCAGAGTAGATTTTACAGTCGTTTCTGTTTGCCAGCTTGTGGGATGCTGGCAAACAGAAAAAAGAAACAAAACAAAAACAAAAAACACCTTGTACCTACTGTACAAAGTGTAATGTACTAGGTGTCATAGTCAATATATAAAATCATGTACAATGTAGTAACAAGCCCACCAAAGTATCCCGTCCTTTAAACAAAACTTTGCCCACAACACCACAACAGTGCTGTCACGTGACATTCGGGCATGGTGACTTGTCCGTAGGATTCGAGTGAAAGAGGGTGACAGTGCCTGCATTGTAAAAAAAATATTTATTGGGTTATGGAATGAATGTTGTAAGATCCTTGTTGTGTACCCTTTCCATCAGTAACGTGTCGCGCATACCCGCATGCCACCGCCATTTCAACGCGGATTATTCGCCACCAGGTTATCACAGTTTATCTAGGAATGGCGAGAGTAAACTTTAGGAATGTTAACGCGATATAGCTTCAAAGTGCCTGTGTCGCAGAGAACCGTTGCCGGCGTCGGAGACATTGTTGACCAGACCAACAACATCCCGATATACGCAAAAAAAGAATCTCCGTGGAGTTTGAATTGACATTAGTGTTCTGCGTGGCTGTCGAGTATATTATTGCGATAGAAATTACATGGACACTCTCGGCTGGATTTTTCTGCCGGCGTCGGCGTCGACGTCGGCGTCACTCACCGTATATGTATACGTATGTATGTATATATATATATATATATATATATATATATATATATATATATATATATATATATATATATATATATATATATATATATATATATATATATATGAAAATACAGAAAAAAACAAAAACTCCGGCGCGCGCAATCGCTCTTAGGTCCTCTCAACTGTGATTGCGAGGCATTAACCACTGAGACACCGAGGAGCACGTCCTTCAACTTTCTAACAGTAAGTAATTTATATCTATCACTTACCGCTGCTCACGCGTATCTCGGGGGAATTATCGTGTTTTCAGCATTACCACCAAGATGGCGCAATGAGCATGCTTTAATCTCTCACGCGTAGTTTGCCCTGCTTAGAGGAGGAGAGCGACGCTCCCTCGCGTGATGTTATCTCATGGTGGGAAGGAAGGGAGTATTGTACGCCTTGGCTGGCCTCTGGCTTTACCTGGAATGATTCTGTTGTAGTTGCCGGGCACACAAAAGTCACTGCAATCATTGCAGTCTCCGTTTGCGAAGAGTGCGCGCTTTTCAGACACAGCGAACTAACGACTGAGACGCTTATTCGCGTGCATCGGTACCTGTGAGTACGTTTCGTGCGTCATTTGTGCGCGAGAAACGTCAGACACGTTTCAATCTGTTTTGCATTCTGCGTGTGCCCTTCCAATTTGTTGCTATCGCGTTCATTGCTTCGCCTTTGCGGCAAAGCTGTGACTTTTTCAACCACACAGCCTCACCAGTACTCGACAGTGCGCGAAAAAAGACTGCATACAGGTGTCATGTCGAACACAGTAATTTCTAGTTGCAGTGTTGGCTATCCACTTTTGCAGCAGAGAACGTAATACCGGTGTCACACGGGCCCTTTTAATCACGATCAGTATCAATCCAGATTAACTATGATCCAGATCAGATGATGCTACATGGTCACTTTAAATCACAATCAGGCGTGATCAGGATCATGACTATCGTCATCCGCGCATCGCGATCTGCAGTTGAAATGGCGATTTCGCTGTCGTCTGCACCCCATGGCCGAGCTTGTTGAAAGCACAATAAACAAGAAAATTGAGCATAGTTCAATAGAAAGACTTTAAAACAGCCAGATGTTTACAAAAAAAATCAAATTCTAAACTGTTTAAATTCTAACAATAGCTTGAATATTGCATATTTTAAGGTTCGTATCAACCGCATGTATAGTTATGGGAGAAGCAGATGACAAGCAGACGACTGTTGCCTTCCACGCTCAGTTCAACTATCGCACCGTCGGAGCTGTTGGAGCACCTTTCGACTACGTCGCAACGAACACGCACCTCGAGTTCAAATTAAAAGACCTAAATTTACAGTAATTGACCACTGGAAGGAGCAACTGGAAGACTTGAGGTGCCAGAAGTGAAACTCTGGTGCGTACAACGAGATCTACGCTTCACTGGGACTGGATAGCTACGAGCGAGGGCCATCGGAAATTAAAGCAAAGGTTAACAATCTCCCATAGCAATACAGGTAAGTGTAAAGACAACTATCGAATGATGGATTTATGAAATTACTTTTGTAGTGGCACGCAATGTTCTTGACGTTCGAGTGGTTCTTGCGCGAATAACAATGCTGATAAAGGGCTCTCTAGCTGATAAAGGGCTCTATAGAAAAATCGTACGCCGAGTTTTGTCATATACGTGTTCTACGACTGGCAATCAATGCAAACGTCACCTGGTGCATTTCATCTCACCCAAGCTCGAACTTCATTAGCTTGGGCCGTGTAGCAGCGATAATAAAGTTGATCGCGATCAAAAAGACTGATCCGGAATGCCCTTGATTGTGATCAAAAGTGCCCGTGTGACACGAGTATAACATATATATTCCCATGGTTCAGCACTCTTTATATAGTCAAGGGTTGCTCGATCCAGAAGGAATACCATGACGACCGCTCTTATGGTAAACAGATCTTCGCACCATAGAATGCATTTTCTTTTGACAAAACTGATGTCTGTGCTCTCACGATGAATACCGACTTTACGTTAGTTTACAAGCTACCCTTCAAGCGCCATTAGAGTCGGCGTACCAGTTATGCCCACCCGATGGAGGCAGAAATGCTGTAGGCCCGTGTACTCGGATTTGGGTGCACGTTAAAAGAAACCTAGGTGGTCAAAATTTCCGTAGCGCTCCACTACGGCGTCTCTCATAATCATATGGTGGGTTTGGGATGTTAAATCCCATATATGATTGAAAACCACTTATGCCCACAATACTCAAAATACGCGAAGAACATCGATCTATGCTGTAAGGCTAAGCTAAAGAAATGCCGCATAGGCTACACTCGCTGCATTCTTCGCATGAAATGGACTCGGACAATGCGTGGGATTTGCCAGAAAAAATTTTTTGAGACTGGCTCTAGATGTAAAAAAATTGAGTTCAAAAAAGTATAGTAACGCACAGATGGCTATGCGTGTCACTGGATCGCGCCAATGAGCCCTCATGTGTCACATGCGAGCGCACCTTCTTCTTCGTTCGTTACAGCTCGTTGCTGTAGTGCTCGCAATGTCAACTAACGCTGTCGGTGGTGCTGCATAATAAATTTCTGTAATATTTTGTCTAGATTGAAATATAAATATACCTATAAGTTGCTCACTGAAGCCAGGAAGCTTGCGCGATATGTATAAATTCAATCACATGACCAAGTATTTGTGCAAAAGACACGTGCTTACATCCATGATTTCGACTCAGCAAGGACATATGCACACACAATTGCGTAAATTAGTATGTTCTCGACAAAAACTATACCTCACTTAATCGTATATTGAAGATACGATTACAGCTCATTACATTACAGTTCATTACTTTCCAATCAACGGCTTTAGATACTGATTAGCAAATAGTACGTCTTGCTAAGAGACCAGCAACTTTAGCCTCTAGTCGTGTATATATGTATTAGGAGTGTTCGAATAATCGGAAATTTCGAATAACGTGTTGAATAGCGTTCTATATTCTTCGGTATTCGATTCGAATAGCCCACATACGCGATATTACATATTTTGTTAAATGTTTTTCGGATAATTACCAATAAAGAATGCTCCAAGGAACGAGAC
Source organism: Rhipicephalus microplus (assembly GCF_043290135.1). Lineage (NCBI taxonomy): Eukaryota > Metazoa > Arthropoda > Arachnida > Ixodida > Ixodidae > Rhipicephalus > Rhipicephalus microplus. Next base: position 299,350,365 of record NC_134710.1, read on the forward strand.
ATGAAAATGGACAAGGGTATCTTTTTCAGTTCTCATCATCAAATTGCTCAGATGCATGCAACGTATGCACTTCTCGGACTATCGATGCTGTATTGATTACCGAATGGAGGTGTTTTTTCTTAAGATTCCAGTGTCACCGAAGAAGTAGTGTCATTAATCTGCTATCCTCCCCACAAAATTCTTTTTTTTTTCACTCATAAATGCAGCTTAATTTTCATGCATCACTTTTATTTAGAAACCATTGACAAAGTATAGGACGTCGAATACTGTATAGCCACTGCTGTATTTGAGCTTGCAGTTACAAAATGTTATGAAGACTCCTGCTGCTTCACACTTCGAGCTTGCCTCAGTTTAAACAACTCTGACATTTTTTTTGTTTTTTAGGAGCAACTTTACCATGCCTTTTTTAACTTTTGTGAGCAGTTCTTTCAAATAAAAGGTAGAATTCATCAGCTGTTTTAAAAATTTTACCTTTTCAATTAAGGGTGGCTTCGAAAATGGTTATGTTACTATCCGCAAGCTATTCAGACAGTCTTCAATTATTATCAATATTCGATTCATACTCGATTTGATTCGGAAATTCACTATTCGCAAGCCCCTAATACTTATCTGTATGTTATCGTTTACGATTGAGCACTAAATGTAACGACAATTGATGGGTTTTTACGTGCCAGAGCCACTACATGATTATGACACACGCCGTAGCGGGGGACTCCGCATTAATTACGACCACCTGGACAGTTGTCAGCTTGTTCTCTCCCTCTCTTATCTGTGTCTTCGTGTATATGCGTATGCAAATCAAATAAATAAACAATGTTCAACGCGCACCTAAATCTAAGTACACGGGCGCTCTTGTATTCGCCAGCGTTGGAATGCGGTCGCTGCGGCTGGGAATTGAACCTAAGCCTTTACCAGCACGACACCATTCCTGCTAAGCTATACCACTCTAATTGATGGGGCGTTCAAACATGCACAGAAGAAAGAAGTAATAATAATAGGTGTGATTTAGCGTCCCAAAAACACGATATGATTATGAGAGGAAGCATTCACTAAGATTGTGAGCTAAAGAAGAACTGATGCACTTGGAAAAAGCCAAGTCCTTCGCGGCCAAGAAGAGGGTTATGTCGGAGTAGGTCTTGGACACAGTGACTCAATTCACTGCCACTGCAGTTCCAAGTGCACGTTCCAGTTCGCAGTATTGCAAATAAAAAGGTTTCAGAACTCATTTCAATGCACGATGTATTGTTTAGGTCCATGTTTCGAATAGTGGATTTTTCTCGTTTAGTTGGCGGGAGTTCGACGACAAAGGGACTTTCTGCTACGCCACTTTAATGAGCCCATTCGCGAAAAGAGAGGCGCCCACGGGTGAAAAACAGGTGCTCCAGGGAGACTAGCGGCGCGGAATCCAACAGAAAGAGCGGTCGAGCAAGGACGTATGGACAGCCGCTCAGATGTTTTTCTTGTGATGTTCGGGAGCGCCTTTTTTAGTGCCTATTAATAGCGTAAATAAATACAGTGTATTCTTATCGAACATCGTATACAAAGAATTCACCACAGCTGCCGTAGTTGCTCAGTGGTAGAGCATCGAATGCGTTATTCTAAGGAATTCACCACTGTCCTTATAAGTTGCAACGAAGCAATTTTTCATTAACCAACTTTTTCCTGGGGTTCCTTACGGTACACTCAAGGGAAGTTTTACTGAGTCACTTCATAGAGCAATTTCATTTACAGTGTGGGCCTATGAAACGCTTTATTTTGTATCTTCCAGCACGTATATTTCGAAGCAAACTATTTCGGCGGCACACATAGATTTTGAAGGTGGGAATTACGTATAAAATCATTCTGAAATAAAAAATTTGGACAAGCGCCTATCGCGAATGAGTCCACTTTCGCTGATAACATGATATTTATAATAAATAATGTAGGCCACTTTGTTCATGCAACAATGCACTTCCTGCGCCCAATTCATATATGATACAAACCGGGTGTTCAAATTTACAAGCTTGGTGGTTTTGATAAAACTCATGTCATGGTGACATGAAAAACATTTTGCACATAACTTGTTCATCCATCCAGGAGGACACAAAGTTAGACAATAACTATGGCTGTCAGTCGTGCAATTAACGAAAATTTAATAGTGAACGTTTCAGGAACTGGAGCAACTCTGCCTATATGTATTGAAAAGTTGTAAGCAGCCGTGCTTTTACGCAGTTACACTGAGAAGAATTCTAGCATTTCTTATCTCCGAGATATCCCGCAGCAAAGTCTAATTGTGGTTTCCATGATTACGCATGCAAAACGGTGAAGATCGGCATGTTCCTCCCCTATGTGACGAACAGTCATAGCTTGCTATCACCAGCCGGTAGTAAAAGCATAACCGTTGTCATCTTTGCATACGCCTTTGACCCAATGATTTACCGACATACGCAACAGCCGTGGCCCATCAGGTAAGAGCTTCGCGCCAGTGCTGACTGTCGTGCAAGCGTAATCATGCACTGCACAATTAAGATTTGCCGTGGGATATCTCGGAGCACAGACATGCTAGAAGAATTCTTGAAAGTGTAAATGTGTAGATACGCGACTCCCTCCAACTTTTTAATACAAATATGCCGTCTTGCTGCAGTCACTGGAAAGGTATTTAATAAATCTGAGTAAATTACGTCGCTGACAGCTATATTTATTGTCTCACTTTGTCTTCACCTGGATACATAAGCTATCTGCAAAGGTGGTTTTTATGTTTTTCGCAGTGTTGCATTTTAAGAGAATCATAAAACTTATATTTGAACAAGCGGTAGAGCAGGTCTTTGGTCTTTTCAGACATGAGAGCGCAAAATGCTGTTAAATAATGGTTCCCTAAACTAGTGTGCATGCAGCTTTCTTTCGGGATGCAGCTGTTGCGATCGGTTCTCGTTTCTTACCGACGTCTCAAGGCGTTGTCGATTTATTTAGCATATGCAAGGCGAGGGATCCGTGTTTCCGTCTGGATTCGCCTTGTACACGACTTCATCTTCAACCCGTGCAACAAAAAGTAAGAGTGCGGATCAAAGAGAATCTCGATTCTTTTAAACCCCATCCAACCGCCCACGCACCCAGTGCTGAAGAATCAAAGAGGAGCGCGGCGGCACGTTTTGCGCCTAAGAAGCTTCTATCAAATCGTAAAGACGGGGAGCCGGGTTGCGCGGGCCCACATCCACCGATACATTGCGTGCGTGCAGGTAGCAAAAGCAAAGTCAGCTCGCACGTTGGCACGGGATCTCTGCTGGCGTAGTTCCAGACTGGGGAAAACCGCCCAAAGCAGTAGAAAATAAGAAACAACTAATCCAAGCCAGTGATGCCAAAGGGAGAGGAGTGTGCCGGCATAGGGCATGTCGTAAGAAGAAAAGTAAGAGGACGAGGAACAAAAGGACGCGTAGGAACACGAAATGGGACAAGAACAAACGAGCAATGTTCTAACGAATAGAGCCGGGCGGCGATCATGCGGGAAGAAGAGAGAGCGCTTCTCTGTTCGTCTTTCTCGCTCACGTAGCACTGTTCCTACGCACTGGAAGAAGTAGAAAGAAAGTAAATCGACAAGCAGCAAGACGAGAGCCCTACTCTGCTGGCCTAAGGACGAGGGGAAGCAAAAGATAAAAAAAGCCAAGCCATGCAGACAGCGAACAGCATGGCGATCAATGAAAGAGAGGCAAAGTCACGTGCCGTACGTGCCGCGGTAGCCGCTTGGGCAAATCTTTCTCCTCCTAGGGAAGCTGAACAGCGCTAAAGCTGCAGGAGCGCAGCGGCAGCCGAGCAAAAAGAACGAGACTGCTCGGGAAGCTCCAGCGTCGGAGCTGCTGTATGCTGGCCGAGGAGGCAAACTGCGCTGGGAGAGCAGACCGCCGCCACCGCGGACCGCCGCGGCCACCGCCGCTGCTTCTCGGGCAGCGAGGCATTCTGGGTGCTTGTTAAAAATGGATCGATAAATAGCGCTGCTAAGGTGGAGCACAGTGCCTCCGCCACCGGCTGCGTGCTCCGTCTCCTCCCCGCTTCCCGCACCGTGGGGAGATGCAGGGGCGAGAAGAAAGGTGGCTTTGCGCTGTCATTAGGGACTCTCGAGGATCCGCGCGGGAAAGTCGCGTTCCGCCCCGAGCCTTCCCTCCGGGGCCAGCGAGCGCCAATCCCGGGCTAGAGTCGTCGCTTGGTCCCCGTTCTCTCGCATTCCCAAACTCCCCGCTTCTCACTCTTCACTCCTCCTGTCAGTATACGCGACGTGTTCTCGCGCGGCTGCTTCTTTCGAAGCTGCGCCGCACTCATTTCACATATTCTTCCCCGGGTAATTTTTTTTCTCTGTGTGTCAAGCTTGCTTCAGTGTAGAATCCGAAGCCCGTACGCAAAGGTCTAAGGGAAGAGGAAGGAAGCAGCCTGGAAGGGAGACAGACGAGGACACACGCCTACCTATACACGAGAGAACTGCGCGCGAGCAACAGCTTGAGGGCATCACAGAGGAAACAAAGTCAAATGAAGTCAAAACAAAAAAGACGAGAAAAAATATAAACCCGGCTTCAACGCAGCCAGAAAAGAACAAAAAAATAACTTGAAGCTTAGGAGCTGATATCTATAAATATGTCACCCCAACGACAGCGGTGTGTTTCTTTTGCAATCGTGGGTGCTTACGATGGGACAGAGCCTCACTTGCTGCTGACTACAATTGGTGTTCACCCTACCTCCACCCCACAGTTCTTACTTTTTCGCCGCCTCGCTCTTGCTTTTCGCTTTTCATCTGGCAGGTCACTTTTGCTTTTTGTTGCTACCCATACGAGCGGAAATTTTCCCCAGCAAGTGGAACTCCCTATTCTTGAAAGGGAAATGAAGAGGGCATGCTAACGCAGAATAAGCGAGAGAAGATACCCCACAGAGAAAAGAATGCAAGCCGGTGCTTGTTACCTTTTGGAAAGCGTTATTTTTATTTCTCTCACTTCTTTTGTACGCTTGCGATGAGCACCATTAAACGATCAACCGATCCGAAAGGCAAAGCGACATCGGAAATCACTCGTGGAGATGTCTGGAGAGGCGCTCGTCTGCAGTTGCGTGTGGGAAACTGTCTGCTTTCTTTCACAAAACGGACATTTCCTTTTGCACTTGAGACAGCTCTGCTAAAAATTCTCTCATGCGTCCTCTGATTCTTAGGGTCTCTTGTAAGCAGCGTTTTCTATGCGCTGCATGGATTCTTCAAGATAACTGAAATATACTAGCGGGCATTGAAAGAAAAATATCTGCGACCACGAGCACGAATACCTTGAACTTTTCTGAAACACCAGCTTTTTTTTGTTTTTTTAGGGAAGATGCGTTGTAGCGGCAGGCAGGTTTATAATGACGATAAATGTCAGTGATTGTGCTTGCAGTGTAACTAAATATATATTCATACAATGAAGATCATTATCACTTAGAAATATGCACAAGCAGTAAATTAAAGCAATGAGCAACGATTTTTCATGGAATATAGGACACCCTTCAAAAGGCAAAATGCAGTGCATGTACAAAGTGTAGACGGCGTTTCTCCTGCCAAATAAAAAGGAAGAGAGATTTTGTTTCTGTAGTCATGGCAGGTTAAACAAGTGTTTGATTTCCTTTGTCTCAAATACTAAGAATAATGATAAATTAGTAAGCCTCCATGTGCTTCGATATAGAGACGCTAAAAAAGCACCACTGGTCAAAATTAGCGTTTTGATGCGTAATCCGCTACCACGTCGTGCCTCAAAGATAATAGTGACACTGACAATTTAAGCCCGCAGACAGCCCGGAGATTGCTGACAACCTGTACCACGTGGTATGGTGACGCCGCAACAAGCCAAGTACCCCGCCCATGGACGAACAGATAAGAAAAAAAAATCTGGAGGACTAGTGCGGGGTGTTGCGACGTCACTAAACCCTGAGGATCTGCTCCAGCATGGGGAAAGGGCTCGCGCGTCGGCTGCAAGCTATATGGCTACCTGTAATAAGGACCTCACCCACGTCTAGACGAAGAAAACGCACCTCTGATCGTAAAATAAAGTTTAAATATTTCTTGTGTTTGACAAAACGGTGATCTGCTTTTGTTAAGTATAGTACGTACGCCATGGTTGCATGAATTTCGTTTCGGGCCTGTTGACAATACATTATCAAAAGAGCTAAAGCGCCACAAAAATACGGTTAAAGAAAGACACACGCACAAACACGCATGAACACACACACACACACACACACACACACACACACACGTACGCACACACACAGGCGGTATATACTTCCAATAAATTCATTGTTTCGATGCCATCACTATTTATGGCATTACATAATGTGACCAAAACTGCGCGCAGAAGTCCGAATCATCCTAAAGTTCGCACTTACCAAGATTACGAGTTTTCATATACGAAGAAAATGAAATTCTTTTCTTACAAAGTTGACTTTCCTTAATATTACCACAATATCACCTTCACGCTCGTACAACATTTATTAATGTCAGTAAAGATTCCTGCCTGCTTTTTTCTTGTTTGCAGAAGTAATTAAAGAAACATCAGAACGGTTGAAAAAAAAATTACATTGTTACAAAAAACAGGCACGCACTTTCTTCGTGGACCGCTTCATTCCCAGAACACATGCACCGATTTGTCCGGCGTCGGATACAATAACTGTGATCTGGGAGAGAGCGCATACCGAGAGAGGAAAAAAAGAGAGAAAGAAAGAAAGAAAAACAATTGAGTGAGGCGGCATTCGAACCCATGTGCGGTGATCCACGGGCGAGCATATATCCAGTCGGATATATCCAGGCACTCGAGAAGAGCATAGCATATATCTTTGTAAAGTATAGTATAACAAAGGTGTCAGAAAGAGAAGTATAGGTGAGGAAGAGGAAAGGAGGATAGGAAAGAGTAAAAGAGCACAGAAAGGGAGAGTAAATGAAATGATACAGAGAAAGATAAACAAACAAAGAAAGAGAAATCAAAACAGACAAAGAAATAAAGAGAGAGACAGGGACAGTAAGATAAGGAAAGCGATAAGGAGCAATGACTGACTCAAACTTGTCCAAAATCTGTCGCCTGCACAAAAAGGTCACCAGAACCATCTCAAGTGAATCATATGATGCCCACACAAAGCATATATTTGAATATCTTGGTATCACACTATTGCCGAACTTGTTCAATACACTTCTGTTGAAACAGTACCATGCGTAGCAGAAAAATAACGACTCTTTTCTAGAAAGACCTCTCCGCCCTGACTTGATTTGCAAAAACATACGCTACATGAAACAGTCACACGTTGAACACCCCTTACACTTGTGCAAACTATGGCCGCCAAATGGTGATGCACTTGCTGCCAGAGGCTCTCAACTCCACCGCTAATATAATATAAGAAATAATTAAATATGCTGCCAAAACTAGTGAAGTAAGTGCAATTTCTGTTTCCATCACTATAGTTTTGTCATCTAAATGTAAATTCAGAGCTGTACCTATAAGCCGTCGCTATGTTTATAGGTCTTTCCCTACTAGCACCTAATTCGTTGTCCACTGTTGCTTTTGCCTTGTATAGTTTTGCAAACAGGATGTGCGCATTTGTCAAGTTGTTGTAGGCTTTTTGCTAGCCTCCTGTAGTCTCACCAGTGCTGTTTTCCTTCCTGTTTATGCTGAAATACAGGTATTATTATTATTATTATTATTATTATTATTATTATTATTATTATTATTATTATTATTATTATTATTATTATTATTATTATTATTATTATTATTATTATTATTATTGATAATAAATAAAAAGAACAAGAAAAATTGAGATAGACAAAAATCAGGGAGACAGAAAAAACAGAGATACGGAAAAAGACACAAAGATAAAAATTGAAAGAAACAAAGAGGAACCCAGCTCCAAACTTACTTCAGCATTCGCACCACTAGGGCGAAGTTTTCTTAATTTTTGCAAGTTTTTCGCTCGCCTCTAGCTCGCCAAAACGTGTCGAGCCGACGCGCGAGACTGAATATTCTGCCTCGCAACTTCTATTCGCTTTCTTCAGGAATAAAGATAGTGTTTTTGTTTTGTTTTTCAAGTCACAGGTATCGCTAGCGTAACACTTTACGTGTGTCGAAGATGGTTGTTATGGCTTAGCGTATTGTAATTTGCGACGTGCGTACAGGCATTGGTGTTTCATTAAAAAAAAAATTCATCACACTTGCAAGTCTTTCGCTTGTTTCTTCGTTCATTGTTCCATAAATATAGGCAATGTTCCCGAACAACCGTCTGCTGCTCTAGCGCTTATTCTTCATTCGCTTAAATACTGTGTTTCAAATGAGCCTTCCTTTCAATTACTGAGTGTATATCCCATATGCTTGCTCTTTCTTTCTTTCTTTCTTTCTTTCTTTCTTTCTTTCTTTCTTTCTTTCTTTCTTTCTTTCTTTCTTTCTTTCTTTCTTTCTTTCTTTTTTTTCCTTTCTTTCTTTCTCTCTTTCTTTCTGTCCTTGGTTTTATTGCTGCTTCCACTATTTATGAAAATACGCCAGTTTTCGCGGCGGGTGGCTGCATTTCCAACGTTGCGGCAATTTTTCCCACCCGGAGGCTAAGGTAACGTGTTCACTATAGTTAAAGACCATTGTATCTATAGTACGTGATTTTGCCATGGTGACACGTTCCCAATCTCGGCGTAGCAGAGCACGGCGTAACTGGGTAGGCTACAAGGGAAGAAGCTGGGAAGAGCCTTCAAGAAGAGAAAAGAAAGCAAAGAAAAAAAGGGGGCGGAAAGACTCCCACTCTTGTCCACTTCAGGATTTGCGGGGAAGAGGTTGTTCCCCCGAGATCGCATATGTTTGGCCCCTCGGTCGAGTGCCACACCGCGAGCTCATAAACCACCACTCCCTGGGGGGAATGTTGCGGCCGCACGGACCATGCCTATCATACCGACTACCAATTCAGAAGCATGCAAGTTCGGCGCACAATCGACGTTGTTGGTGTAGATTTCCAGCCGTATATACATAACTCACGAGACGACTACGCCAACACCCCGAGGGTTGCGACCAAGTCAGAATCCAAAAAGTATATATATATATATATATATATATATATATATATATATATATATATATATATATATATATATATATATATATATATATACAATTAACAAGAAATTACGACTTCACTCGCGGCGACAGCAGTAACAGGAGACGGAATACCCGCCGAGTTGCGGTGCTTGTCGCGTGGGCCGCCAGGGCAAACGAGCGGGCTCGAACCATGGCGACGCGGCGGCGGCGAGGAAATCCGAGAGGTGCGCCCTCTGCTGGCATGGCGCTTGCGGTTTTTGAGTGAGTTCACCGGGGACAGCAGGAGAAAGAGGACGCAGAAGCGGGGGCGACGAGGCAGGTTTGTTTAATTGCGTCTCGTGTTACAAGAGACCGCGCGCTGCCATCCCCGACTCGGCAGAAAGTCAGCCGGGACGAGGTGGACCGGCGGAAGTCCCGCTGACACCTCTCCCGCACTCCCCTGTTTCTCGTGGCACGCTTCTCTCGAGCTCGCGTTGGACTTCACTGTTTTCTCTCTTTCTTATTAATTAAATTCTTTTCATTTGTTTGTCATCTTTTCACTTCTGTCTGATTTACTTGCGAATTTGAAAGAAAAAAAGAAATCTTGCCACGGCACCTTGCTAAACGCAGCTGCTTTCAGTCGCAGGTAATCAAAACAAAAAAAATAAAAAAAGAGAACAATGGAACAGGCAATTATGAAACGAAATTATGGAACATCCGCAATACTGGAGCCATGCTAACTGGTTGGTAACGCCTCGAAAACGTCACGCGGCGAACTTTTTTTTTTAAATGACTTTCGTTTCACTGATATCTAGTCGTACGAGTTGCTTGCTCGTTTGCAGTTTCTCGTCAGTTCTACGTGATGTTGCAGTTTTATACACTGTAGACATAGTAACCAATAAATGTGATTTTATGCACCGATAGTAAGGGTTAATCTGCTTAGAATGTGGGCACTCATAGCTTAACGCTTACCTTATGCCTGTGAATAAAGTCACATTTATCGGTTACTACGTTTATGTTACACCAGAGTAATGAGCTTCATTCGACACAGCACCTGAAAAAATCTGAATGTCACATCTAGATTAGTGAAAGCAGCTATATTACTTCTCCTGAGTATGCCCGTTGTTCAGTCGGGTTCAACATCTATTCAATCACAACGGACCAGTGCAACAGATTTAACACGCGTGCCCTGACATGCCAATATCTTTTGTTTGCTTATTTGTAAATAGGTTCTAATTGTTTTCATTGATGTCAGTGCCTTTATCGGGGTGCATTGTCAAACGCTTGTCATAGATGTGATCTTTTCATAACAACATCAATTATAAGTCTAGGTCAATTATGGCACCACCACAAACTCCGAGCCACACTTGTCTGTAGAATGCCGTACATCCTTCTAAATGTGTCATTTATACTTCTGTGTATTCCCACATTGCTAGATGTATGTTTATGCAACAACGTTGATGATGCCACAAAAATTTAGTTTGGGCATTCATGATTTTTTTCTTCTCTCTGAGTTGGCAGAAATATCACGGCTACCTAACCTGAACAATGAAACACCTTCACTCGAAAAAAGAGGAGCGTTTACACCAAACGCTAACAGATTAACGTGTCATCTTGTGGATGACTCACGTTAGTATGCCCCTCGGCAAAATTATGCATTATTATTTTCATAGACCTCATGCGTTCATAGCAGACTCAATAAATCTAACTGACTCGAATTCAGATCTATGATGAGAGGATGAATTAGTCGGGCTGCCTGGGAATCTAGAGTCCTACTCACTCAATTTATTCGGAGATACGCATTCAAATTACCCGAATTTTTCCGAAACGTATAATTGCAAGGCTTATAGCTTTTATGTTTTTGCGAATTCATATAAGGTATACCATGCGGGCTCACGCCTCATCCACAAATAGAAGCTGTCATGTTTCCCTTACATTCAATCAAGTTGCCCGCCATGGTTCGTCAGGGGTTATGGTGCTCAGCTCCTGACTTGAAGATCGCGGGTTCGTTTTGCGTCGCGGCGGTCACATTTTGAACCAGGCGAAATGCTTCAGGTCCGCGCACTGTGTGCGTTAAAGAACACCAGGTAGTATAAACTTCGGGAGCCCTCCACAACAGCGTGCGTCAAAATCATAGTGCGCTGTCGGTATACGTGAAATCTCAGATATGATTATTATATTCAAGCATGTTGTTATGGTGATGCACGAGCACACTTTGTGTTCTACCATTTATTTAATCTTTTACGGTGGTTTGTTCTGCATGTAAAATAGGAAATAGGATGACTCGAAACAGTAGTCATTATACAGGCGAAGAGAGAGAGAGAGAGAGATAAAGATGCAAGGATAGGCAGGGAGGTTAACCAGACGCACATCCGGTTCGCTACCCTGCACTGGGGAAGGGATAAAGGGGAGAAAAGAGGTTGCAGAAAAATGAGAAGGTACACACAATCACGAGCACACTCGGGGAGCAAACACAGTCTACAGGCGGTCGCTCAGGTTTGTTGACTTTAGGTAAAGTAGCAGTGCTTTAGTTGCTTTCTGCGCAACTGAGGCAAATGCCCAAGGTCCTAGTATCTTCTGCACACAAAATGGTCTGGGGTCAAGTTGATTCAAAACCATCCGGAGCTGGCATCGCTGTGTGTCGTAGCAAGCGCAGCTGCACAGGACGTGTTCGATGGTCTTTTCAGCTCCGCAGTAGTCGCATGTAGAAATGTCTGCCATACCAATGCGAAAGGAGTACACCTTTGTAAATGCAACACCCAACCAAAGGCGGCATAACAGTGTCGCATCGGAGCGGGAAAGTTGTGATGGTAGCTTTAGCTTGAGCGAAGGATCCACCTTCGCTCAAGATAAAATTGACACCTTTGGAAGCTGGTAGACGACCAGAACGTGCGTGTGAGATCTCGAGCCAGCAGGTAAAGTTGTCTTGCTGCATCATTCCTTGATAGAGGAATCGGGACTACACGGGTTTCTTCATGGGCTGAGCGGGAACAGGCGAAGCTTTCTGGGTCAATCTCGGCGTGCTTTCATAACCAGGACCAGTGCGGCTGAGTGACGCAGCCACTGTTTTGATGAGTACGTCCCACCGCCGCCGGTCCCCTAGCCAAAGGGACGGCAGGTCATATACCTATCGTATCCGTTGTGCCACTTCCAGTGATCCACGTCACGTCCGGGTGCACGATTCCCGTGTTACGTTCTGTTGCAGCTTCCAGTCCTGACACGCACTTACCTTTCTTAGGCTGTCCATGTTACTTACGGTTATGTCCTTGCTAAAGAAGGCCTCTAAGGCCAGTCTGGTAAGAAATGATCAATCGAAATCTAATGGCAAATATAGTTGGAAGAGGCCCATAAGCACACTTGCGTGGTAACAATCTTGCGTCGTACGCATATGAGCGTGCCCCGCCTAGGTAGTCTAGTGGCTAAGGTACTCGGCTGCTGACCCGCAGGTTGCAGGATAGAATCCCGGCGACTCCGGCTGCATTGTCTATGGAGGCGAAAAGGATGTAGGCCCATGTGCTCAGATTTGGGTGCCCGTTATTAAGGAACCCCAGGTGGTCAAAATTTCCGGAGCCCTCCACTGGAACGTCTCTCATAATCATAAGATGGTTTGGGGACGTTACACCGACATATCAATCAATCAATCAATCAATCAATCAATCAATCATTATATAAACGCATTTGAGCGTTCGGGGGAAGACCAATATTCGAAAGAGCTTGACTCTATGTATATACTACAACGGGGGGGGGGGGGGGGGCATTCTGGTATGCTCTCATTATATTTCTTATCCCGCCTCCCCTGTCAAGACAAAATCGTGGTGATTCCTGAGTTATCCTGAGAAATTAAAGAGCTTTCCCTGCACGTTACATAAAATAGAGACATGGATTCAAATTGTGCACATACAGGGTGTTTCAGCTAAAAACCGCCAAGCAATAAAGAATTAAAAATGGCCTCACCGTGGTGGCCTGGTGGCTAAGGTACTCGGCTGCTGACCCGCAGGTTGAGGGATTGAATTCCGTCTGCGGCGGCTGCATTTTCGATGGAGGCGGAAATGTTTAAGGCCCGTGTGCTCAGATTTGGGTGCATGTTAATGAACCCCAGGTGATCGAAATTTCTGGAGTCCTCTACTACGGTATCTCTCATAATCACATGGTGGTTTTAGGACGTTAAACCCCCCCTATCAAGTAAATCAATAAACTAAAAATGAGTGATACGCGTCTCCAGATATGCGTCTCCCGCGACCTGCGGATCAGCATCCGAGTACCTTTGCCACTATACCACCGCGATGGGGCTTAATGGTGCTATCCAACCATCTCATAATATCCATTGTGGCCACCGACAGCCTGTTCAAGCGACCTTTGTGCGTGAGAAGCCTTCGCTAGTTCATACAACTTATATTTGAGGGCACTCAAAGCGCTGTGCGTTAGGCGGCGATCACGTGGTATTTTTTTAAATTTCGTGCACTTTGAACAAACCCTGATAAAAATGAACCAGTGTTGTTATCTTACCATAAGTTCAAAATTTTGTTATTTCTGAATAAAAGCTACAAGTCTTGTATTGAAGTTTTTCTCTAGAGTCAGTGTTTAAAAGTTAATTAAGCAATCTTTGTCAATTACAGTGCTTGGCCGATAAAAAAAAGATATTCTGACATGCTGCATACACTTTAGAACAATACTGCGCTAGCTGGAGATGCGTATCATTCATTTTGAATTTTTTATTGCTTGGTACATTTTAGCTGAAACACCCTGTATACAGAAATGCACAATGAAGTTTTACATCCCTCGTCCACGTCCCGAGGGGCGTCGGAAGTGAGCACAGAAAAAAAAAGAAAACATATTCCACGGGGAATCTATGTTATGCGAAGCATGCGGATGGAAGGTAACTGTGTTGTAATTTTTTACTGAGCGAAGCGTTACGATGTGGCGCTAAATATACGTACAAATACAAGCACAGACACACGTTAAACAGCCGCATGTGTTTCATATAACCAGCTGTTTACATTTGCGTCGTGATTCCGACACTACCATGGATATTAAACACCTGAAGCGGTAAGAAGCGCTGGTGCTAGTGAGGATGGTAGACAGTACACTGCTACATAAATCAACAACAACGGATGTCGCTTAACTACGATTCACAATAAACCAACAGGACGGCTGTGTCAAAGTAATGTAATATGTGATGTTACATATGCAATGAGTATATATGTAACGGTAATTAAAGTGAATAGCCAGCATTGTAACCACAATTGACGTTTCACCAACATTAGGGCCTATTTGAAAAGTAGTTCCGAGACTTGGCGTGATACATACATACATACATACATACATACATACATACATACATACATACATACATACATACATACATACATACATACATACATACATACATACATACATGCATACATACATACATTGATATGTGGGGTTTAACGTCCCAAAACCATTATATGATTATGAGAGACGCCGTAGTGGAGGGCTCCGGAAGTTTAGACCACCTGGGGTTCTTTAACGTGCACCCAAATCTGAGCACACGGGCCTACAACATTTCCGCCTCCATCGGAAATGCAGCCACCGCAGCCGGGATTCGAACCCGCGCCCTGCGGGATACATACATACATACATACATACATACATACATACATACATACATACATACATACATACATACATACATACATACATACATACATACATACATACATACATACATACATACATACATACATACATACATACATACGCGCTTGCTGCTTATGAACCCCACCACTCACGGAGCGAGGAGATATCTAACGGCAAAGCAAAGCATGAAACGCTGGGCGAAAGCCTATCTAGCATTTCGTACTGCAGGGTGTACCTGCATGGTGCGGCGTCTTTAGAGTACAGTCAGCCGTGCGGAAGCGCTCTTGCGAGCCAAGCTCGAGCCTGAGCGCGCGCGGAAAGCAACCGGGAGCCCGTAAGTGGAAAGCTTTTACAGAAGCGCCGGAGACCGCTTCACCTGAGCTCTCGAGCAGCGTCGATGCCGTCGAAACACCACGGCCGTGTAAGCAAGCCTACGTGTTGCCTCATTTATTTTTATTGTGTATCGGCGTTTCGCTATCGCCGAGCCAACCCACTCGTGAGAGATCGTCGGTGCGTACACGTGCTCGCGAAACCGAGTCGACGTGAGCCCAGCCTGCAGTTTGCCGGGCAACGTGATGTTCCAAGCGGAAGGCGTCCGTCTGGGCTTGCCACGCGCGAGCTGTAACCGATGGATGAACAGGACGGAGAATTTGCGTGCAGGTAGTAGTGTAGTTCTGGTGAACCTTGCAAAATAATAGTTACCTTATATACTAAGCATAGTCACGTCAATAACTTTTTAAAGCTATAAACAATAAACAAAGAAATGTTTTCTTGCGGTTTTCACTACTGATTATTCTGTGTTTTTTTTTTTGTATACCATATACGAAGTTGGCAGCACTCCACTTACAACAACAGAAAAGCTGCGCTGCTTGTTTGCCTGTATTTATTCGTATCTGCGCTCATCTGTATATTATGCGTGTAATGGCGGCCGTGTAAATTGTGCTGGCTTCGGGCTTGGCTGCTCAGGGGTTACTGTGACCTGCTGTTCAAAAGGACGCCGTAACTCATGAGCGACCGGTCATGGACTTAACTTATTCATTACTAAAATGCATATATTGCCCCGCTAGGCCTCCGGGCCGGCGTAAAGTGATGTTGGAAGTGCCATTGTCATTTGGTTCTTAGTTTCATTGTCATTTTAAATACGCTTTCTGTAATACTAATATCTCGTGAGTTGGAAAACGTATGGTCAAAACTTCAACCTCGATTCAATTCCATTCTTCGCATCCACAACTCCTGTCTGTGGGACTTTGATAGCCTATATAGTCATTATACTGCAGTAAGGTCCTGGCAATCGAAGCGTGAAAATAATTAAAAAAGTAAATGAATGGGTAACAATTTTTATTATCGAAAGCAGTAATTGATTATATTTATAGTGAACTTAAATGGGTTGTCATGTAAACCGTAACTGTCATTTTAGTAGATTTGTGCATATAGGTTAAACGCATTATCGTTGTTACTCCGAACATTGTGCTAGAATGTATATGTTCTAAGTCTTTCCTTATCATATCTGTCTTATTCTGTTCCATTCATTCATGCTAAAGGTAAAAAACAGATTAGAAAGTGAAGTTCTAGCTTGCTTAGCAGTAAACAATTTGTAGAGGCGGTTTAGCTCGGTGCCGTGCACCCTGCACGCATCTGAGAATTCCGCTATGCGCTCACAAAGAGCACTGCAGTGCAGCTCCACGCAGACACTCGCAAAACTATTTTCTTCCGCTCTGTTTCCTCCTCGCTCCCAGGGCATCAATTAGGATGGAGGCACCCTTTATACGTACCCCTGTTCTTGTTTAAGGTATCGTTCTTGCCCTGTGTCTCCCCGGACACGAGATATGTATTCTCTTTTTATTCTCACGCTGCTGAGAATACATCCGACCATAAGTATTAAGGGACGCAGAATGAAAGGCACGCGGATTTCAAAGAAAGAAAGAAAGAAAGAAAGAAAGAAAGAAAGAAAGAAAGAAAGAAAGAAAGAAAGAAAGAAAGAAAGAAAGAAAGAAAGAAAGAAAGAAAGAAAGAAAGAAAGAAAGAAAATGAAAACGATTTCGCCAACGGCAGGTTCCTGGCCTTTAATGAACTGTCGATTCACGGCTCAGAGATTCCGGAAAAGAAAGGCGCACTGCTCCTCATGTCTCTCCCATAATGCTGCCTTCTTTCACGACGTTTCTTCGTATAGCCTTTTTTTTTTCGGACTCTTTAGCTCAGTGAAAAAACGATAACGTTGAGCAAACGTATATCGTATACTATCGTGTTCTTTTCAGCGCATACGAAATGGTGTTTAGGCGTTTCTTGCTCTCGGACGCAGCCTCTTTAAGAAAACGTAGACTTCAATAATTTGTAAAATTTCGCCGGTAGTTTCGTATTACTCGTTCTCGCAAAAAAAAAAAGTGTTCTGAGAGTTCACGCAGGTAGAAAAAAAAAAGACATTAGTTATCATACGACTCTTTAAACTGCAAGTCGTTCGGTATATCAAACATTAACGACGTTCATATAAGGTGCTTGTGCTGGTTCTTCTTTACCTGCTGCAGAAAATTTTCAGTGCATTTTGCGTCGGCGTGACTGACCCGCACAGGCCACACCTGAAAGGTTGATTGGGCGCAAAAGAAGACGGGAGATGACGTGTGCTTTGGTGTTCGTTCGTTTCTCCGGTCAACCATGCAGGCTTCAATCAAAACCAATCAGTTCGGGACTTACACAGCTAGCTTATACATTTAAATAAGCGATCATGTCGCTGGCTATAGCTCTGCTTCGGCTTATACCTGGGTTTATACTGGGTTTCAATGCTGCTTATATGTGGAACACCATTTTATGTACATCTGCAAACGATCCAGCTGCAGATTTTCTTTTCTATGTTACTATACGCAGCAAAAGGACAAACGGCATGCCTGAAGATCATCATTACCCAAAAGAACATGCACAATCAGAAACATTGCTTTCGTTGTACAAATACAACCATATGCCTCCTTTTATGAGATACATGGTTGGATGCACCCAGACTTGGTGCACGCGCGGGGTGGGTGGTCGGTTGTCCACCATTGCTGTTCAGTATGGCCCTATTCATGAAACGGGTCCACTCCAGTCGGCCTGTCCCATTCTGCAGAAGGTTCTAACACAATGTGGGCTGGTGCCAGAGGCAGTGTATATTCGGTGCCAAAGCTGAAGCGCCCAGGCACTATTGGTTTTACGGCAATGCTTTAAAAAATCCTCATTTGGTGGGTTCTGTCGAATGCTCGTTCATTACACTGTGAATAAAAGACAACCTGTGAGCTGGAGTGTTCGGTTGTAATATAAATTGAGGTATGATGGAGGTCACAAAGGAAGGGAATATATACATATATATATATATATATATATATATATATATATATATATATATATATATATATATATATATATATATATATATATATATATATATATATATATATATATATATATATATATATTCTCGGCGTTCCGGAGAGGCCAGACCAAGAAAGCCGTCCTCGCTCCTGGGCCATGAAACACGCCGACCAAACACAGCACCAAGCACAGTCCAGGGACGACGTCTATGCTTCCTCGTCCCGTCGAAACCACCCGGCGCTGGGAACGTCGTCCAAAGAGGGCGGCGTCCAGGCCTCCTCGGCGGCTCCACTTTTCTTCGTCGGCGCCGTGACACCAGTTCATGCCAGGGCACCAAGTCACCGACCTGGCTGCTCTCGTCTGGGACCACAGCTAACGCTCAAATCTGCGTGGATTACATGAACTGGTTTCGATCATACCATCAGCCTCTCACGGACGCCGTCCACGCGCCCTTAGATATGGGTTGTGCCGGCGTGAGTAAAGAGGTCACTCTACCTTCCGAAGATGCCGGTTTTGGATTTTCGTTCGGAGCATCCGACAGCGCCGAGGAGCTGCGGCGTACATGCCGCGTCACAACTAACACTTTGATAAAGTCGAACTCCAAGCTGCCTCCAGCTGCCATACCAGCATTGTGTGCAAGCAATCCCTTGTTTATTACTGCCGCCTCAAAAAACCTTGAGGCCAGCTTATCTGAGAACCGCCGTTCGCTCCAGCGTTCACTCACTGAGGTATGGGAACAACTAGGCTGCTTGGCACGCCCCACTATGAATTTTCAGCCACCGTCCCGTGATTGCCGACACCATGCGATTTGCCATTGTTCCGCGGCATTCAGGACGTCTTTGGGTCGCTCGAGACCGTCGATTCACTCAGCACCCTCCATGCATGACCGGAATATTGGAAACGGGTAGTTGCTATCGACAGCCTTCATGGTGCTGCCAAGGCATGGCACGGCTATAGAAGGAGTTAAAAAACAATCATGGGCGGAATTGTGTGCCCGATTAATTACTCTTTTTTGGTCACTGTCACACGCTAGCAGCCTCTTACCGACCGAACGAGTGTGTGCGACTCATAGGAGTTGAGAGACGCACAACTTCGACAGTGCAGCCCCAGCCCTTAAAAGCCTGCCCTCCCTCGGTGACCGACGTCAAGGAACAGTCACGACGCTGTCACCGTGCTTTCCACCCACATTCCTATTCTTGAACGTCGTGCTCCTGCGAAGTCACCACCGGATGGTTCAGCTGTATTTTGCAACTGATTCACGAAAAGCAGCGCGGAACACACCGCGACAGACAGCGATGGAGACCGTGGGGTGAGATTCGTGTCCGAGGACCCAAACTCGCTAACCACTTCCCAGCCATAACAGCTAGAGGAGCAGACACCACTTTAGCCTTCGCGAGAACTGGCAGTGGTGCCAGTTCCTGTAGTGCTCGGCACGCCATCAATGAAGGCACCAAAAGAACATGTGACATCCATCGCCGTACTGAGCAACAAAGTGGAGCCGCTTCCACATTTTCGAGAGAGAGATTGTGATTATAAAAGGGGAACTGAGGAGAGAAGAGCGAGCCCCGTAACTGTCTGCATCTGGTGCGATACCTCAACAGCAGCTCTCAAGGGATGGGGGTTAGCTGGGATTAAAAGTATAAGATTAAAATGTATATATAGAAAGAGGAATGCGGAGGGACAGCGAGCGACGATGGAAGTAAAGAGAAGAGAGGAAAGATGAAACACTGTCACAGGAGTCCGAGGACGGAGCACCACTGGCGAGAGCTCTTGTCGGCGACAGGAGATGGCGTAGGACCAACCCAGTCGGCCAGAGCTGCGCTGTCGTCGGAGATCGCGAGGGCACAACCGGTCGGCACGGAATCCAGCGAGAGAGTGATCTTCGAGAGCCGTCTCCAGAGCTGTCACTGGCACGTGGTTACGTTCCGCTGAGGGATGCGGTTCAACCGTGCAAGCGCACGGGAGTTTCTGATTTGTTAAAAGCACTGCCTTTCGACGTGCCATAGGAACTCTGGGAAAGCTAAACAGTCTTCAGATTATAGATTATTTAGGAAATATTACAAGCACCTTAATTGCGCGAGATGTGCTGACAGCACAGGCGGAAGCGTGAAGTGCGCGTTGCAGCATAAGAGACTGAAAATATTCGGCAAACCCTTAGTGTGCGCATTAGGGCTCTTCTTTCCAACGTAAACAGCCCTGTAAGCTCATATAAAGTGTCTTATTGGTGATCTCATCAAACGAAAAAATCATCGCATGCTTAGGGGATTCGATTGTTTTAGAAAAGCACTGTTCAGTGACGGAAGCGTGGGCATCCAAGACAACAACAAAAACAGCAACAATACAGCGCCATGAGACAACAAAATTCAAATAAGAGTTTTAAAGAGACGTACATGAAGCACAAAGCACGTCTTTTGCTGCGCCATCAAAAAGAGTCCGTTCTCGGCACCTGTCTGACACGTGCTCGAATGGCCGCTAAATGCCACACACGCGTTCTGTTTAAAAACACGGCGCAAGCAGAAAGTGGGGATGCATAATTAAATTTTTTAGTAGTTCCAGTTTTTCATTGTATGCTTCGTCCAGCTCTCGTGGTCACCTCACAGCACGTAAAGTGTTTCGAGATAACTGTCGTTTTCGACCTGCCATTGTGCGGCAAAACGAACACACGCGCCCCGCGTGCATACACGCGCATCACATCAAATAAAGCAGCGCGCGTACGAAGTGCACATCGCAACGTTGCGATGCATGCCTCGTACACACGCCCGCACGCAAGCAACCGTTATTCACCAGCACATGGTCACTGTTTAGATGGAGCGAGAGAGGAAGAGCCGGCCTCGGGAAGGCATCAAGCCGGCTGCGCGTGGTGTATCAAAGACAGCGGGCGCAGCTGATTGCATACATTAAAGTGATACTCTCCAACGTTACAACCCCCCCCCCCCCCCACCCTCGCTTCCTAGTACAGTCACTCTCCTGCCGCTATCGCAGGCCGGAACAAACCCGTGGCGCAGACCGGACACTCTTGAATAATGTGCGAATACAGAACGCGGCATCCTCTCCTCTCATTCACCTACCCCCTCTTCAACTTGGCCGCTCACATGCGACGGCCACCGGCTGCAACGACAGGAGGGGATTCCGGGGGCGCAGCTGGTGGACGCGGCATAGCCTTGAGGACGTCGCATGTGCGCGAAACGCGTGGATGGCTGCCAGGGAGGGGTCGCCGCGCCACGCGTGACCTCGGCCGGGGGCGTTAAAGGCACTACGACTCCGTTAAGCGGTCGCCTACGGCGTCACGGAACCGTCAAGTCTCAAGATCATTTGGTGATGTCGCCGTGGTGACTCTCCAACATGTAATTTCCTTCTTATCTAAGTATATGATGACGTTTAAACTAGGACCGACCACCCTTCTTGCTTACGGCTTTTCCATTGCATAACCTATCATTTTCTCGGAATTCCGTTTGCTTATTGGGGAGGTTAACCACGACAATACTCGGTCTGGTCTTTCTTTTTCTATGATTGGCCTTATACGTGTCGTACTCACGATAAATTTAGGTGTTGCTGTTCTTCAGATAACATTGGTTTTGCCCGTTGTTTTCGTTTCCCTAAAAATCCTTGATTTCCGTCTGTATTGTTTTACGATTGTGAAGATTAAATGCTGTATCCACCGCATTGTAATTAGCTATTATATTCATCCTTGTATGAGTGTCAACACACGTTTTATGTTGTGAGTCATTTCTCTCGAGAACCCCCCCCCCCCCTCCCGCACCAATGACTTCGTGGCGCTGCAGGTACCTGTATAAATAAAAAAGTGAAAAGAAAATATACATGTATTTTAGATACGTTGGCTTCAAACTTCGCGTTGGCATTTCCAACAATATAGCCCGAAAATGTCTCTTCAATCTGGATTATTTTATTGTTTTAAACATGATATCTATAATACTGTGTGCTTCTTGAATAGGCTTGCTTCGTACTCGATGTTTTCATTCTTCTGACAATAGATTCGATGTTGTACGATGCTTTAGTCTGCTTAAAAAGTATTAGCCTGGTCAATTATAAACAACGTTTGGGGATTCCTTGCTTGATTGATCATGCACAGAAGAAAAAAATCTGAACGAACTTTGACCATCAAATATTCAACCCCCCCCCCCCAAAAAAAAAAGTAGTTCGCAGCGAAAACTAATAAACGTGTGAAGAAATATTAATGCTTCATAGGTCCCCGACAAATTCCACTAATGCATCGTGGTTTATTTTGCACTTACTTCTTTCCTCTCTTTATATTGCTTATTGTTATTTTGGTACCAAATTCCTTTATTTAAGTTCTATCAATAAAGGTTCCCTCATACACGTGAAGAGCGCATAATAACCACTGCCACCACACATTGAGAAAAAATATATAAAACAAATAGAATTGCGTATTGCAGTGAAAATAAACATTTTGTGCAGGTCATGATACTATAATGACAAAGGCATGCCTTTATTGTCCTCAGTATACTGTCGGTCCAAACTAGGCATGAAGATGCATTTTTATTACCTAATTCAGGCACAAATTAAAAATGCAACCTTGGTAATTATAAACGCTGTGAATTCACGTTGTTCAAATATCTGTAACCGAAAAGACACCGTGCATGCTGGCAGGTGATAGGCAGTATCCATAGCCGTTAGCATAATAATAGATAATTCTGGCTGAACGTCGCCTATATGGTCAGCCTCATGAGGATGTCGTTTCGGGACAGTATACAGGACACTGCGTTTATTTCGCGTTTTTGGCGAGCACGCCTTTCCGGGACGCGGTCGGCTTGGCTGCAAAAAATACGGTGATACCAAGTTGACGCACGTTTCGCAGTGGAGTGACAGATGCGTTCCACGTTCCTCCGCATGCACGATCATTCTACACACGTGCGCTACTGTTCCTTTTATGCGGTTTAGTGTAAATCACTACAATACGGCGTTCTGACCGGAGAGTATCGTAAACGATCAGCTAAATGTGTTCAATAATAACTTCTGGTGTTTTATGAGCCAAAACCATAGTACGATTACGCGTGCCTCCGGATTAATTTCAGCCACCCGGGGGTCCCGCTACGCTGGTGTAGCGGTTACGCTGCTCGGCTGCTGACTCGAAGGTCGCCAGTTCGATATGGGCCGCGAGGGTCGTATTTTGACGGAGGTGAAACGCGAGGAGCCTATGTACACTGTGGCATGTCATTGTATACGCTAATAAACACCAGATGGTCGAAATTTCTGGCGCCCTCCACTACGGCTTGCCTTGAAATCATATCGTTGTTTACGACCCCCGGGGTTCTTTAACGTACGCCTAAAGTACACGGGTGTTAATACACTTCGACCTCATATAAATGCCACGACCATGGCTGGGGCTCGAACTCCTTGAACTCGAGCTTAGCTGCGCAACACTTTAGCTTACTAAACTACCAACGTGGGTCTACCTAGACCTGTCGTGGATTCACGCTAGAAGTGATGTTCGAATTTCAGGCAGAATATAAGAACGCTTTCATTGCCATGCTTAGTAGACCAAGCTGTCTGATTAGACTTGGATCAAACGTGAGAAACTGTGTGCCGCAGCTAGGTTAAACTATAGTATGCAGTTTCTCTGCATTTAAATTACTCAGTGACTTATGATTTATGCCCTCCCTCCCGGAAAGCGTAGCGGATCTTGGAAGTCTCTATCTTATATCAACGTTCTATGTTAGAGCTCGCAGTAGAAATGGCACGCGTAAGGCATCTTCGCCGGCCATCTGCTTCAGCAGAGGAATATACGCCCAACCAAGGGGAATGAAGTATGCAGCAAGAGCAGTAGCAGGTAGAAGGCGATGCTCAACACAGCATGTGCTGCCCTTTTTATTATGCCTTTTCATGTGAAGGTGAGGTCTCTCTTCCTAGATCTTCGTTTATTTCTTCCTGTTTTTTTTTTAATTATTGTTGTTCATGTCTCATATTAGTAACAGCTGCTTAGACCACTCTATTAGTAAGAGCTGCTTAGGCCATTCTATAATGTTTTATCCAGTGTCTGTGATCAGAGGGAGGGAAAGCAATGCGTTTCTCGTTCTTTTAGATGCGAAGCGTCTCATGGTCGAGCTCAATCTGGCGTGCGGTGTGACCACCCTTACAGTGCATGCGCGCCCCTCTCTATCTCGTACAATGCCCCTCTCTCACCTCGCAACGCCGACGCAGGCAGCCTCTGCTCGCTCACCCCTCTCTCACCACTATAGGCATCTCTCCCAGTGACATTTACACCCCCATTGCGCATGCACGTCCACTACCCCTCTCTTTCTTCTCCTACGCTCCCCCTCTCTTACCTTCAACGCCGACGCAGGCAGCGTCGGCTAGCGAGTTTCTTGATTGAAAAAACCGACTGCTTGCGTTCCACAACCGTTCACTGGTCCTCCAGTATATATAGGCACTGGATCCTTACCACAAGATAGTGTCCGTGGAAGGTTTCTCCTATGCGTTGTTGAACAATAAAAATTTTCAGCGTGCACGTTAACCAAAAGTAGACTGGTGGTCTCTGTGTCCAATCGGAGTCTTCTATGTCTCACTGCCCATTGACAGAAATTGGCAAGTTCCAGTAGGAAACACCGGTCCGTCACTTCGTTCTTTGTGCCTCCCCACGTTTCTCTCAAGGGCCCCGCTGCGATAAGTGCCGGCGTCAATGCCACCGCCAGTGTAAGCGTTAGCGCCCGCTGATTCGCATCTACACATGGTTCCCTTCAGCGGGAGATGACTTGTTTTTGTGTGTGTGTGTGTGTGTGTGTGCATGATTTTCGTACAGTTGCAATTACAGCTGCAGAGAACAAGAACTTACTGCGTGTCTGGAAGGCATATACGCACGCCCACGTGGATGCATACATCTTTCATGTTGTATACTATAGCTGGTGTTTTATGGATTAGTGTTTTGTAACGGGTTGATAGGGTTGCTAAACTTTCAACTGCCGAGTCATCATGCGATGCACACGGTGTGACTCCTGGTGCGATTCTATGCGGTTCTGCCATGCAATATTACATCTGTTAACCTGACTTATAGCCAGACACCCCAACTGCAAGGCATTTTTTCCTGAGGAGTTCGAAGCACTGGTGTGGCTCTGTGGTAGAAGGCTCGACTACCACGCAGAATACATGGGTTCAATTCCGGTTCTTTATTTTATTTCTACCAAGCGTTTCACCCACGAATAATGCTGCCGACGTCGTCAATGCATTTTTTTTCGGCACAGCCTCTCAAATGCTATCTTGTGAAAACCACGTGTTCCTTAAACAAGCTCCACTGCCAAAGCTGTAGTCCATACGATGTCATAGTGTTGCACAAAATTTACAATATACGGGGCAGAAACCTTTATGTGCTTCGTATACGAGATTTATGCGGCAAAAACTTGTAATTTGTTTGCGTCACGTTCAGCTTTCAGTGTTTATCGCTTAGTGTTATCGGAGAAGTCATGGATATATTTGCTCTGCAATCAGGAAGAACAAATTGGCAGCTTGAGTGAATGAGTGAGTGTAGCAAATTTATTAAGTCGGCAATAGACGCGAGCAAACTCGACGTGACGTGACTAGGCCTAAATTTTTTAAGCTGTGTGAAAAGCCACCTTCATCCACATGGACTACCAATGGAGCCAATTAGGTGTATGAGCGTCAGCTCTTGTAAGACACTTCAGTTAGACTAAGCGGTGTCAGACAATGACTGTTTAACTGGCTTCAGGAATAATCTAGGGCGTCAACTACCTGTGTGCGTTGCAATTCGCATAGACTGATTTTGACGCCTCACCGTCAGTTCTGATTGAATTATGCAAGTTCAAGATACAAAAAATATTGATTGATATGTGGGGTTTAACGTCCCAAAAGCACCATATGATTATGAGAGATGCCGTAGTGTAGGGCTCCGGAAATTTCGACCACCTGGGGTTCTTTAACATGCACCCAAATCTGAGCACACGGGCCTACAACATTTCCGCCTCCATCGGAAATGCAGCCGCCGCAGCCGGGATTCAATCCCTTGACCTGCGGGTCAGCATCCGAGCACCTTAGCCACTAGACCACCGTGGCGGGGCGTACAGTAAACATTACAGATGCTATTCAGGCGAGAACCAGAAAGTCAAACGACTACAGTGTGGTCCCCGGTAAAAAAAAAAAAAAGATGTATACGGTTCATTTCTTTCCACCGAAACCAGAAAGGCCTAAGGTCAAAAGTGGCAGGCAGAACCAACGACACGCGCGCTTGTCACGTCGTGAATACCTAGACGAGAGCCGCACAAGTACACTGGCACACCTACATTGTGATTGTGTACGTATCATTGGTGCCGCTGATCGTGTCGTTGACCCTCGAATTCGTCAATTCTTTCGTGATCTCTGCCTGAGGCGATAACGAGCCCCAAAAAGAACAGGGAATGAAGGCTGAAAAAGAAAACTTATCAGACACAAAAAGAGAACCGGGCACAGTAGAGCCAGCAAACGGGCTGAAAGCTACTGAGTGGCGCCGTCGCTCTCCTCCGCTTGTTGTCGAGCTGGAGCGACTGTCTGGCGGTGTCATCCGGCGCGCCATCTCTCAGCAGATCAAACCGACGAGAGAGGCAGCAGAAGGAAAACTCCCCGCCGCGCAATCCGGCCACCTGCGTCCAGACGAGAGTGACACAACAGCGCAAGAAGAAAAAAATAAAGAAGTCATTTGGCCAAAATAAAGGTAGAAGCGTAGGACAATAAAACAAGGAGGGCACGAGAGGGAGGCAACGGGCAGCACTACCCGCTGTTGCGCGGCAGGAACAAGAACAAGGAGCCTCGTACGCCTGGCTCGTGGCAGCCACGCGTCGTCCGTTGTCTCTGCCGCCTTCTGTCCGGCCGACGCGGCGTAGATGGCTCTTGTCCCGCTGCGCCCAGTCTGCTGCCAGAGGGGTCAAGCGTGCCCGCCCTGCTCTTTTAGTTGCCTTTTTTTGTTTTCTTCGTTGTTTGTTATCCTTCTTTGCACAGCGCCGTACGTCTGCCTGCGCCGCACATTTACGGGAACGCGTGTGCCGCTTGAAACACTGCCCTCCGCGAAAAGCCTCCCTCTCCACAGCCTCTCCGTCTTCGTCACTCCCATTCAGGCAGCGGACTCGAGCGAAGGAAACGAGAACTGAGGGTCAGTCCGGCTGAGTCAGCCACCCTTCGACTATACGCAGGTCGCTTGTCTGCACCGCGCCGACCTGGTGCATCGCACCGACTTCTTGTATACAAGAATAATACAGGAGTATAGTCCGTACTATTCTTGTCAGCGTTGAAATGACAGAGCCGCTGTCGCTCATTCCGTCCAGTGTAAGCTGCGAGGGTGAACTTCTGCTATTGATCCCGAGATCAGTGAATTGAAAGTGATCTCGAGGCCCGAGCGTTCGAAAAGGTTTACGGTCCTGCGCCAATTGGCAGTCCACGTGTAGATTTTTGACGCCAGTAGTTTTCGCTTTGTACCGCGCACATGGAATGTGTCCATCGCCATGGTGGGGTTCAAACCCAATGGCATCGAGCGCGACGGAAAATCGACATAGCCACTGAGCGATAATAAAGACAAAATCGAAGGAGTTAACTGGATAAGCCCTTTGTTTTTCATTATTCTAACCTAGTATACCGATATCTGTGTAATGCTGACACGTATCTTTTATGTCAGTGTGTAGTTTTATTCGAAAGGGAAGGGCTTCCGCAAGAAATGGTATCAAGAAAATTCTTATGAAGCGCCATTTTCTGTTGCGCCTGAAGTGAACTGGAGCTATGACCTCATCTTACATCACCCATTCAGTTTTGTAATACCTGAGTCACGTAATACCTCAGAGGGCATAAATAATTATCCCTATTAAACCAGCAGCGTAAAAAAATGCGGATACTGCCGTTAAATTGTTATTAGGTAATTGTGGTTGGTTTAGTTTTTCACGCTGAAAGAATGCTATCAACCCTGAAACAATCCAATAGGGGGAAAGTGTAGCGAACGAGGAAAATTAAGGGAAAAAACTGCATATGGCAGGAAAGTAATAGTTTTCGCTAAAGAGAAGGCATATTACTCCAGATTCATGTGCATGAACCAATTAAAAAATCTCGAAAATACTCATCGAAGTAACAAAATCCCGTCATTGAGTGTCCTGAAGTTAACATTAGGAAGTCCAAGATGAAGTTCATGATGAAGACCTTAGATATTTTTCAATACGTGGCGCTAATTGGTGTTGATTGTGTTAAGTTTGTTTTAACTGACCAACATGTTCTGATGGACTATTTGTTTTATTATCCATGTCTGAAAATAGCACACAAAGAAAGAAAACATTGAAACACGAGTGCCGCCGGCTCACCTGTACAGCTGACTCGAAGCCCACGGGATCTAATTCGGCACGCGACGGCCGCATTTGAACGGAGGCAAAATGTTATAGGCCCATGTGCTTAGGTTAATGTGCATGTTTCAAAGTGGCCCGAATCTCCGAAGCTCTCCACAACGGCGTCTCGCATAATCATATCGTGGTTTTGGGAAGTAAGAACCCTAACAATTATTATAATATTATTATCTCAGATACCTTACAGTTGTACCTTTAAATAACAAAAACACTTAGGTAAATAGTGAGGCTACACTAGATTCAGCCGTACGCCGTAGATGAATAGATTAGCAAAGGTTTGTTCCTGATATAGTATAACGCTGCATGTAAATACCAGTGTGCTACCGTTACTGCTGTATCCGCTAGCATTTATTCTGCGGCGCGATTCCGACCTGTTCTTCAGTTTTTTTTTTCTTTTTCGATCATTTCCGGTTTTTGAACAGATGATTTCCTCGTGCTGGAACCACTCCATCTTCCAACTTACACGTGGCTTCGAGTGATCCTTCCTCTGCCGACGCGGACGGCCCCGATAGTCCGCGAAAGAAGAGTTAACTAAAACGTCGCAAAGAACCAAACAAAAAGAACCAAACAGAAAAAAAAAGAAGAAAGATACCAGCGCTTTGTTTCACCTGCCGCCTTCCAGAGAATGTGCAAAAGCTGTTACGGGAGGCTCCGATTGCGCGCAAGGAAGACACTATATGAACTGAAAGGAGGAGGAGAACGAAGAAAGGGAGAGGGGTGAACGAAAGTAATTACATAAAAAAGACACAATAAGGCGGAATCGTGTATAGGAAAGGAGTGTCTGCCGCTTATATCTGCCCAACATCCTTGGCTCGGAAGACGATCGCGTCTGGTAGCGAGCGCGTGGAAAGCGGGGCATGCAAGCACGCACGCACGCATACGCGAGTGCCGCCGGCCCATCGAGCCAAGCGCGTTTATAACCACGCAGGTGTCTCGGAGATAAGCCCGAATGCCTGCATCGTTGCGTGTTCCAGACCAGCGGTCTGCTATGCCTGTGCAGGCACCGCCCCTTCTCTTCTTGCCGCTCTCCCCAACTTGTCTTCCTCCTGGCTGGCCTCTACTCAGCCTTGTGCGCCTGTTCGAGGTCCCCGTGCACGGACGCGTTCATCTGGACGCTGGCCACTTCACAATTGGGAGGCGAGTGTTATGTCCGTAACGGTTGTGTGACTGCAGCGGATTTACCACCGCCTGGTGGAGTGAAGAGCAAGCTGTGCAAAACGAATAGCCTATCTTCAGGAGAAAAAAAAAACTTAAGAAGAGAGAGAGAATGAAGGGGATATGCCTGATGGCTGGTAACTGAAAACTCTGTGGTCTATAAGCCAAGACCTTCAGCTGTATTTACCGCTATTGCTGCGTTTCCTGCATGAAAAAGCGGCTAAGCTAGACGCATGATAAAAAAAAAGAACTGCGTTCATTGTACGAGAGTAACTGTACAAGAAATACTGGCCCAGCCTAACCATAAAGCCATGCAGATTTAAGCTAGATACCAAAGGAGGCACTCAGCTGACGGTGTAAGGGAAGCTAAACATTTTCATAGAGCACAATTGCCAGCCCAATCAACTTTCGCTAATTGTTGTGAAAACAAACGAGAGTACTAACATCAAGCTGTTGGGACGAGATTGGCTGTTTGATTGATGTGGGGGGTTTAACGCCCCAAAACCACCACATCATTAGGAGAGACGCCGTAGGGGAGGATTCCCGAAATTTCGACCACCTAAGGTTCTTTAACGTGCACGAAAATGTGAGCACACGGGCCTAGAGCGTTTTCGCCTTCATCGAAAATACAGCCGCCGCAGACAGGATTCGATCCCACGACATGTGGGTCAGCAGCCGAGTACATTAGCCACTAGACCACCGCGGCGTGGCAAGACTGGCTGTCAACACTTAAGTTAGACTGGGCTAGTGGGCATGGGGTTTGCTTGGACAAAGTGGCATTGCTTGAAAAATATGCTAAGATTTTTTAGCCTACCTTAGGTACAATCAAGAACAGGGCCATAAAATTAGCGAATGAAGAGAACTGCACACCCACTCTTTTTTTTTTTTTTTTTTTGTAAAGCGTGGCCGGTACTATTTACGGTTAACGAACTTCGGTCTTCGGAACTGCAGAGCCTCGCGAAAACCGGAGGGCTGGTACCTGTTCAGCAGAGTGAGTGGGCGACGCCACTAATAGATGTAGCTAAACCAAACAACCAGGTCAGGGTGTGGGGAGGATTTCAAGGTAACACTAAATCTATTATCTTGAGAAAGAGAAAAAGAATTAAAAAGAGAGAGAGAAGGAAGAACATAAGCGTAATGATTGGTAAGCAACTGGAAATTCGGCAGACTGTAAGCCAAGCTTCTCAGCGGTATTTACCGCTATTTCTGCATTTGATGCATGAAAATACGGCTAAGTTAGACGTATGAAAAAAGAACAGTACAGGGACAGTGCGAGCTCGAAGAGCGAGCCGTTTTCACACTTCCGTTGTAGACTGCCTGAAGGCTACTCCTGGCACTACACTTGCAAGGTACTTACATGGTCATTTTACAAAGGGGAAGTACTCACTACACAATAATTCATCATCTGGCAAAGTGGCGAGGTTCCCATAGAGTTTCCTAATGATACACTGGAGGAGACTCTGGTACTGGTGTCTACGGGAGCTGTACCGCACGGAACTTCAGCGAGCAGGGTAGTGATGGGTAGTACACAGATTTGTCTAGTCTTCGTACTTCTGGCTCCGTGTGTGTTCGTGTGGCTTAGAGCTGTTTTCTCACGAAACAAAAAATAAGGAAATGTTCAGCGGTTGTGGTTCACCACCTCATTCTTCTAGGCTTACCGTTTAAAATCGGGCCACGAAGCTCAAAAGGCTTCGTTCTTTTCTTCAAAACAGAACCAAAACACAGCAATAAACGAAGCCACAAGTGTGATTCACTTTCCGCAAGAACGAATATCAGGCAAATCCGGGTACTACCCATCATTCTCATGATCGCTGAACGATCGCAGTGCCAGAGTCCCCTCTAGGTAATTTTAGGAAACTCTATAGAGGTAACCACTACGCTTCTGTAAAGCAGTGCATGCACCTATGTAACTGCAGACTTTGTGGAGGCTGCGGCTGATTAAGATGAAGAATTATGACTGCGCCCACTGAAATGGCTCGGAAGCTTTATTTCACCCATAGTTGCGCAATTCACACTCTGTGACGGCTGTGGGAAATCTACTGCTTTCGCCACGCAATATATTCACCTGTAAACGTGATTGCTTGCCCAACATGACGCCTGTGTAGGGCGTTTTTGCGAACAAGTTAAAATCACCGGCGTGACTCCGGGGTAATAAATGAACTGGTAACGCGATATGGGTAGCTGCGCTTTTTTTCGAGTGTACGAATTTGTGCATTTATATTCCTAATGCGGTTTCATTTACATAGCTGACACGATAAATGTTATTGCAAAACTTGTGGTTTGCTTTCATACACAAAAATTCACACAGTTCTTTATATATTTGCCTAATATGACCCGAAAGTAAAATTCATCTTACATTCCCTCTTCTCAGTCGATTGCACTCAATTCCTCGTTCTCTCCTTCCCCATAAAAAAAGTGCCGCCATATCCACGAAGTGAATGATGATGAGTGGGCGAAGCTCCGGAGGTAAACCTGGTAAACCATGAATCCTCTGTACATTTTGCCCACTCGATTTTATTACATCGCTCCCCCTAGCGTACGTCGCCGCACTAAATCGAACGATTGCCTTCAAGCAATGACACGCGCCATATGTGACATCATTCCTATTTTATAAGATCTCGCGTCTTTCATCAACTACAAGTACCGCTTTCTAGTTTATAACATCTTGCATCTTTTCATCATCAGCTACAAGTACCACCATCTAGTAAACACAACAAGAACTAAACGAGAGGTGGCTACATACAGGAGGCGGTACCGCCATCTAGTGAACACTGCAAGAACTAAACTAGAGGTGGCTACATACAGGGGACGGTACCGCCATCTAGTGAACACTGCAAGAACTAAACTAGAGGTGGCTACATACAGGCTACAGGGGACGCACAGCCCACGCCCTAAGGAGCTTCGCCCCTAAAAAAGTATTTCTGCACTGAACGTCTTACCCCCGTATTCTAGAACGTCCCTTCACTCAACGCTTCACCTTCACTTGAGAAAGCCGGTGGGAGCGCCGTCTCTAGGCACGGCAAGTCACTGCATATCAGCGATAATCTGCTGCGATTCTTGAGTAGCCAAGCGTCATCTTCAGCCGAGTGGTGGCGCAGTGTTCAACTCTGTCAAGTGAAGGCTGAAAGTCGAGTCTAGGAGCGTTTGTGAATACGGGGGTAAATGCACTGACCGAAGAAGCGAAGGCCTTGAAAGCATTCTGCCCTTCACGTGGTCTTGCAATGCTCCTGGGACCGGCCGATGCCACATAGATAATTTCAGGCCTGCTCACTGTTTCTGCAGCGGGCTCTGACGTCACTCTGCTTAGATCGGTGTGTTTCGCTGCACAGACGTGCCTTCTCTTGCTCTCGTCGCTCGACAGTCATGGATTTCCAAGCTTGACGAACGTTTTCGTGGCATGCTGGTGTGCTCGTTGGCGACTCGAGAAGACCTTATTTTTCTGTGTCCGTGAACTGCAGCGGGGATATGTGATGCGCTTTATGCATTGAATATTCACAATCTGTACGGCTGGAAATCTGAAAGGCTGGGCGATGCTGCGTGGTGAATTGTCGCGGCAAAGGCCGAAGTCACGAGTGTTCTTGTTTCCTAAGGACAATGAAAGAACAAAATTGGAGCGTGTCGTTCGTGAAGCTGACGTCAATGTCCGTTTTCCTCGTGACCCGAAGGTACGTGTGTACATAATAAATATTTCTAAGCCGTTCCAATGGCACTATATCCACCATGTTCCGTTCTTGCTCTAAAATACCGGTTACATATGTGTTTCTGGCCTGTTAACGTAAGCCCTGGAATTAGAGTAATCAACGCGCGTGACAGCATGTTTTCAGAACAGGTGTTTTTATTGAGGGTCGGTAAACATTTCGCTATTGGCAATTAGTGCAGCGGAATTCTTGTATTGCGTCTGTTTACTTGGTTCTGAAAAATGAAAGGAGTGCTGTTGCATTGCTTAGTGCGTTGGTTTTGTGCATAACATATTCTAGGTGGTGTTCTAACCACTTCATTTCGTTATTATAATTTCGCGCTAGTCTTGCCAGCACTTTAGCCTAATACGATTTCTTCTAATTCAAGGTAGAAGGAATCGGAAAATTAACCTTATTTGTTTTGAGCGAACTTAACAACCACTACCAAATTTACTGATCCAAGAGCCGGTAGTGCAGTAGAAGTGCCCACGGGGGCTACACGGTTTAATATAGACGCAGTACTAAAATTTTCCTCAAGCCCTAAGCTATAGGAGCCACTATGCACCAGTGCGAGAGGGGCCATACCAAAAGAGAAATGCCATTTCTTCTGTCGGTCCAAAGAAATGTTTGTGAAACAAAAGATTTAGTTTTTCTTGCAATGGTCGTCACCCTTGTATTGTGCTGGATAACATACTTGTTGCAGCAGCACACCCACTCCTCAGTAACTACCTGTCTATGAATACAGGTGTTCGAAAGACTACAAATGAAACCACAGAAACTTTGCAAATGAGTAGGAACAGTTTCTTTACATGTGTGTGTGTGTGTGTGTGTGTGTGTGTGTGTGTGTGTTTAAGTAAAAAAAGAATAAAATAATTTAGCTTATTTGTTTCGAGCGAACTTCGGCGACCTTGAGCGTATCTATCTATCTATCTATCTATCTATCTATCTATCTATCTATCTATCTATCTATCTATCTATCTATCTATCTATCTATCTATCTATCTATCTATCTATCTATCTATCTATCCGCCTACGACCTTTAGCTCTCCTGGCCGCTTCGCCAATGGTATCAATACTAAAATTCGTATGGCATAACATCACTGTAGGATGAACAAAGTGATTAGTCATAACACGGAAATATTGATATGTATAGCATGATTTACATTTAAAGGTCTTGCTGCTCTTGCGGTGGTTCCGTTCACATGACATGTTGCAAAACGGGTATGGAATGACATGACTGCATGACCAACAAAAGTGACAGATCCGAACGTGGAAATCATGGCATGCATGTCGTGTAAATCATGACTTCTCGCTACGCTCATGGTGCGCTTGCAGTCGTTTTGATAGCTTCACATGAACGAAACTTGGCATTACGGGACCTGAATAGATGACAAAAGTATATGACTGGTGCAAACATGATAATCATAAGATGCGTGTCATGTAAGAACGTGACTACATTCCACGCTCATGATGGGCTCGCGGCCGTTTCGCTAGCTCCACATATACCAAATTTGGCATTGCGTGAAGCAAACGGACGACGAAGGCAAATGAGACGTCTAAACATGATAATCATGACACGGGTGTCATGCAAACCATGACTACATGCTACGATCATAGTGCACTCGCGGTCGTTTTGCTAGCTCCACATATATCAAAGTTGTTACCTGACGTGAATGAATGACGAAGGTATATGACTGGTTCAAACATAAAAACCATGGCAATCGTGTCATGTAAGAACATGGCAAGATACCACGCTCATGATGCATCCACGGCCGTTTCGCTATTTTCACATATACCTAATTTGGTATTACGTGACGTGAATGGACGAAGAAGGCAAATGACACGTCCAAACATTATACAAACGTCATCAGGATATGTGTGTCATGTAAAACATGATTACTTGCGACGCTCATAGCGCGCTCGCGGCCATTTCTGTAGCCTCACGTATACAAAATTTGGTATTACGTGAGTGAATAAGTGACTAAGGCAAATGACATGTCCAAACATGATAATCATGACATGCCTGTCATGTAACAAATGACTACATGCTACGCTCATAGCGCGCTGGCGGTTATTTCGCCACCTTTACGTACACCGACTTTAGTATTACGTGGGGTCAATAGACGATGAACACCAATGCCAGGCGCAAACGTAATAAATCAAGACATGGAAGTCCTGTAAGGCATAATTTACGTCCGCCTCGTAACGTTGTGCTTTTTTTAAAGTGACTTATCAACTTTCCTGATTCTTGCTTCGCATATCATCGATTCCCACTTTACGTGGGGGCTGCGGCGGCTGCACTTTCGATGGAGGCGAAAATGCTGTAGGGTCATGTGCTCAGATTTGGGTGCACGTTAAAGAACCCCAGGTGATCAAAATAAATTCCGGAGTCCTCCACTACGGCGTCTAGGGTAATCATAATGGTTTCGGGACGGTAAACCCCATATGTCAATCAATCAATCAATAAATTAAGCAACCACTCAATCAATCAATCAACTTGACGTGGGGTCTGCAATTTTTTTTTTGTAAATTGCCTCCTTATCGTATTCCTAGTACAACGCGCGGTGACGTCACACGGAGGTTGAAAAGAAGTAGAGGCACTGTGAACAGTATCCGCAATGCCCACGGCCTATAGGTGGCGCTCCGTGCAATCCAAGATGGCTGCTGAAGGATGATGAACCCGTGAACTCGCATAAGAAAAGATAGGACGCACGGATGTACTCGCCGTACCACCTTCACCGGATGAACTCTTGATCGTCAAATGAATGTATATCGAACCAAAGTACTTTCCCAACCGATAGAAAATGCTGAATGTTGGCTACCTCATTTCTTGCCGTAGTGCAAAGAGAGGTGGTGTCAGCTGATCTACTATGTATTGATGTTTTGCGTAATCCAGTGCGTTCCACATAAAACTACACGAAAAGATCCAGAATTCACGTATCAACTGAACGGCACTCCGAGATCATTTGTGCTGAGCCTGTCTCGCGGATTTGCCGCAGTAGTAGGCCATCAGCAAGTAGCGCACCATCGCGGCTGCACAGGACCGAATGTTTAACGCAGCCATGGATTGCAAACATATTACGCCGTCATCATTACTTGCGCTGTAAGCATCATGCAGCTGCTTCTTCAACGGAACACAGGCATTTAACTTCCCAATAAGTGGCGCTTGTGTCACATCCATGATCAGACTCTTAACAGTGCACAATTACCTGCACTCGGATGTTGCAGGTTCCATCAGCGTGACCAAACAAGGATATTGACATGCTAACACTTTTCGCAACATCGAAATTACGAAAACTAGTCGAACAACAACGTCGTTCGGAAGGCACTGGTGAAGCACAGGAAAAGTTAGCGTGGACTGTATAGTCGAAACTGCATATTTTCTTGCTCTAACCATTTCGCGTCGCTAGTCAAGCTCGAACAAATGTTGGCGCCATGCGGCGCTCTCTAATATCCCCTGTGATTCGGATACATTCAACGCACAAGAAAAAGTATGCTTTTATTTTGAGCTCTCTGAAGGATACTATACAATAAAAACAATCAAAGTGACTTACGAGCGTGCACGAAACATTAAATCACGATGGGACGTGAAATGCAACTCCCTGCTTGTGAGCGAGCAGCTGATCGTTCATCGTCGCTGTCACTCTCTGCGCGTTGACAACCATCTACGTTGAGCGAAAAATCTTGGACGTCGAGACGGTTTCTTTGAACATCACTGCTAAAAGTAATCCGATGAATTCTCTCCGCCAAACGACTTCGACAGCACCAACAACGGTCGAGCATTCACTACGCACAGGACCCAAACGGCGTCTCTCACCACGTTTACCTCATGGTGCGGACATCATTTAGCTCCAATGCCCGAAAAAAAAAAAAAAGAATCGCTTGCCTGTGCTGCCATCTATCAGCAAACGTAACAAAACAAGCGGCGCAGCGAAGGCCAATATTTGAAAGCGCAAATCGCGAGCCTGCGCTATATTCCGCGTACAATGAATGTTATGGGATTCCTGCACTACAAAAGCACTGACGAATGCTATACGCACACAAAACAAGGCGAGTTATAACTGGAATGGTCAGACGATAACATTTAACTATCCAAAGTGACTGCAGAAAATCTCGTGAGGCTGATATTTGTACTCTGCGGGCTATAATCAAAGGCGCGAGTTGCCTCATTTTTTCAAAAAAAAACTTCGCGTCTCGCAAGAACGAATCAAATTTATGGCGTCACGGATGGTCCGGTATATTCACTGGTGCACGAAATATACCAAGTGGTTTGTGTTCATTTCTTGCTAACGCGTAAACACTGTGAGCCGCTGAACAAAGAACAGCAAGGAAGCATTGGGAGCGTCTGCCTACTTACATGATCATCCTTGAGAGGACGCTCTTGAATTCCGCTAGGCAGCGCGACAGTCTATGAACATTGCGAATTGTCAGCCCGGGCACTGAGAGTAAACAATTGTAAAATTCATACAACGTTGCCGTAAGCAGCTCCAACAAGCACGCACTCATCACCAGCTGAAGACTATACCCAATCAAGTGCTCACGCAGTTCATCATTTACGTCACAGTCACATTTAGAGAGAAAGAATGCGACATTAAAGAGACTACATTTATTGTGGTGAGGCGAAATGCCAAATCGTGCGTACGCACAGCGGGCAGAGCTTCCTTATTTTGTCGCTTAATTCTACGACGAAGAAGGGCCGGCTCACTGAATTTCAGCCAGCGATGCAGCATTGTAACCAAATTAGTTATTGTTAAAAAATATTAGGAATTCAGAATTCCCGCTTCTTATAATCATTCCTCCCTTACTGTTTTATTATACTTGGTTTGTGTTAATAAAATATTTTGCGGTGCCAGCTAGTGCATCATTTGACGCATGCTAATAATCGGACATTTGTTTTCTTTAACGTAACGTTTTCCCACGTCATTTCTTGTGTTCATGCTTATATCCTGCCCCCTGTACCTGTCCAGGCTGGATTGTTTATTGGTCTGCAGCCTGCAGCGAATAATAAATAAAAGCTACGTTGTTTTTCGTCTTCGTATATAGCAGCTTTTAATTTACATATCTTACTCTATTCTAATAGGGCGTCCCCTGTACAGCCTGTTTACTAGATAACCTCCCTCTGTATGCCTGCATATGATCCCCATTGGTAACCTTATCGACGATGCCAATAGAAAGGACGAAGCACGACAATTATTCTTCAGCTCATCAAGGTACGTTTAAGAATTCGGACTACCCATATATTGACGAAAAATATCTGAGTTACTTTTTACGACAC
This sequence comes from Rhipicephalus microplus, assembly GCF_043290135.1. NCBI lineage: Eukaryota > Metazoa > Arthropoda > Arachnida > Ixodida > Ixodidae > Rhipicephalus > Rhipicephalus microplus. The sequence continues at coordinate 299,388,787 of NC_134710.1, forward strand.
AAATTGAAGAATTGTGATTCGAGTGGTCGCATGCGCGCTGTAAGCATGAGCAAACTGGTGGAGACACCACTCTTAGTCACATATGACGAAAAAACAAACAAGCAATGACTCTATTCCTTTATGCTACAGCGGTAAGCGGGAACTTGTTCCTTAGACTTTGACAGACAGTGCATAGATTTTAATTTAGGTTTACAGATTCATGCTTCCCCTCCAGTTATAACGGTAATTCCGTTATCTTGCGGCGAAACACCGACAAACGAACATCACTGCCTTACACACAGGAGCACACGTATGCACAGAAAAGGGCAAGAGGTGTAACAGACGCGTGTGCGTGGGCTGCTGCGGAAGAGGAAGAGGGCACCTAAATGTCAGCGTCTTGCGCTCATCTCTCTGCTAAAGTAATGAGCGAGAATTCTCGCGTGAAGTACCCGCCAAAACGGTCGAAATCGACATGTACAGGCCCAGTGTGTGGTTCCCCTGGGGCAACACCAACTGTTGCTGCCGGTCAGGGTATCGGCGGATGCGGCGATAAAACCGAGCGGCGGGTTATCATACGCCGTCCATTTGTCTGTGACGAGTTGGGTCGGGCGAACCATTAGATATTTCGGCGGAGTCCGCCGAGGAAGAACGGGAGAAAACGAAAATAAAAGTACAAGATTACAGCCGCGGCGCAGCTCGACGCCCAGCGCCTAAGGAAAAAAAAAAGAAAGAGAAGAAATAAAGGGAAGGTAGCGCGCGTCGCACAACTGGCCCCGAAACGCACTCGCCAGGTGAATGGCGCGCGAGCGGCCGTGAAACCGCAACGCATGCAGCGAATCCCCTCTCCTTCCTCTACGGTCCGCGCTCTTCCTCCGTGCGGCACAACAACCTGAAAGCGCCGTCGAATGCGCCACGATAAGCAGCCGCCGCTTCGTCGCGGACCCTGAAACAAAAACAAAAGGGATGTAGAGGTGGAGGGAGGCAGGCAAAACAAAAGGAGACCTGACAGGAAGGTGCTAAATGAAAAGAAGGCTTTGAAAGCAAATGCGGGAGGTAGCGGGCGCAATTCAGTTGGTGCACCTTTTATTTTGTTATTTACTTATTTATTTTTGTTCCCAAACGGCGTCATACACCGGTGCACCCGCGCCGTCGGTTTCTGTTTATTTATTTTTATAAATCGTTCACGGTTTCCATCGTTTAGGCGGCTGCAACATCCACCCCTGGCGCGCAACGCACCGGTGGCTTCCCTTCCGACTGGTGCAACGCGCTTAGCTCATTCACAGGAGTCCTCGTTCTTCAGCTCGCTCCTTATACATTCTCGTATTCAGCGGCAGCGTAACGGCGAGAGAACGTGGGTGGCTGCCAAAACAGGGGGGGGGGGGGGGGGGGGCGAGCGCAGCGGTTCCTTTAGCGAACTGGCTCACGACGATGTCGGTGGTAGCCGGAGCTGGACAGGTGGTTTCTCCTTTTTAGCTCTTTTCTGCATTGCGCGCCACGTAATGCCAATCGCTCGTCTCTTACCTTCTTATTTGTTATCGTTTTCACTTCCCCGTTTACACCGTTGCTGCTGTGCTCTCTGTCGTGTTTCCGGACCTAAAAAAACCTTGGTTGCTTGAGCTATAACTGCTACTTCCCTCACTTGCGTATTCTCGCACGTTTGTACAACGGCGGTTTCTATAACTGTCCACGATTATAGCGTTGGAACCGTTTGCTGTCGCTGCGTGCGTGCCACGAACTCCCGGCAGTTTCGGTAATGGTGAGGACGCAGGTACTGTGCATTACAGAAATAGTACAGACGGTGGTCAGGCCCGACATTGCACAACTTTGTGGCATTGCGTGCAGCCTCCCTGCAGTGTAAGGGTGGAGTGGTTAACGAGACCCGACTTCAGCACCCCGGCCACCGCCTATGCCGGGAGCCTCGTGGACAGTGCAGTGACTCCCTCCCGTACAGTGACGGTTTAAGGCGCTGCCACGCTGGCCGCCGATGCATTTACACGAGCGAATTGTTTGGATGAGTCAACAATATATGAAACCTGCGCGCGTCGGACGCTTACGCGCTTTTGTATTCGGTGCATATAGGAAATTTTATGCAAGGAGCGCACCGCCAAGCATTGCAATTCTTCATATACCAGTCAATAACCCGATGGCACTGTTAAAATGTGGTATTGATGCCTATGTCTCTTGATTCAACGCTGATTTATGCGAACACTTAATACCGAGAGACCAGAGGGGACGCACAGGACTGCATAGCCGAGTGAGTAAAGCAATAGTGGTAGTTTTCAGACATGATGAAGTTGACGAAGGTGTCATGAGCGAGGTGTGTTTTGAGACAATAGCAGTAACAATAACGAGCGCGTCAAGTGTAAGTAAATACGTCAGCAGTGAATATGTCTCACACTTAGTGCAGAATTATTATGGTAATTATGAAGGTCTAGAAAACAACGAAAGACCTGACGGGTGTAGATACACGGCTCCCCAGAAATTTTAGCCTTGAGCATAAAAAAAATGAAGTTGTTTCTTCTACTTTTGCCACAGTGAATCATGGAGTTCAGTTTAATCACTTGGCAAATATGCGAAATGTCCAGGTGTTATTCTGACTTTATGGAATGGAATGAAAAAACTTTATTTCGGTCCTGCAGGACGCGCTTAGCGCGTAGCGGGCGTCTCCCACGTAGGGACCGACAGGCAGTACCTGGCGGCCGCTTCGTGGGCCTGCTGGACGGCCCATTGCTGGTCGGCGAGAAGTGAGCTCCTGAGGGACCTCTCCCACTTGCTTGAGGTAGAGTCGGGAGGAGTTGTTCTACCCTCCGAGAGCATGTGTTCGAGTGTCGCTGTGTGTCCACATGATGGGCATGTGTCGCTGGGGTATGCATCGGGATAATAAACGTGAAGCGTGGCAAGGTTTGGGTACGTGTGTGTCTGTAATAGGCGTAGGGTTAATGCCTGCGGTCGGTTAAGTTTCGGATGTGGGGGTGTAAAAATGCGGCGTTCCAAGTAAAAGTGCTTTGTAATTTCATTGTACGTAATTGGTGCATCCCGATTGGTATCCAACCCAGCAAGATGAGGTTGCCCTGTGGCAGTGCGGTCGGTAAGTGCGCGCGCTGTATCATGGGCGATCTCGTTGAGGTTGGATAGGGCACCCGGCACCTGGCCGAGATGGGCGGGGAACCAGATGACAGTGTGGTGCTTCAGGGCACTCGGGTCCGCATTGCGCAGGATACGTAACGCCTGGTCGGAGATGACTCCGCGTTCGAAGGCTTTGATGGCCGGCCTGGAGTCACTGTAGATGAATTCCCGTTTGCTGTCGAGCATAGCTATAGCTATAGCTACTTGCTCCGCTACTTTGGGGTTTCGGGTGAGGATTGTGGCTGAGTTAAGAGTCTGCTGCGCGCATGATACCGCGACCGCGGCGAAGGCTTGGTTGTTGCGATAGGCAGCGGCGTCCACGAACGAGACGTTGTCCGCTTCCATGTCTATGCGCTTGAGAATGGCGGTCGCCCGCGCAAGGCGCCTGCCTCTGTTGTATTCGGGGTGTACATTTCGTGGTATGGGAGCGATCGTGATAAGGTCGCGGATTTCACAGGGAATTAGAGTCAACTCTGGGGCGTCTCTGGCCCTCGAGGAGAAGAAGCCGAGCTCGCGCAGAATATGGCGGCCCGCCTTGGTGGTAGTGAGTCGGGTCAATTGCAGACGTTCTGACTTTATCGTGCGATAAAATTAAGTCTATAGAGAGATCAGCGGAGAATGCTCATAAGGTGCCCTTAGTGTAAGACCATGATATCCGGGCCATTCTGCTGATTGTAAGTGCCAAATATTTCTTGTCATAATGATATCGTGTCCCACACAAGTAAAACCACTCAATCTCTTATGCAAGAAAGCAATTAATACATAAAAAATCTCAGCATACTCACGGAGTGAGTAATGATGAGTGGGGCGAAGCTTCCGTCTACCATCCATTCGTTCTTGCTACCGTCCGTCCGCACGACAATCCGTGCGTCCATTCATGCGTCCGTCCGTCTGTCCATGCCTCCATCCGTGAGTCCGTCTATACATATATCTGTCTGTCTGTTTGTGCGTCCATCCTTCTGTACGTCCGCGCGTCTATCCATCCGTCCGTCTGTCTGCTAGTTTGTCTGTCCACCCATCCGTGCGTCCATCTAGTGAACACTCCAAGTACCGCCATCTCCCATCTCGCATCCCCTGTGACACATACCCTCTCTAGAGCGGGTATGTGCCACTGGTGGCTACGTACTACTACACACATACAAGGAATGGACAGACCCACGCCTTCAGAAGCTTCGACCCTAAAATGACAGTGTAAAACGCAGCAACAGCAAAAAAGTGTGCACATACATGATGCAAGGGGCTGTGGAAAACATTATCTGTGTCTTACCAATGGTAATTGTTCGGCCAATATTAATAACCATTATATTGTGATATAAATTATCTGGACACTCTGGGCGAATTTTTGCGTCACCGTCACGTCCCGCACCAAGTGCACATTGATAGCATATCCCCCCACATCGTATATGCCAGAGTAAAAGCGTGTGAACTTTGGCGTTGAATGCGGCTGAAGGAGAGATAAGATGAGCCGGCCATCGACGTCGCACGAAAGGCGCACGCGATAGTGATCCCGCGTGAGAGGCCTGCCTTCCTCTGGCTCCTCAACCAGAAAGGAAACGCCCCGCCCGTCTTTCCTTGGGCGAAGGAGCATGAATCAGCTGATTCGTGCTCCTTCGTGGGCTGCGTCGCTCGTGCTGCAACTGGGAACTTTTAACAAAGGGGTTGCGAGTACTGGGGTGCACGCTGTCTGGGAAGACATCAGCAGAAGGCTCGTTTACAATTGCTTCTCCCTTGCTCGCACCGCTTACTTTCCGCTCAGATGACAGACCGCACGAAACCTGCTTCGCTTTTGTCTTGTGGCGTTTAATAGCGTGATATGTGTGATCCTCACTGATGCGCTGTTTTCGACTTACCTATTGACATTTTTGGAAACATATAGAAAATTTGGAAGTTCGCCTGAAAAGACTATGTTAGTTTTCAAGAAATTAGGCATATAAAAACGAAACTAGCTGGAAGCTCTGAAGTCCTCACAAGTGGATTTGTATGCTAGATTGAAGACGTTCTTCCGTGCACTGTCAAGTTCCGCGTCCGTATTATTTACGAAACCGCCTATGCACAACATTGTTTAAAAGGCGCGTGCTTGATTCACGTATAAAAAAACCCAGAATTTTCATAAAGTGGTTAACCACAACTGAATAAACCAACGATCTACCTGTTGTTTATATTGCATTTACTTGGTTAATTAGGTAAGATATGATACTCCAAATTTCAATTATTCTTTTTAGGAACAAGTACGTTTCACTACATTGTAGAGGGCATAGCAATATACAACCAAATCCAGTTTGCATTTGTTTGATTGCATTTTTTCAAACGCACATGTGGCGTGACTATTTTTCCAGAGTTGAAAAAAAAAAAAACCGCGACATATGAAATGAAGCCCCAGGACAGAGCTCAATAGCTACCGTATTACAGCGCCCTCAACCGTGCATGGAGGCACCGCCGTGGTGGTCTAGTGGCTAAGGTACTCGGCTGCTGACCCGCGGGTCGTGGGATCGAATCGCGGCTGCGGTGGCCGCATTTCCGATGGAGGCGAAAATGCTGTAGGGCCGCGTGCCCAGATTGGGGTGCACGTTAAAGAATCCCGGGTCGTCAAAATTTCCGAAGCCCTCTACTACGGCGTCTCTCATAATCATATGGTGGTTTTGGGACGTATAACCCCACATATCAATCAACCAATCAATCAAGTCAACCGTGCTTGGAGCGAAAGATCCGCGCGGGCGCACAACGGTGAAATGACCGGCCACGGTTCTATGCATGGACTTTACAGCGCTTTGGCAATCAAACGCTGTCGTCCCTGATGAGCGACTGGTTGACGAGCCGTGGGCACATGGTCTTTTCTTTTCTTTTTTGCTTGAAGTATGAACAAGAGCGTTTTAATATGGTAGCGCACGAGCGCAGTCACGTGGTTTTAGCTCATAAAAAAGAAAATAATGGATAACCTCCCTATTATTTCGTTTTTCTCCTACTCCTCATTTAGTTCACAATTTGTGGGGTTTGTTTAAACGCCGGAAAAAATCATCGCGCAGTATCTACACCCTCCAGCAAATATTTACGGGGTGAAAGGTTTACAAGAATGCTATATTCATGCTTTATTGGAGAACATAGCACCTAATTAAGTGTTTCTGACTGAAGTCGTTGTTGCGACCCGCTAGATAAAAAGCGTCCGGTACTAAAGCAGGACAGATTAGGCTGTGCAGTGGAGTCCGCACCGCGTAAACTTACGGGTGTATGTTGCCATAGAAAACTTGAACGGTCGTTTGGGAAGGGCTTCGACAACTATGAGATGCACTTTGCCTCAAAGCAAATATTACGGATTGTGCCTAACTGATCTATATTAATGGGCTAATTAAGGGCATTATAGAAAATACCCCAATGGGCATCACATGACGGCAAATCATGTGTAACTGGCTTCATTCAGTTGATTATTCAAAACAAATCATCGGTTCTTGTTCTTTGAAACACCCTGTATATGAAACACCCTGTATGATAATAAGAACTAACAGACAATGATGCCTAGAAAAATATGGGGAATGTTGTATCAAGACTGTTTGTTGGCCTAGTTGGTACTTCCGTAATGACATATTTTAGCCTCGAAATAGCACAAACAGGGAGTATATAAATACAGAACGACAAGGACAGGTGGCACTTCCAACAGTCAGAAGTTCCGCCTGTCCTTGTCGTTCTCTATTTGTTTACTCTGTGTTTGTGTTATTTCGCGGCAAAAATGTGGGGGATGTGATTAGTAGTTGTTGTAATGTAAATATGAAGAAAGAGAAGTGGACGAACACTTAATTGACCGCTGCCAGGGACCCAACTTGCAACCTGCGACCTTCACATAAGGCGTCCCATGTTATACCAGATCAGCAACAACAGCATTTTACCGTCCCTCCACCTTCAGGGTGGAGGGACGGTAAAACACTCCCATTCACATATGGGAGTGTTAGTCGGCGTTGCAAGTGGCCATGATGACGAGTCGGCGCTGGCTAACACTCTCATGTGTAAACGCGCCTGTATAAAAGCCATAAAGTGGACGGGGGGATTATCAACGCGGTATAGCTCAGTAGAGCATCGGACGCATTATGCAAAGGTTTCAGGTTCGCTCTCTGCCCACGGCAAGTTATCTTTCAGTATAATCTCATTTTTTTGGCCTTACATTATACAACTACTTCAAATCACATCCCCTACACTTTCTTTGGCATCATTGTCTGTTAGTTTTCATTAATACTGTATCTAACAAAGAAGAAACGAGAGCTAAAATTTCAACTTCTTTCCTGAAATCTGTATACGTGCGAGATTACAGGTTTGGTGCATGCTTTTTCTGCAATACTTGGTCGTTGTGCGGAGAAACTGAAGCGAAGTACAATTGTTTGCTTGAGTGAACGCGAATGACATTGTAGCCCATACTCGAAGATCATGCGGCTACAGATACGCGTACAAGTGAGCTCTTGTTCATTTCGCTTGCCGTGCCTCATAAATTGCTTCGGAAGTGCTAGAAATGTCTACCATGAAATACCAACTAGGCTGATTTTTTACTCCAATGCAACCTAAAGACATACTGCTCATAAGTTCAGATTTTATTTTAAATGTTAACGTCTGGCCATTTCATACATGCTAACGTGTCCGTAACATGTCACCCTATACAAAATACCTCAATTAAAGGTAATGAAATGCCGATGCAATACGCCTACAGCATCTCAAATTAATAAGCAAAGGTGCTAACAGCCTCTCAGGACACGTGCGAGAGAGAGAGAGAGATAGCGAGAAAGAGACGATAATAATTAAGGTAAAGTTATTCGAATCTTACTAGCTGGTGACGCAATCTGTGAAAATAATGCTAATGATGTGGTAAGTGATTCACATCGGAATACAAAGGCGATGCGTGTCACCTTGCCAAGAAAGTACGTCAACCATGACACTTTGTATCGAGTTTTTGCTCGTTTTATTTTATACTAATTCTGACCCTAAATTATGATTAGCCCACCATTGCTGCTATTACTGTGGTCACACACTGCAGCTGTTATATTATTGTATTGACACACTGTAGCTACGGTGACGTGTGCCTATACACGCCATTCAAATTATTCATGTCGAATAGGCGTTTAACATACTATTCGGGACATTTCAACGCTCTTTTATTGCGTTAAGCCACATCTGTCTCTATATGCTTGAATTAAATATTAGGCACACGAAATTTCTGGCGACACAATGTGTCGGGTCCTGCTGCTAAGGGAACTCACCAAATTAGTTTTTTTTTTATTCTTGAACCAACGAAAAGGAAGTCTATGTTCCACTCTATAGGCTTCTATCACTAGTTCGAACAAATTTAACGCTATCTATAGCCGCGATTTCTCCCATCCTCAGTACATGGTTAACAAAATTTTACCTAGTGTTAAACCGAGAAATGCTGAACGGCACCGCTCACCAGTCCGCGCGAGTGGAACGTTTTGAATAAACATCTTGACATACCCGCAGATGCATATAGTGAAAGCTTCGGGAATGCCCCATGCTTTCATACAGTTCATCAGTATAATACTCTGCCACTCCGTTATACAATTTTGTTCATTAATTCAGGAGGCTGCATGGAAACGCTTCGCATTCGTGTAAGCCACGGGTATTCGCCTTTCGTATACGGGCTTTTAGACTAAGCCGCATTGTCAAATCCACCCTCCTGTCCCCCCCCCCCCCCCTCAATGGCACAGAACTTTTAAATCATCAGTACTGAGTACACACTCTGCACCATGCGAGGGTACGCGGGCGAGTGCATACACACTCCCATGAACCTTTCAAATATGGTGGCGCTCTCAGCTATTCTCTTCTATAAATCCACCAGGCGGCGGTAACGTCGAGCACCTATAGTCTCGACAGTCTTCCGATAGATTTCAATATCGATTTCACTCGTTTCCGATGAAGTTTTACTCAACGAACGAGTGCAATTCAGCATATTAAAAGGCTGTGAAAGCCGTCTTGTGCTTTTTAAGGACTACAGGCTGTGAACACCTTTAACTTTTGTGCAGTGCCACCGCTGCATACGCGTCAGCCCATTGACTGACAATCCTTTTTTTCTCTCTTTCTCTTCTCTTTGCTCCCTTTCTCTTTCATATTTATACCCCCTTCCCATTCTCCCCGCGTAGGGTAGCAAACCGGGCATGTGCCTGGTTAACCTCCCTGCCTTCTCTTTTGTTGTTCTTGTCCTCCTTAAGACGCTCAAAGAATTATCGTATAGGTGCTGGCTTTCTGGATGCTAACATGTTGTGCAGAGGTATGTCGTGAGTTTTCATGTATCGTCCGCATCCAGAGTTGCCATTTCATTAAACTGGAACGGATGACTCGGAGATCACATAACGCCAGAGATAGACGGCTTTTTTCATTACCAATTGTATACGCCAATGCATGCATGTAATGCTTCAAAAGGAGGCGTTGCACGTCTTCTGAGTTGTGGTCACGAGTTATGTGGTTTATATCCATGCGTAACAATTAAGAAACTGATAAGGAAGTACTGGTGTATAAGTGATATGCAGTTATGCGCGAGTTTTTATTAGGCATGCATGCTGGTGTTTCCAGTAAATTTGTGAGGAATTATGCCGAATGGCATCCAAGGCATGGGGTGAGAAGCCCTATAACTTTTCTATGAACGAGCACCGACACTTTCGAATACTACGTGAGCATTGCAAGGAAAATTTAAATGTAGAAAATCTTCCCTCAAACTTTCTATTCCACTACATTTTTTCATCTACTTGAGCCATCATCTTTAATATATTTCTTTTCGTGAACACTGATGGTAGCCTACTTAGAAATCTACGCTACATATATTGGAAGTGCACTCTTGGAAAAATTGGAAAAAGCTGTCACAGTATGCATCGTACCGCCAGATGACGCATTCTGAAGAACTTGAAGTAATTATCTAAGATCCGTCCTGTGCAACTTTAGGTAATTAACGTAAAACATGCAGGGCAGTGAATTTATAGTATGTTTTAGAAGGAATCATGCCGGCACCACCCCAATTTCTAGTTTTTAGTGTTTTTTTTTGGCCTTTTATTACACTCATAGAGCAGAAGCGCCCTGCAGACTTTGCGAGATCACTGAAGTATACTTCAGTGATCTATCCTATACTATAGTATAGTATAGTACTATAGTATAGTATAGTATAGTATAGTATAGTATAGTATAGTATAGTATAGTATAGTATAGTATAGTACTATAGTATTTCCATCGGAAATACTAGAGTATTTCCGGTGCAGGCGGAAATGTTGTAGGCCCGTGTGCTCAGATTTGGGTGCACGTTAAAGAACCCCAAGTGGTCGAAATTTCCGGAGCCCTCCACTACGGCGTCTCTCATAATCATATAGTGGTTTTGGGACGTTAAACTACACATGTCAATCAATCAATCTCAAGTAGTATTCATGTCAATTTCCTTCTTTTATTCTATACTTAACAAAATTCATTGCAGTCTCACTCAACTTGAAGCGTGTGCATGTGGCTCCACAGAATCAGTATACGTTACTCACTGGGTGTAATGTGGCGCACGACGACCAATGAATCGAATCTCTTCAATCTTCTCAATAACTTTGTCATAGCTGAGCCTAATAATTATAATAAAAATAACAATATTATATATTATTGAAGAATATATATATATATATATATGTGTGTGTGTGTGTGTGTGTGTGTGTGTGTGTGTGTGTGTGTGTGTGTGTAAAGATGCAAGTGAAAGCAGGGAGGTTAACCAGACGCAGGTGCGGTTTGCTACCCTGCTTTGGGGAAGGGATGAAGAGGGGAAAGAAGATAGGCGAGAGGGAAGAATGGTACACACAATCACGAGCACACTCGGGGGAGCACACGCAGTCTATACAGGCGGTCGCTCAGGATAGTTTTCTTCAAGTAATCCAGTCGCGCTTTAATAGTCGATTTCCGCGCAATCGGGACGCGTGGCCAAGGTGCCAGAATCACAGAGAAGGGTCTATAGTCCAGTTGGTTCAAAACCATCCGGAGCTGATATCGCTGTGCGTCGTAGCAAGCACAGCTGCACAGGACGTGTTCGATGGTCTCTTCAGACCCGCAGGAGTCACATGTAGAGGTGTCTGCCATACCGATGTGAAAGGAGTACGCCTTTGCGAATGCAACACTCATCCAAAGGCGGCAGAACAGAGTCTCATCGGAGCGGGAAAGTTGTGATGGTATAGCTGTAGCTTGAGCGAAGGATCCAGTGCATATAAGCGAGACCTTTGGAAGCTGGTAGACGACCAGAACGTGCGTGTGAGATCTGGAGCCAGCAAGTGGAGTTATCTTGCCGGATCAGTCCTTAGTAGAGGAATTGGTACCACACTCGTTCCTTCATGGGCTGAGTGGGCTGCATCATCGGCTAATTGATTTCCAGTAATACCGATGTGTCAAGGCAGCCACTGATATACGATATCATGCCCTCATGCTAGAGCTTGATGGTGGGAGTGTCTTATTTCATGCACCAATTGCTCTTGATTCCTCTTACACATAGACAACTGCAAACTCTGAAGTGCTGCCTTTGAATCGCAGATCATTACCCAATTTCCTGATGCTCTTTAACAATATATTATAAAGAGACTCTATATCAGCCAGCTCTGATGCCGTAGACGTAGTGTATGCGACTACCTAAATTTAATTGTCAATGCTGCAGCCAGACTACAGCAGCAAGGGCTGCATGTAAAAGCTGCGCTTCGTACAATTAGCTTGACACAGATCCAGGGCTACATTCGTGCAAAACATCGTGCAAAACATCAAACATTCACCCGCATTTCTCGCAATTTGATCTGCGTGCAGGGCAAGAAATCTACAACAGATGTCACGCATTTGTTAACTGTTTCATGCATAGAATTCTATTTTTGGTAGGAAAGAGAGTTTTATTGAGAAAAAAGGGCGAGCTATTGTGCAAAAAATGATTTTCTCGTGAGAATCGAAAAATGGCAATTTTACTTCAAAAAATATCAGGTGGTCACTTGAGGTGGCCACCACGCAGTAAGGGTCTATTGGTCACTTTCGGTGAAAGTACTGCTCTTCGTTTCCATTATCTTTAGCGTTAGCTACTCATACAACATGCTTTCCAGCACTATCAACATAGCATATATAGCACATACTTATATATCAATAAATATATCTCGGGCCAATCGTCTAGCGCGCCTTGAAGACGACGGCAGCCGGAATAAAACAAACGTAACATGTCACATTGAACCCCAAACGAAGTATTGTCATCTCAGTCAGATTGCCAAAGGCTTTAAAATATTTGCCATTCAAAATCTGGCAGGCGGGGCTCACGTGTTTCAAGAGGGGAAAAAAAAGTGAAGGAAAGGTGTACCTGGGGCGACTACCATGCTGGAAAGAGTTAAGTAGGGCAGGCACAATGCAAAATAACATCAATGGGATCTATAATAGCGCAAACTTTGAAAAAAGACAGATTTGAGAAAAGAAGTAAGGGGGAGCAGAAAGCTCGGATGCCTGGAGTATTTTGTCCAGACATACTTGAAGTGTTTTGTCCGGACAGACTAAGAGCGTTTTGTTCAGAACGTATTTATTTTTCAATTTTTTTTTGTTTCGGATATTGTGCAATGTAATTTTGATTATGCTTAGGAAAGATCACGTATGAAAATGTGGATTTCCTATCGCTTCGTTAGTTCAATGTTCGTTAACGGGTAATACTGCAGTGTACATTGTTTCCTTTTATAACATGTCGAAGACCAGAAAAATGATAGAGCGAGAAAATTTAACAAATCCTACTACCACCCCCCTCCCTCCTAAACACATTAACAAATTGCATTGCGCGGTGCCATCCCAAAATATAGCGTTATTCGGGGCAATTAAACAGGGGTAGCCGTGTCATGTCGCGGTTTAGCGAGGAAGATGACGACAAGCCTGTAGGTGCACTGACACGGGCGTGCCAGAGAAGAGGGAGCTTGGCTCTGCAAGTAGAAAGGAAGGGAGGGAGGGCAACAAGCAGCAAAGAAGCAGCGGCGGGCGCAAGAGCGCAGCTTGGAAAGACGGCAGCGCGCGCACGCAGAGCCGCTTCTCGGCGCGCCAAGTGGGCGGAGGCCCCGTGACGCAGGTCCCTCCTTCGCGGCCCTCGCGGCCCCACCGGCAGGCGGTGCCTGGGCAGAGCGCGGCGGCGGGATTTTATTCGCGACCAGGGCGCTGCCGTGGCCGCTTCTCCCGACTCGCGCGGCCGCCTCGCTGGATCCGCCGCTGTTGCCGGCTGCTGCTGCTGCTGCTCCCTCCGTCAGCGCTCGCCCTCCGCCCGAGTTACCGCTGGTGTAGGACTCGCCTCTCATCTTGCTTTTCCATCCCCTCCGCCGCTGACACCCATCATCGGCATCGATCGTCTCAGCGTTCATCTCTCCGCCCTGGACATTCGCCACCGGACTCCGTGTCGCCGTGTGCCGCGCGGTGCGCGTCCGGAGACAGCAGCGCATCGTCGGCCCTCGCTGTGCCGCGACGCAAGTGAGGAAACGCTGGATACTTCGCGTCAAGGTGGGCACTGCATTGGATATTTCATTGTGATGCTCGGATGTTGGTCGCTGTGACAGCGCTTCTCGGTTTCGCGCCCGCTCGAGGGACAAACGAGGCAGGCACGGACGTTCATCAATGAGTTCTCGTCCGCCGTGTCGTGTTGCTTGTCTCTTTTGTTCCTCGCTTTTTGGTTTCTCTTTCATCTCTGCCAGCGGTGCCCCAAGTGTACACGAAGGCGAGATGTGTGCAAGCGCTCACTAACCGCTGTTACAGAGCGCTTGTCTTTCTCATCTTTGCAATGATTCACGGTCGATCGATGTATAGCTATAAGGAAAGGTAAGCTTTCTTTTCAACCTTTTTTATCTTTATTTTACTTATTACCTGAGATTAGCCGCGCCGCGGTGGTGTAGTGGTTAAGGTACTCGGCTGTTGACCCGCAGGTCCCGGGTTCGAATCCCGGCTGCGGAGGCTGCATTTCCGATGGAGGCGGAAATCTTGTAGGCCTGTGTGCTCAGATTTGGGTGCACGTTAAAGAACCCCAGGTGGTCGAAATTTCCGGAGCCCTCCACTACGGCGTCTCTCATAATCATATGGTGGTTTTGGGACGTTAAACCCCACATATCAATCAATTACCTGAGATTACCTTTTTGTATCCTGCTCATGCGTAGGAGAGAGCGTGGGTTAAATGACATTCATAATAATTCGCTCGTTCGTGCTTGCTTTTGAAGTTTGCATCAGTAGCAGAGAGAGTGAGAAAAGACTTAGTCGTCACTGAATATTCAGGCGGTGGTTGCAAAGGATGACGTATTCGAATTTCCATAGTTGACATGATGCGTCATGAATTCGGCTCATCAGAAAGTCAATAACATTTGCGCCGTTATAAGCGAAAGAACGTTTTGAGTTTCGAAGCTTCATGCGCACCCGGAGAAGCTCTGCCACATTTCCTGCGAATTAGTGCATGTTATAACGGTTCTCCAAAATCACGCATTGTGACATCACTGCACGCTCCCACAAGATACCCCCGTGATCAGTCATTTATTGGAGAGCGGTAAGTTTGAACGCACATGAAGGTGATAGCGTTGACAGCGGGTATCTGATAAAGATACGGACATGCACTGGTGTTCTACACAAGTCATCTGATAATTTATTGGTTTTGCTGTTGACTACATCATCAGAACTACATAGAAGCGTTATCCCGCTCTCACTACTATCATCGCGATGAATTGACATGTCAAAATTAGGCATATATATAAACACTGTAGACTGCGTACGCGCATACACGATGCGAGTGCCATGCGCGAACTATGCGCACAAAATTTTGGCCTTTAATTAAATTTATCATATGCGGCGCATGCTCTGTATGTACATGTGATGACGAGCAGTCGCAAAAACTTTCATGTAGCATCGCACAGCCTCCATCCAAAGGTGTTCCAATTCATCCATCTGCGATACTTGTCAAAGGAGCCACCTCTGTCACAATGCGTGGGCTCATATGCCAGCTACATGATTGATTGATTGATTGATTTGTGGAGTTGGATCTTCGAAAACCACCCTATGATTATGAGAGACGCTGTAATGGAGGGCTCCGGAATTTTTGACCACCCGGGGTTCTTTAACGTGCGCCCAAATATGAGCACACGGGCCTACAGAATTTTCGCTTCCATCGAAAATACAGCCGCCGCTGCCGGGATTTGATCCCGGGACCTGCGAGTCAGCAGCCGAGTACCTTAGAGCCACCAGGCCACCGTGGCGGGGCATTTGCCAGCTACATGCACGTACTTCTCATGTAAAATTGAATATTAGTTAGATTTGATTTATTTGTGGGGTTTAACGTCCCAAAACCACCATTTGATTATGAGAGACGCCGTAGTGGAGGGCTCCGGAAATTTCGACCACCTGGGGTTCTTTAACGTGCGCGCAAATCTGAGCACATGGGCCTATACAACATTTCCTCCTCCATTGGAAATGCAGCCGCCGCAGCCGCGAATCGAACCCGCAACCTGCGGGTCAGCAGCCGAGTACCTTAGCCACTAGAAATATTAGTTAGAAGGTGTGCGGTGAAGTTCAAATCTTGCTTTCATCGAATTCATACGCGTCATGTCACACAAATGACTGCTTCCGTTGTCTATTCATCACCTTTAGGCGTTTTGCCGGTGATTAGCGAAGTTGAACGCTGAGCCACTCTTGAAGCTCTTTGTATATTTTGCGTCAGCACCTCTTGCCATTTTCGTGGCTGTCTGAGCTGACTGCATAGTGATCGTCTATATACGAGGTATTCCTGCTCGCGAACCTGTGTTTTATAACTCAGCCCCTATTCGGCCATATGCATGCGACCATCTGTATCGCACTTGAATGCAATTTGTGCATATATAAGGTAAAGCATCCCGCATTCTGCTTTGCGCAAACGGCGTTTCTTGCAGCCTTATTGTATCACATGCATTGTCCCAGTACTACCCGCCACAGTGGTCTAGTGGCTAAGACACACGGCTGCTGACCCGCGGGTGGCGGGATCGAATCCTGACCGTGGCGGTCACATTTACGACGAAAGCAAAAGTGCTTGAGGCCCCTGTGCTTAGATTTAGGTGCACGTTAAAGAACCCCATGGAGGTTGAAATTTCCGGAGCCCTCCACTACCGCGTCTCTCATAATCATATGGTGGTTTTGGGACGTTAAAACCCAGCGAGTATTGTAATTGCCCTATGTACTGAAGCGATTGTTGCGTGCAGCGGTTTATACGTTTATTGACACGTCGTAAGTCACGCGATAATAAGGAAGAATTCGTCATATCGCACGATCAGTCGTGAGAACGAGGGGCCGAATCCGCTTAGCTTTTTTTGATCGCGGATCTATTTAGTTAGTATTATGTACACTTTAGTTATCGGGTACTTTTTGTCACTTAAACAGCGCAACAACGATCAGCAGAAGGCCTGTGAACTGCTCTAGCTCTCCTGTGCACTCATCTATATAACTCTTCCGGAGTCAGAGCGAGTGTTTTATAGCACTCACTCAGTCTCAGGGAATTGGAACTTTTCTCTGAAATATGAACATATACATGCTGGCTAACAAGGACTCAAGTGATAGGATAGAGTACATGTGCGTAGCTTGTATGTACAGATGCGTCCACTGTTAAAGGGACCACATGAGTTCACAGCATGTTTAGGTTTAGCTATCTTACGAAAGCATAGCAGCTTATACATGTGCATAAGACTACTGTTGGTTGAAAGTTCCTCTGTACACAATGGTGATGTGCATGCAGATTGTTTTTATCAACAATTGCTGCTAAAGGTCCAGCAATATTGTTGGTGTTCATTCGAGTGTTCACTTTAACAGTGGACGGTACTGCACATCATGCCTGCCCGCTATACAGCTCCGAAAGACTCGACTTGTGTTATCCATTTCAGCCGATGGCGACAGAATAAGTGAGATTAAGCTTGGAGCCATAACAAGCCGGGACAGGGGACTGACACTTGAATTTGATTCAATTATGGAAAGCCCGCTGTGATAGATTCGGTGCTGTCACGTACGGCTGTTGAAATCGAGGTCACAGGTTCGTACCCGACGGCTCCTCAATTACATGATTGCGATATGCCGCAACGATATACCTATATGGTGGCGGAGCATATGTTTATGTGCGTGTTAAATTTAACCGGTACGAATTTATACGGAACCACACGTTGCCTTACAATCGGACTTTGATTTGCCCCTAAAATGCCAGACTTTCCTTGGGTCATTTGAACAAGGCGAAAGAAATAAAAGAAGAAATGGTGGCGGTCAGCACCTGTGATATCATTCAAAGATTATGTAGCCGAGCTTCAATATTGTTGTGCATTTCACAATATTCATATAGCACCTTATTTCGCATCTTGTGGACAGTCATAAATTGCGTGAATTGGAAGGGGTATATAAAAGCTATACTATAATGAAATACAAGCACGTTATGAACCACAAGTCACGCTTGCGCGTCCTTATTCTGCGATGTCTATACAGCTGATACCTTTCATGTGTAACGATAAAGGTTGGCCCTTTCTCATCTTCTTGCAACGCTGCAGACCGTTTCAACAGGCATATATTAGCTATGTGCAGCCATACAGACCACCCGACATATACTGTAATGTCTTATTAATCCTGGTACCACCACTTTCGTTCGTTTACCGCACGTGTGTGGAACGGTGGATGGGAAGGGCGGTGACGATGGAGGGTTGAGGGAGAAATCGAAATAGATCAATATTGAAGGTTGACGTCCGGTAACTTCGTGACTTGTAAAGAGAGATGCGGTAGAAGAGGGCTCCGTGTGCACTTAGACAACATGGGGTTCATTTAACGTGCGCGGTATACACGAGTATTTCAGCATCCCGCTCCACTCGTAAAGTGGCAGCCTACCGGGATAGAACCACTGAGCTTGAGTTAAGCAGGGCGGCTCCACGTGGACGCTGGACCAGCCCGTCGGGGGAAAATGTAGCAAGGAAGAGCTGCATGCAGCAATAATATGTGAGGTTTCGCGTTCCAAACCACGATGTGATTATGACAGATGGACGGTTCCGGAAATTTCGCCCAACTTGTGGTCTTTCACGTATACACTGACATCGCACAGTAGACGGACCTCCACCGATTCGCCTCTATTGAAATGCGACCACCACGGCCGGGATCGAACCCGCCACCTTCTGGTCAACAGCCGATCAAGCCACTGGTCAACCGGAGAGAGCCTACAAGTAGGGAGGTTACATTACGTATAGTTATCTTTAATTATCCTCCACGGTGGAAGCAGGGATACAAATAGGAGAGATCAAGGGATAAAAGTGAGAAGAATTAAGGCAGACCAAACGAAGTAACAGTGCTAGGAGAGGGTCCTCTTACGAGTCTCTCACATGAAGTCATTTAGGCGTTCGGTAGCGTGAATAACGTGTTTCGCGTGCACAATAATCGACACCGCTTTCACCGAAAATTTTGCATTAATTGTGGCTAGCTGTCTAGTTGGTACAGTACTGAGCTCATCACTTAATTACCTTTCTGCAATATAACTCTGACACATAATGTGCATGCGTGTCTCTTTAAAGTTGCATGTATGGCGAGTGGATCAAATGATAATAAAAAATCATTGATGAGTTAGTAAATGTTCGACGTGAAGTAGTAAACAGTACGTCATGCACTGTAAGTCTGTTTTGTTGTATGAGTCCGGGGATGTAAGCGACAGGTGTTGAAAACTTTCGAGTGCCCGCAAGGACATATGCACTCACGGCACAACATACGCAACACAGTCGCAGCAAAGAGATATAGGACGTGTCGACCTTACTCATTTCCAGATCAAGTGGTTTAATTGGCATGGAAATTCGCGCAGTTATTGCAGGGTGCCGCAAGCCAGCGGAAAATAATAGCGTGTGCTATGTCATGATGGCAAGGATAGCCTATATACGAAATCTTCGAAACGAGTTGCTCAAAGTGTCAGTTATATAAGCGAGAATACAGTAATACGATCATTTTACCTATACAAGACACTTCATTGTCTGTTGCGTTTCGGTTCTTTTGTCTCGTTGACTATTTAAGTTTATTGGCCAAAGTTGATGCATTCTTGAAAAATTGAGACAAAAACTAAGCTCTGGAAGATAGAACAGGCGACGCGTAACAGAAAGCTCATCCCGCTATCTATTTCTCATGGCCCACTGTCGTTAATTGCGCTTAATTTCTCCTCAGTCTCTTACTTGGTCGCGTTCTCGCTATATAGAGAAAAACTGCAACGCTGAAACTGCGCGTTCGCATGTTGCCCACCACTTGGGCGGCGGCATCGTTGCATGCGGCATTGTGAGCTGTCAATAAGGAGATTTATTAAAGGGAGTGCAAGGGCCCGTAACATAGATGCGCTAAGGGCGTCGACTTGCGGCATGCAGCGGATGTCAATAACGCGGTGTCATGAAGTTTTTTTAGTACGATGGTTGTAGTTTGTTTTCCAATTGAAAATTATTAGTGGCAATAACGTACCGAAATCCTAAATTACGCAGTCGCTATAATGTTGTGACTTTTTGAGGGCAAAAAAATCCCATGTTGTGTCACATTTTACTTTCGTTTCGCACACAACTTGCGTTATTCTCTTCACATTACCATTCTCTTCTCAGTACCATTGCACAAAGATAAATTATTCGAACCAAAACGTTACGCTCTATTGGGAACTGTAGTGGTGATTCCAGATGATGCAAACACGTCTTCTTGATACATTTGTGAATGGTCAGATTCGTTGCGACTATTTTCTCCTGGATAAAGCATCGGTTCTAGTGCCATGGAATTCGCGAGTTATTCTGTGCGCTCTTGCACTGCGAGTCAGCGGAAATGAATCGAAGTGAATGGTCTGCAGCAGTGCACGCGCGTCACAGTCGCGCGGTAATGCACCCATGCTTGAATATTAAAAACAATATCCGAACGCCTGGATGCACGTAACAATTCGAGAAAGGACTCGAGTGCTATAAAATAATAATAATAATAATAATAATAATAATAATAATAATAATAATAATAATAATAATAATAATAATAATAATAATAATAATAATATCATTGTTGAACTTTAACGTCTCAAAGCCACCATATAATTATGAGAGACGCCGTAGTGAAGGGCTCCGGAAGTTTGACCACCTCAAGTTTTTTTATTTGTTTTAACGTGCACCTAAGTCTAAAAACACGCGTTTCAATCATTTACGCCTCCATCGAAAATGTGACCGCCATGGCCGGGATGCGGTCCCACGACCTGCGTGCGGGTCAGCAGCCGAGTGCCTTAGACACTAGACCACCGCGGTGGGTCGTGCTATATACTAAGTTAAATTGAGGTCTCAACTGGAGGCCCAAAAGTTTTTTTTGTATTGTTGTTCTTATTATTTATTATTTTTTTCTTGTGACCTTGCCGTCAGTGTTCGACTCTCATCTCTAGGTCGCCATATAAATATACGTAGAAAATGTTTTCATTAGCGGTCACTTGAAATTAGCCATCCGGGTTCTGGGAGTTTCTTCGAAATAAACAGTTGCATATTTAGCTCAGCGTACCAGGTGCGAAGATAGCAGCGTTTATGCCGCACTGCAAACACCTATAGCACAAGGTTATACAGGGTTTTTTTAGGCAGAATATTTTAAATTAAAAGTTATATGATTGTCAGGCTCTTTTAATGTCAAAAGAAACTTGACTGCAACTTTCGAATGCAAAGCCTTGTGCTCAAGCCAATGACTAAAAGGATAATTATTATGTTCTTGCTAATTAGTCGCATCAGTGTCATTTCAACTGGGGTACGTCCGTCTTGGCGCGGATTCCGCTAGTCCGTCGTGTGGTGAAACAAAAGAGGCCTCACCGTCAAACAATTTTAATAAAAAAATTTTGTTGTGTGGACTAAAGAGACAACACCTGGCATATATATATATATATATATATATATATATATATATATATATATATATATATATATATATATATATATATATATATATATATATATATATGGCTGTGTGAGGGTGTTTGTGTATGCAGATTATCGTATTCGAAGAGAGCAGTCATTGCGAAAGCAATCAGTCACTTCACTCATATGTGCAATAGCTAGCCGATGATGTCTGTCACATTTTGCATGTCCTTTGCGCACAGTTATCATTGGTGAAATTTAGCGTGAAGTAGCGGGAAGATATGAAATCTCTAGTTCCACAAACATAACCGCGGGCATCAGCGTCCACACCGGACCGATGATGAACGGGTCTCTCTCGTCTCAGTGTCGTTGTGATGATTGCGGCAGCGATATTCTCTTCCTCTCAGCGTAACAAGCTAAGCTGTTTCCGCCGGTCTCTAATAGATTTTGCATGGCAGCCGATAACTGCGCGTGATTGATTGATTGATTGATTGATTGATATGTGAAGTTTCACGTCCGAAAACTACCGTATGATTATGAGAGATGCCGTAGTGGAGGGCACCGGAAATTTTGACCACCTGGGGTTCTTTAACGTGCACCCAAATCTGAGCACACGGGCCTACAACATTTTCTCCTTCATCGGAAATGCAGCTCCCACAGCCGGGATTTGATCCTGTGACCTGCGGGTGAGCTGCCGAGTACCTTAGCCACTAGGCCACCACGGCGGGGCGAACTGCGCGTGACATTTGTGTACATAATATATTGGTGCAGCTTCCTACATTTATACTTATGACATTCCCATAATAGTATCTTCGAAAAATGTTATTGTGTTAATTTTGTTTTTCAAGAATAGTACACTTGATAGCCTTGAGGTAATGTTGCATAATCCGCATACCGACGAATACATTTAGGTCAGTTTTGTTCATTTTCAATAATAAGAATTGTTCAGTTTTAATGCCCCCGAAACACGACACGATTTTGAGGGACTCCGCCTAGTGGAGGCCTGCCGCGGCTTGGATTCGATTTCGCCTGGTTCGAGTCAACAGACCACTAAGCTACCGGGGGGGGGGGGGGGGCTGTGATTCACTCCTAGTAATATTTCACGTACAATAGACTATCAGCGCTTTGATGTGTTTACCTTTTTTTCTTTCTTCCTTTATTTGTGCACTCACCCATTGTGAGCAGCTTAAGTATACAGCTGTCAAGCGTTGTAAACTTAGCACTTGGTGGTCTGGTTCGCTTTGATAACGTTATGTGGGCACATAAAAATAAACAGGAAGGGTAGTGGAAGCTGCGCTGAAGCGTTAGCATAGGAGGATTCCAGCAGTACGCATTGTATAAGTGAAACCAACAGGTGAGCAGTAGTAAATGTGTGGAGGCAACTTTGTACAAACGCGACACATGACGCGTCTGTATGCATTTCGAGTGAATCGTTGAAGCTGTTGTAGTTGCACACTCATTTAAGGCTGAAGAGCCTTAGACGAGTTTAAAAAAAATTGGTGAGTACAATGGGTATAGAAAAGTGGTTACTATGCAGGCACTATAGTAAACCTGTGCACGCGATCTGTGGCCAAACTACGATCTTTGGCCTGGACTGCTTTTAAGCGCACTCTGTTAGAGAATTGGTTTCTTTTTTAATTAGAAACGCAAATGACGCCACTATCTTCTATTTGTAGCGAACCACATCTCTGATAGAGAGCGTTGGCATGCAATACTATTTCGTAGTCTGACCACAGCTCCAAGTTAAAATGAATGACCTGTACAAAATTAGAATGAATGGCCGCTTGGCAGAAAAAAAAAAGTTGACGGAGCCTCCGTGAA
The DNA here is from genome assembly GCF_043290135.1 of Rhipicephalus microplus. Classification (NCBI taxonomy): domain Eukaryota; kingdom Metazoa; phylum Arthropoda; class Arachnida; order Ixodida; family Ixodidae; genus Rhipicephalus; species Rhipicephalus microplus. Next base: position 299,411,550 of record NC_134710.1, read on the forward strand.
CGAGAATCATCCCAGGTATTCGTAACGTTTTGTTTATTCAGATTTTTTTTCGTTATTGTGGCGGCTGTTTTGTAAACGTGTAGTAAGAAGAATGTCGGAGTGCGCCTATGCCGTTAAAAAGAACTTTTTATATATCCAGGTCAATTCATGAAATTTGCCCGGAATCCCTCGAAAGTAAAAGAAAATATAATATTAGCTGGCCATCTTCATGATTGCTTTTTATTTAGCAGTATATACGGCCGCAAGATAAATATATAAAATGTGGCAGTAATAAAGAAAATAAATGATCACACTTTTAATTAGTGGAGACAAGCCGTAGCGTCAAATGCGGGCATTTTTCTGCAAAGAGTCCATTGTCGCTTTAAAATTACCAAAACTTTTGCCCCTGGGAATTACTGCGGCGCATTGAAATACGAGCAAATTCACCGGCGAAATTGAAACCGCTCATGAGCGCAACTAGCAGACAACCAGAAGGACGTTTCCGACTTAGTTCTTCTGCACTCGTTAACACACACACACACAGACACACAATCACACACACACACACACACACACACACACACACACACACACACACACACACACACACACACACACACACACACACACACACACACATATATATATATATATAGTGTGTGTGTGTGTGTGTGTGTGTGTGTGTGTGTGTGTGTTTCCGCCCCCTATATGTGAAAATAACTAAAAGGAAAAAGGGGGTAGCCCGTACCACCAGGAGGTATAACGGGCTCAAGCCAATCTAACATAAATGAAGAGGGGTAACTTCCCAAATTTTTTTTTCGAAAAAGCCAATTAGTTAAAAAAAAATAACATGGGTAAAGCCTAGTGAGTGCGGCATGAAACTGTAATAAATAAACTAGTTAGCTTCTCAGGAATGAGCAGGTCGATATGCAGCAGCAGTGTATTTCCCCCACTTGAGTTTTTGGAGTTCGCGCGCGCGCGCGCGCGTGTGTGTGTGTGTGTGTGTGTGTGTGTGTGTGTGTGTGTGTGTGTGTGTGTGTGTGTGTGTGTGTGTGTGTGTGTGTGTGTGTGTGTGTGTGTGTGCGTGTGTGTGTGCGTGTGTGTAACCCACGAAGCGACGGCGATGTATCGTTGATAAAGCAACGCTCACTGATTCCGGTCGGCTGTTGCACTCCTCATCTGCTCTGCTCGCTTTCCTGAGCTCTGATTTCATTGCTCTGCTAAAACTGCGTTTTGAGCTTGAGCGTAGAGTGCTGATGGATCGTGAACTTTTGATGACTAATACTGCCTCAGCGGAACTAAGAAGCCTTGTATTGCCACGTGCCTCTCCCGCGAATAGTGCACACCGTGCTGTTTTAATTCGAGCCGAAAGCCGTGCTCGCACATTTCGCGTGAGTCAAGTATGACGCTTCGGGAACCGCAGCTCGAAGCCACGTAAGCATGCATTCTGCGCGAGTGAACTTCGAAAGGTCACTTCATCCATATGACCATACATAACTTCCGCCCGGAAAACCACATGTTCTGAAAGTTCCTCAGGCTGAGTTGTTTACTTGCCAGATTATGAGGTGGTTGTTTATGTCAAGAGAAACAGAGAGAATAAAGAAGAGCGGGTTTGTTTCACCATAAACAACATTTAAGGTGCAAGTACCAGCTTCCTCATGTGCGACATCGAACCACCCCGGCCGTATATACGTGAGTGCGCCTGTTGACATGGTGTTTCAGGTATTCCGCAGATGTTTCGATTCCGGTACCGGTGCCCATCTACAACGCGCTGACGTGCTATCATGGCGTCGGCGGTAATATGTGCGAATAGCCTGCCATGACACCCACACACGTGCGCTTACTGTGTTGCAATATATGAGGAAGAATTTTAGTTTTCATCGCTTTTAGGCTGCATGCAGCCATGTTTGGCGGCTGAGGTTGAACGAACGACCACGCTTTACTTTCCGGCTTGGCCTAAAGGAATGTGTGCCTCCGGGGTTCTTCGTCATTATCTCTTATGTAACCATATCGGCAGTCACTGTGCGAACAGCGTCGACACCTGGGATTGAGATTGTGTATGCTGGTTTTGAAAGGGCTCTTAAAAATCACTGACACCCCTAAAAACTTTCAAGAGCGGTTCTCCTCGACCACTTTTTTTAAGACAAAAGTTCAAAGATGAGAGTGTGCATGGTTTTGTTATGGCCTTCGTTGCTCTTACAGGGCCCCGCCACGGTGGTCTAGTGGATATGGCGCTCGACTGCTAATGCGAAGGTAACGGGATCGAATCCCGGCAGCCGCGGCTGTATTTTAGATGGAGGTGAAAATGTTTGAGGGTGGTGTACTTAGATTTAGGAGCACGTTAAAGAACCGCAGGTGGTCGACATGTGCGGAGCCCTCCACTACGGCGTCTCTCATAATCAACTCGCAGTTTTGGGAGATTAAATCCCAGCTATCATTATTATCGTACTACAGGCTCTAATGGTTCGTCATCTCTTATGTCTCATGAAACACATGCACTCTCAGCACTAAGCTTTGAGCCTGTCATTACCTCGCACTTTTCAGCTGCACGCTGTTATCTCCGCTTGCGCAGTGAAAAACGCACAAAATGGGGTCAAATCATTCCATCACGCGTGATGTGTTAGGCGAAACAAGGCAGAACGGGCGTCTGACCGCTTACATAGAAAGGTAGAGCACAATTCACGTATACTGATATCTCGCTTATACAGACCAATCGAGAGCTTATTTCTTCGTGACGTAGCGCAAATAAAGTGTTGGCTTCACGAAATGTGCGTTATAGACGCGAGACGTCCGGAAAGAATTTTTTAAAGGCTATTCTAACATACTGGGTGTATCATATGGACGAACGGTTTGTGACGAAGTCACCTCTCATGTTTTCTCAGTGGTGCACTCATGACAAATAGCAGTGCCACCACCCGAAGCTTCCTATTCACTATCGAGTCCCGGGAGAAATACGCGGCAAGTATACGACGGGCATCACTTGCGTCTTTTTACAAGCGTATCAGCTGTGGGCTATAGCCTTGGTCACCAAACTGCTAGATCCTGAGTGTTATAAGCTCAAGTTGGATCGATAGCAAGTGCCGCATAGTCGTTTCTACGGGATGAAATGCAAGAAAAATGAAAAAAAACTCACGAGCCCTATCCCTATCGGGAACTTCGCCTCGGCTGAACAGTGGCTAAATGGTGTTCGGCTATACTGGCCCGAACGAAAGAGTGGCGGGTTTGATCTCAGCCGCTACGGTTGCATGCTTTTCGATGGATGCAAACTGCCATAGGCCCTTGTACGGTGCGATGTGAGTGCACGGTAAAGAACACCCGATGGGTGACATTTTTACTAAGGCGTCTCTCATAATCATATCGGGGTTTTGGTACGTCGAACCCCAGATATTTATAATAATATTTCTTTGTCGGGAAAATGAGTGCAAGGAAATCTTGGCATGTGCGTAGCTAAATTACCACTTTTCTTTCTTTCTTTCTTTCTTTCTTTCTTTCTTTCTTTCTTTCTTTCTTTCTTTCTTTCTTTCTTTCTTTCTTTCTTTCTTTCTTTATTTTGTTATTTCTTTTTTTCGTTTTTCTTCTTTCTTTTTCTCGTTCTTTATTGCTCAATGCAGGAAGAGAGAAACGTTTGCTGCTGCATTCCATAGAGTAGCCAAATTTATTCTAATCTCTGCTTGTCTCTCTTGTCATGTCTATAGAAACGTGTAAAAAATGCAACAAATTGCTGAACAATGCTTTTAAACGGACTAAAACGGAGAGGGCAGACTTGAAAGGTTTGTGTTAAAAAAAAGCATTTAAACTCAAAGCTATCGTTGCGAAAAACTTATGATTCGGCAACTAAAGCTTCTCATGAGCAGTGCTCTCTGAATATATACAATGGCTACGTTCGGCAATGGCTGCTTGACAGTTTACACTCGTTATGGGAAAACATCTGGGGATCCATGGCGTAGAACGTATATTACAGTTCTTTTATACGATATCAAAAAGAGTATTTTGTTCGCATCAACTACATAGGCAAACAGCTTAAAATTATTAGGATGAACTGACGAAAATCATAGTGTTCTGAGTTCACAATTCCTGAATTATACTTTACTTCTGACAGCTGAGACCCCTGTGGACTCGACGGGGCTGCGAAAACTTCATCTTGGCGCATAAAGAGTCATAACGCGAGGAAGAATAAAAAAAAAATATCGTGATAGAGATGTTGACAATTGTATTTAGGAGTCAATGATAAATTTGTTCAGGCTGTGAAAATTTCATTTACTCGTGGCAGAAGACGTCAATTTTGTTTATTTCGCGTCTTATATAGAAACATCATCTGGGGTTTTACGTCCGAAAACCATGATAGAGTCATGAAAGACGCCGTAATGCATGAAAGGCTCCAGAAATTCGACCATCTGGTGTTTTTAATGTGCACTGATTTTGCACAGTACGCAGGCATTTACCTTCATTGAAATGGGACCGCCGCAGTCGGGGATCAAACGCGCGACGTTCGGATCATTAGCTGAGAACTTTGTAATAAATCAAAAGCAGATTTAGGATATGGCGTGCTCGTAAAGAGGTCCCTGAAACAGCAATGAGTTTCGTTAACGTAACATCTATATTCCACAAATACCAACGCATCTCTTTCACTCTTCACGAGGGATCACTGCACTATAGCTTCAGCCATTTAAACATCATTAATATGTATCTGAAGTACTCAGATTACACTGTTTTTTAGGTGATATTAATTTTTCCGACACCTCTCTATATCACCTGGCAGGCTGCACATATATGGCGTTTTTTTTTTGTTTAGTTTCTCGCTTGAATGCGCGGAAGTAAAACAACGAAAAACGAGCGAGAATGGGCGGACAAGGAAAAACGGGACCATGTTTGCTGTTGTAATCACCACGGCTGCACCGTCACAGTGAAAGTTGACCAAACTTTCACAATTGTGCTACCTAAACTAAACAGCAGACGGTGAATTGTAGGAGTGACCTCGAATAAATGGTGGTTGTGATTACGCGAGCGCCCCGCCGCGGTGGTTAAGTGGCAAAAGTACTCGGCTGCTGACCCGCAGGTCGCGGGATCGAATCCGGGCTGCGGCGGCTGCATTTCCGATGGAGGCGGAAATGTTGTAGGCCCATGTGCTCAGATTTGGGTGCACGTTAAGGAACACCAGGTGATCGAAATTTCCGGAGCCCTCCACTACGGCGTCTCTCATAATCATATGGTGGGTTTAGGATGTTGAACCCTATACATATCAATCAATCAATGAATACGCGTGATGTGGTTTATGTATAAAGAAAACGAAATTGCCAATAGAGAGATAGGTGGCTCCGATGAGTTGGTTTGGGTTGTAAATGCGCTGCACAGGACAGGGCATGTGCATTACGGACAACGCAGCAGTTGTGAGTAGAGCGCATGTCCTGTCATATTTGCGCGTCGTTGTATTCGTTTTAGGTGCTGCCCATTTGCAGCAGCATCAAGGAAACTGTGCAGCATTTGGAAACACAATGCGAAAAGCGCGATTGACGAAACGCTTAGAATACACAACGAAAAGTGTCCACAGTACGCATTTTTTTTTTTCGTTATGTGTATACCGGTTGTGCAGAAGGCCTTGTAGCACAGTGTGCTGATGATACCCTAAGCAGGTGTCAGCCGCTGTCTGGCGTCGATAATTCTCAATGAGCCCGCCAAGCAAGCCTGCATCGTAAAGCGAACTCAATAGTTTAACCTCAATATCAAAGCAACAAGACTGTCGACCACTCACATACATCTTGGATCTTGCAGCCTCCTGTGGCGAGGGTCAGTTGCAAGGACCGCCATGTGTTTTGCGGCGTAGTGGCAACAAAAGGAAGGCAGGTTGCGTTATACGGGCCAATTTCAAATAAAATTTTCTTTCTTCAAAAAAAAAATAAAAAAAAAGTGATCAGACTTCTTTCAGTACATAGAAATGAAGCTGTCTATCAAACGCCGAATTATGAAGATTCTTACTTTGAGTGTATCTGTGCAAAAAATATGGTCAAATATGAAACAAATCCTATACTTTTTTATTTCAGAATTTCGTTAGGGGTACATGCGAAGTATATTTCGCCCCTGAACATTTTTAAGATAATTTACGCTTTCCTAGAAACCACACTAATATTAAGATCGAATAAAGAAAGTTGAAAGTTTTGGCTAGCATAAAAAAATAGTGAACTTTGAAGATTTTCGTTGCTTTTGAAAAGGCGTAGCTGGCAGGTGAACACAAAAATTTCGAAGTGATCTAGTAGCAGAACTAAACAAACTCTCCGTAGTAGCAGCTCAAGCATCGTTTCGAAGGTCAACGCACAAAAATATAATTTATATCCATTTTTCTCTGAAGCACAGTTAAGCATAGGTAAACAAACAAACTTTAAGAGGGGCGCAGCACGTCTGGCGCACTTGGATGAAATAATATATAGATATATATCCTATTCATGTTCAGTTATGACACAGTTACGCAGTGCGTAACCACCGTAGGGGTAAGCGCTAACACAGGTGATTTGAACAGTTCAAAATGTGTGCAGCTGTTTCTTGTTTTCAGTTGCGTTCACATGAAAAAACACACGCGCATACATTCTAACATACAGCTGCTGTTAGTCATCAAATAAGGCATCAAATAGGGAAAACAAATTTTATAATAAGGGAAAAAAACAACGTAGTTGGTCACGTTTCAGCCGTGGCAAGGCCTATGTCAGCGCATTTCGATGTAAGCGATATGCTAGAGGTCCATGTTACGCTCGGCGTCAGTGTACGTAAAAGAACAACAGATGATCCATATGGTCTAAATTTTTGAAGCCCTCCTCCGGCACGCCTCATATTCACACGATGGTTGTGGCTCTCGAAAGGCCTATAAATTATTATTATATTGAATCTAAGTACATGGGTTCCCTCGCATTTCGCTCCAATCGAAATGATACTGCTGTGGCCATGAATCAAACCCATTTAGGACACCTTGTCTGCTACCCGTGTAGTCAGATTTGGGTGCACGTTAAAGAACCCCAGGTGGTCGAAATTTCCGGAGCCCTCCACTACGGCGTCTCTCATAATCATATGGTGGCTTTGGGACGTTAAACCCCACATATCAATCAAATCACCTTGTCTGCTAAGCTGCCACAGCGAGCACTGATTGTGAGGAAGGATGCCTAGTTTGCTTTGCATGTCAAGTTAAACGGAACAAGTATTGCAACCTTGTTCAACCGCATTGCAAAAACAAGGAGCTACGCCGTTCTGCTGTTTTGGCAAATGCGGAGAGGAAGGTGAAAGATTTCTAAGCTTTGACAATAAAGCTCGTATTTTTAAAGTTGAAGTAAGAAGACGTAACGAATAGGCTGTACGTTGGCGCACATTTCTGAATCCTAAAAAAAGCGCAGTGGTTAAACTTCAAGTGCAGCAGAAACGTCACGTATGGTCCAGTTAGTGTAAAAAGGTGCGTTGCTGCTGACTGATAGACTGTTATAGTACACTCTAGCTCTGGTGGCACGGGCCGACTTTTGAAACTTGCCAAGTGGAGATACGTCTGCAACGCAAGGCAGAACCATCCCCTTCGTTAAATTTAACGACGTTGGTATGGCGCAATGCATGACGTTTTTGCTCAAATTGAAGCTTTGCTGATGCGCTTTGTAGGGTACAAAAATAATAATTGTTGGGGTTCAACGTGGCAAAACTACCTTGTGGTTATGAGAGATGCCGTAGTGGAGGGCTTCGAATATATTTTTAGGACATGGGAACAGATTGGAGCGGCATATCTTTATGTCAGCTAACTTACAAGGTACACCGGAATCGTCAAACGCATACTTGTAAAGAGAAATTAAATAATAAATGTTTCACTTAAGGCGCAAGCGTCGCTTCACATCACGTTCAGATGCCGTTCAGAACACCAGTCCTTTGCGCACAAATATCCTTAGACAAATGAATCGCGTGTCGTTTGTCAATGTGAAAATATGCATGTTGAAAGTAACGTCTAGCTAGAATGAAAAGTGTGATAAGGCAATATAGGTTGATAAGAAGTGGCAGTACATTAGATGTGGACATGCACGTGTAACTACAATCTCACTCGCATAGAGAGTTTGGACTGCCCCGGTGCACGGAACACTTTAATGGGCTCACGGCAACATTCTATAGTGTATACCGAGCAGAGTACGCCAAAATGTTGTAGCACTTCTATCATTCATGGGAAGTGATAGTGGCCTATCTGTATTTTTGCCGACCACGACATTCAAGTCCTGCACAAACTGATTGCGCTGTGCGGGCAATGTGGTTGATTCTCTGTGCAAAATCGAGCCTCGCCGTCCGAGTTCCATCATGCATATTGAACCCTACCCTGTGGTTATAGGCACTTTCCAGAAGCCCGATTAATACGTTCCAGTCATGCAGAGAGCATCATGCACTTCTCTTCATCTGACACTCAAAATAAATCTCGCCTGCATCTAAGCGATAGCTTGCTGGACGCTGCTTGAGACCAGTGTTTTCGCAAGAGGCGAAGAGGACCAGGTGTCCAGCTTCCAGTATAGTCCTAACTTAGCCAGAAATCACCCGCTCATCCCAGACGAATCATACTGCAAAATCAACGGAATAGGATGGCTTTCTATAGGAACGAACAGGATGAAGGAAATGTCCACCCTCCTTTAGCATCTTATGAATACACACATGCACAGCACTGCCGTCTTCCTTCTCGTCGTTCTTGCACGTAAATGCATGCCCCCGGTTTCAATCGAATGTTCTAAGTGAGCTGTTCAGCATGAAAGAGTAGTGCGCGTGTTGGCGCTTAGCGGGTGCTTGTCGTTTGTCGAGCACTCCTAGGCGTTTCACTATGCCCATCAAATGTCTCATGCTAGATTACTTACGCGGCAGTTCGTAGACGCCGTGCCCAGTCCGTACTTCCGAGTGCCCTGCGGTAGTGTTTGCGGCGCCGCAGATCAATGCACGTTAGATGGTTGATGTTTTCAATGGCATCAGCCATCTCATGCACCATGACTGACTTCTTCGTAACGTTGGTTCTATAGTATTGGACTTGGCTATGCTGAGAGCGCCAAATTCGTCACTCAAATAATTCTAGCAAAAGTCGCTGGATGTTGCTTTATTATTATTATTATTATTATTATTATTATTATTATTATTATTATTATTATTATTATTATTGCCCCGCCGCTGTAGTCTAGTGGCAAAGGTACTCGGCTGCTGACCCGTAGGTCCCGGGTTGGAATCCCAACATTTCCGGGTTCGAATCCCGGAAATGTTGTAGGCTCATGTGCTCAGATTTGGGTGCACGTTAAAAAACCCCAGGTGGTCGAAATTTCCGGAGCCCTCCACTATGGCGTCTCTCATAATCATATGGTGGTTTTAGGACGTTAAACACCACATATAAATCAAAATCTTTCTTTCGTTCGTTTTTTTTTCCTTTCTTTCTCAAACACTTCAAGAGCAACCGAGAGATTGGTTGGTCGGTGGTCTCCACGGGCTATTGATTAAAAGCACTGTAATTGCAATGTGCGCGTTTGTTACTCGTGCTAATTAGTTCGCGTGGGACGTATCGCCGTATTTTATATAATTTGAAAGAAAAAATAACACAGTTCTCCTATATAGATCACACTGTCTCCTCTTGGAGGCAAAATTTTGTGTGTATGCGGGAGGGAGGCCAGGAGGTCTGGTGGAGGAGGTGAGCAGGTGCCGACTGCGCTTTCTTGCCCTTCGATTCCCCATGTCTTTCTTACATTATTTCGATATTTCCGCCTCTCGTGCGACAAACGGAGGATGATGCGCACGCCGGCATATATGCGCTGGCAGTTGTTCCTGCTGATGGGCTTGATAGAGATGGATGAGGACGGATGCGGTGCGCGGGCTTGGCGAATGCGATCCGCAGAAAAAAAAAAAGCGCACATTCCACAGATGTCAGTTTTGTGTCACAGAAGTCATGAAAATGGCGGCTTTCGCAAACAGGCCGCAATGTCGTCTCTTGCGAAGACAAGAGATGGGCGTCTGGTGTCATCACTTGCCTCAGAAGAACAAAAAAATATACAAGTGATAAAAATGAATGATACAACGTTAATTAGGTTCTTCCGTTTCAGAGGTTCTTTTTTTTGTATTGTACCTATTTTCAATCATAAGTTTAACATAACCTGCGCTGTGCACTGCCTCATATCTGCGAATTTTTAAAAAAAAAGAACATTAATGGGGCTGCTGCTCATGCTCACGGAAACATTAGGTGAGCTGGCAGAAATATCAGCGGTCGTCTGTAAATCTAAGCAAATTGAAGTCGGCGTTATGCAAAAACGCCGACTTCAATCTTACATGTCGATGGAGATCTAAATGTGGCCGACTCAGTGTCATTTCGCCCTATCATTTTACCGAAACAATGAATTTTAGGTCATATAAACGACCTTTTTGTAGTTCAGCTGAGTCATATATATAAGCTTTGCTTTGTAACTGCATATATACATATACACGCTCTCAAACTGAACCAATGAAGAAATTATGCGATGAGGTGTTCTTTTCGAAAAACTAGGTATTATGAAATTATCTTAACAAATCTGCTAATGAATATGTATGCTGTGCGAATGTAAATGAATGAATGAATGAATCAATCAATCAATCAATCAATGTTATACTGATGATCGATAGGTAATCGCAAATTTTATACATCGCTCGGAAGAAATTAGACGCATACCTACGCATGTGAACTAGAATACGCAACACTAAAATAGGCAGATCCCGCGTACAGTGGGAATCAATGATATGTGAAGCACGAATGAGGAAGGTTGATATGTTATGCCGTACATGACTTCCATGTCATGATTATCGTGTTTGTGCCTGGAATTTGTGTTCACCATCCATTTAGTTTTCATATAATACGAAATTGGGTATATGTGAAGCTAGCGAAAACGGCTGCGAGTGCAGAATGAGCGTAGCATGAGTCATGTTTTACATGGCACGCACGTCATGATTATCATGTTTGAACCAGTCATATAAATTCGCTATCCATTCAAGTCACGTATTACCAAATTTGGTATATGTGAAGCTAGCGAAACGACCGCGAGCGCATCATAAGCATGGCATGTAGTCATGTTCTTACATGGCACGCATGTCGTGACTATCATGTTCACACAAGTCATTTAACTTCTTCATTAATTCACGTCACGCGATACCAAGTTTGGTATATCGCGTGGCGTGTAGTTATGGCTTGCATAACACCGCTGTCATGATATCCACATTAGGGCCTGTCATTTACGTTCGCCATTAAGTCATGTCATATCATACCAGTTTAGCAATATATAATGTGAACAAAACCACCGCAAGAGCAGCAAGACGGTGTGAGACATGTAAATCATGACATTCATGACAGACATGTCATGATTTTCATGTTCTGATTACTAACTTATGCTCATCGTACATTCATGTTATGCCATACGAACTTTGGAATAGATTCCATTATCGAAACGGCCAGAAGAGCTGAAGGTCGTAGGCAGATAGATAGATAGATAGATAGATAGATAGATAGATAGATAGATAGATAGATAGATAGATAGATAGATAGATAGATAGATAGATAGAATGATAGATAGATAGATAGATAGATAGATAGATTGATAGATAGATAGACAGACAGACAGACAGACAGACAGACAGACAGACAGACAGACAGACAGACAGATAGATAGATAGATAGATAGATAGATAGATAGATAGATAGATAGATAGATAGATAGAATGATAGATAGATAGATAGTAAGAATGATAGATAGATAGATAGATAGATAGATAGATAGATAGATAGATAGATAGATAGATAGATAGATAGATAGATAGATAGATAGAATGATAGATAGATAGATAGAATGATAGTTAGATAGATAGATAGATAGATAGATAGATAGAATTACAGATAGATAGAATGATAGATAGATAGATAGATAGATAGATAGATAGATAGATAGATAGATAGATAGATAGATAGATAGACAGACAGACAGACAGACAGACAGACAGACAGACAGACAGGCAGACAGACAGATAGATAGATAGATAGATAGATAGATAGATAGATAGATAGATAGATAGATAGATAGATAGATAGATAGATAGATAGATAGATAGATAGATAGATAGAATGATAGATAGATAGATAGATAGATAGAATGATAGATAGATAGATAGATAGATAGAATTACAGATAGATAGATAGATAGATAGATAGATAGATAGATAGAAAGATAGATAGATAGATAGATAGATAGATAGATAGATAGATAGATAGATAGATAGATAGATAGATAGATAGAATCATATATCTTAAGTCCTTTCCTTGCGTTACCCCCGAAGCAGTGCTATCAGTGCATGCTATCAATGCTACATAACATTCTTAATGCCTAAGTGACGAACGCTGAATTTTCAGAAAAAAAAAAGGAAACGCAAGAAAGATGATTGTTGCCCTGTGACCGGAATATTCGTGAAATACTCGATTATTTCTTTCAGTATAGCGCGAAGCCTCACTACACCGTTGCACCGTTATTGTATCAGTGGAGTCGGCACTACAAGGCAATTGTTGTATCAGTACATTATGCCAAAAATAACTTTTTTTATAATACAATTAATATAATTCCGCAAACCCACGGACGACGCGCGTAGACACTTGTATATAGCACGGTATAAGGATACGCTGTTGGAGCCTCCAAGGCGCGCGCTTTGCGGCATACAAAGCGCCGAGTGAAAGAGGGGACCTGGCGCGCAGTCAATGTGATCGCCGCTATCGCCTGCCAAAGGGAATCGACCGCGAGTTGGCCGGCTACACGCCGCATGGCACGAAAAGCCAACGCGATCCATCACTTGATCGCCGCCTGAACGCGCCGCCGCGCCGCCGATTGAGACCTCGCGAGTTTAGTGAGTGTGTCGCGGAGCTTGCATTGGGGGGGGGGGGGGGGGGGGGGTGGCAGTAGTGCTCGGTTTATATTTCGTACTTTTCATTATTTTTTGAGACACGCTCAATACCGAGTGTTCTTATCAGCTGCCAAATATGAGCATTCGAAAGGCTGCCACTGATTGCGTCTTTTCATATGCGCCCTTGCTGTTTCATTGGAAAACGCATGCCACGGCTTTTCTGTATGTATATGACAGAGCTAGCCGGTAATCGACAGAAAAAAAAAATAGCACAGTGCAATCGCATCAAGAACTGGCAAATATACGGACACAAGCGACCGGTGGCCATTCAGGCGGCTCGCTATTTTCTCGCTACCTTATTACCTTAATTATTATTGCTTTATTTTTACAGTCATTAGCAGAACTAAATCTCCGCGTGATTTCACATTGATGCTTGTGCTATTAAATCTCAATCAATCAAATTGAAATCACCACTACAATGGGAGTGCACGCAGGCAAATATTTTTCCTGGTTAGCCTTGTAATTTACTTTTAGTGCCGAAGCTCCTTAAGGCGTGGGTCGGTCCATGCTCCTATGTATGTAGTAGTAGTAGCAGTAAGTAGCCACCGGTGGCACATACCCGCTCTAGAGCGGGTATGTGCCACAGGGGATGCGAGTTGGGAGATGGCGGTGCACTTCTGTGCTTTTGGGTTTGCTGGGGGGGGGGGGGGGATAAAGTCCTTAAATTGTTTTTTTGGGGGGGGGGGATATGCTATTCTAAAAGTCATATGGCCCCCTACTACGCCCGCAACGCCTGCGGACGTTATTATAAACCCTCCTAATAACAAATAGAAGGTTTCGGGATCTTATCCCGGCTGCGGTGGCTGCATTTCTAATGGAGGCAAATATGTCGGAGGCACGCGTACTTAGATTTAGGTGCACTTCAAAAACCCCATGTGGTCGAAATTTGCAGAGCCCTCCACTACGGTGTCTCCCATAGTCATATCGTGGTTTTGGGATGTTAAACCTCTGATACTGTTATTAGATACAATACCAATGTATTAGTAAAGATTCGGCTGGTCCCATGCATTGTGGATTGGTTTTGTGCGAGGCAGCCATGCTGCGTTTTTCTACTTTGAGTCAGTTGTATTGAAGTGGATCGACGTGTGTTTGCAGGTGGAGTAGTTGTGTGGACATAGTCGGCTGGCCAGCCATGCCGACTATACACCGACGTTTTAAGGGTAACTTATATCATCCGACGTAACGTCAGGGAAGTAAATTTGTTTTATTCAAACGAAGCGCGCAGGCCACAGTGCGATTCACATTTGGTGGGTGATGTGGTGAATACTATATGTAGCATTGGTCGTGTTTCTCCGGGCTCGCACGACTCCTGATATTAGCTTGCTGAGTCATATCAGAACATTTGTACTATTTATCCGATGGTATTACAAACGCCGAGCCAACACGTACTGCAACCAGAATTGATATTAGGCAGACATGACATCTGTAGCACAGTATTAGCTCACCATAAGTATAGCTTAATATATTTTCATAAAGTTAGATTGTCAGCACTGCAACCACTACTGACGTTGTTTACACCGACAGTATTTCGTGCGCATATTTTCTTGCGCATATATAGAGTCCTTTCAAAAACAGTTTCAAGACCTGGCTTGGTTCTGGTGCAGAATACTTGATTGGTACTAAGAATGCCTCAGTTCGGTTGCTTCTGGTATTCTGATTTCTATTCTTTGCGTACGTCGGGTCATCACAGCTGATGCGACATTTTCTTTGCGCGCACCCGTTTAAGTTGCCAACGCCCGTTCTCACCAATACAGATAACTGGGTAGATATAAACTGTGAATTACCTCTGGCTCATACACGCATCCCGCGGCCCGTGTATGTGCCCCCGTGGTGGTACAGGAAAGGGTTTAATGACGTACACGTCAAGATTTTTGCGCTTCCCACGTCACAACCAGATAGTCATGTTCGTCCTATACTTGTAAACACGTTTGCCAATATTGGTCAATACCAATCAGCTTAAGGAGACGACCACGAGAGCACCTATCGACTTCGACGATAGATAGATAGACACGTAGATAGAAACACTCAAAGTGTATTTGTTTCGCTAAGAAATGTTTTGCACTGAAAATAAAAATGAAAATGGTGAGCTATTATTACGTATAGCTTGTCGCATTGAGCTTGTCAACTGCGGGGTGCACTTGCAACACAATTTGCCCTTGTCAGCTTTACAATCCGGACTTGATACACGTGGCCTGCTTCATGCAAGCGGCGACCCTTCTCTAAAGCAGACACACAAAAACGCGTATGCTGGCTGGTCAAGCCTTGAAAGCGACCGCGCAATATAACTGGATTCACTATGGGTTCACTTGAGCCGTAAAGACTTGCCTATTCTCCAAGACCCTATGAACAACTGCAAGTTCGGTAGTTATAATGCTAATATGTTTATTTTATAGCATTGATCCATTCGGGCCTGTCTCATTTGCAGTCCTGAAAGGGAAGAGGCCTCCTGGTCCACCTCCGAACGTAAACAAACGCCTAAAAACACAGCACCACGCAAAGAAGCGCAGTCGCTTGATGTCCTGACGGTTCTCCTCAGTGTGCAGGCACGAAAAAGACACGTTTCATTCTTTTTAGATCACCATAAAACACTGGTACGACAGCAAACGACTTCGTGGGAGTCTCACAGAAGCCCGACGACGGGCCCCGTAATCTGAACGCATGTCGGAGAGCCGACCGTTTCGTGAATTGATCAGAAAACGCTGTTGCGGCCGCTTCCCTTTGCCTTGGGCGACAAAAGGCCGTGGCGTAAAGCTTCGAATTGTTCAGAGCGAAACACCTCTGCTACTCTACGAATGCGATGCCGAAAGCAACAGAGCCTTCTCCACGTCGTCTGCTTCACATACCAGTGCCGCCCCTGCCGCCCCTCTCGGCGCTTTTCGGGAAGAGCGCAGCTGGCGCCATAGGACGGCCGCCCGGTGCCTATAGCCGAAACATAGAAACCAACATAATTTAATTGTGCACGACAAACCCAAGAATCAGGAGCTCCTTCTCTCTCTCTCTCTCTCTCTCTCTCTCTCTCTCTCTCTCTCTCTCTCTCTATATATATATATATATATATATATATATATATATATATATATATATATATATATATATATATATATATATATATATATAAGCAAGGTGTGCTTAAAACTTCCCAAATGACGTAAGTTTGTCACGTCAGCCAATTAGCTCATTTGGCGTTAGCCCAAAAAGTTCTCAGCCCAGCACTTCTTCAAGAATGCACGTATACCATTTGTCTTGCCTTGGCTAAGCGTTCTAGCGCTCATCGAATAATAAATTAAGCCTAACGAACTAGACCTGTCGCGTCTTGACATATGCAAGTGCGAAATCTCCAAATGTCAACGCAGAGAATGTCTTCCGAAGATTAGGCGCCTAGAATTCCCGTGAATGTCACTTAGAGTTACACAGCCGACCTCTCGCACAATTCCTTCCGCTTATGCGAGCGCCCTCCCCCTCCCAATGCTCATTTGGTTGCTGTAGATCGTAAAAAATACAATGCTATATTTTGTTTCCATAGCGTTGATATGTTTCCGCGGGGGAGGGGCACACGAAAACACTTGCGGTTGCTGGGCGCAGAGCATCAATCTACACAAAAACATTCGCATCTGCGTGCTAATTAATGCCTTTCCGCGTGACAATTTTCTGTTTATTATCTCGTTGCAGCTTGTTTGCGTTTTCTCACCGTATCTTGCTCTACGTAATCAAAAGTTAGGAGGAAATAATAAAAATCTGTAATAAATAAATAAACAAATGAATAAATAAATAAATGTCTACTGGTCATAGCCTTTTTGTACAAAAATGGCATTGTCTAAAAGAGAAATGCCCCTGCGTGGTTATAATACTGGTTAATTTTTCTTAGTTTTAAGCAACTATGAAAGAACTTTGGCAATTCATGTCTGGAATGAACTGGTTCTGCTCACTGGCTGACTGAGAAGCTACCTCGAATGACAAGCTGCTTTCACTGGTTGTGAATTACAAAAGCGTGAGTATTGGAGTCTAGGTAATACCCAGGTGGTTGTCCACAGTCGAGTTCAGTCAATGAGTGCATCCAGTCCTTTCGAATCACTTCGGACGACTGACGTGGGGGTGCGTACGCCCATGTAACGACGTGGGATCTCACGTGCTGCGAGTAATGCGCTGAAGAAAAATAATTACTTTAGTACTTTTCAACAATCATCTTCATGATAACTGAGCCTTACCACATCTTAGCTATTATTGCACAACAACATAATAGGTGTACAAAAGTATTGCGATAAGCGAGAGAGATAGCTTTATGTTCTCCCAAGGTGATTGGTACATGCCTCGAGCAGCCATTGGTATTCGCTGCTTCCCTGTCACGGCTCACCTGCTTGCGCATGCCCTCCTTCCACAGCTGCTAGCATGGCCTCCCACGAATCGTGAGCAAGATAATTGGTCTTTAGTTTATCAACAAATACGAGTGGAAACTTTCACTTTGCATCTGCGCGTCGTGCGCAGCGTTCCACATAACGTCCTAAAATTTCCAAATCATGATGACTTCACGACAAATAATGGCTTGTGGACGCGCTAATGTCAGCTACTGATGGAATGGAATGAAAAAACTTTATTTTTTTAATGAAAAAACTTTATTTTTTTAATGAAAAACTGATCGGCAAATGAAATAAAAACCGTTTTAAGACTGAGTGCATGTTATTCGTGTTTCTTTTTTTTTAAATGTCGTCAGCCAAGAAAACAATGATGTCTTTCTGATTGTTGAAGAATACGAAGTTCACCTCAGGCCTGACCCAGAGTCATTTTCGCTAAGAATACTGGAATAAAACGCCTAGTGCGAGACAGTGAAAAAAAAAAGTTAGTCAAAATAATGTCTCCATCACTCAACAAAGTTGTAGTGCGGTCAAAGATCGAACTTCAAAAATCAACTGCGATTATCATGACACTTGTTAAGGATATGTATAATCCGCATTCGTCATCATCTGCGTAATCCACATGGTCACAGGTAGGCTATCCGGCTTTAACTATCATCAAGGTGGCACTGGCCATTCTTGAGCGACTTACTGAGGAATGCTTCTGAGGCCGACATATTCACTTTTCACACAAAGTTACAAAGTTATTTAGTTGCAGTTCAGACTGAGGCAAATGCTCACGGAGTCAAGCACTCGTTTTTGTCAAACACGGTGGACGTCAATCAATTGAGCCTGTAGAGAAAGTTGTCTTGAGCTTTGCACTTCGCATTCCAAGCCAAAATACTGCAAAACTTTGGCTCCTGTACTCTTCCGGTGAGCAGGGGGCAACGGGAAATCACAAGATCTCACAAAATAAGGTCACTTACCATGATTTGCCTTTCGCGCAGCTTCTGTCGTCATGATGTACAGTTGTCAGCAAGCTCTTCTCGAACGCTCCACAATGTGTCCTCAAATGATTTGATTGACGCCAGCGCTGCGTTACTTTGGGTTCTGATGACGAATTGTTACCTATGCATCTCCACATATTATATAGCATAGCAAGGTATTATCAAGGCAACAGCTTCTGCGCTTCACCACTGGCATCAGTCAAACCAGCCCTGGCCACCCTGTGGAGCGTTCGAGTTAAGCTTGCTGGCGACTGCATCGGTCAGGATGTAAGAATGGGCATGTTGGTGATGATGTATGAGCGGTTTCCTTTGTCCGTGTTTTTTTTTCTGCAGTTTTGACGATTGGGTCTTCCGTCGTGTGTCACCATCATTCGAGATGATGAACCCGTGACGCCAAAAACTTTGCTGCCTCCTCCATTTGAGGCCGTTGTCGCGCAACGCCATCAGTGAAGACGGAATCGGCCATGAATTCCAAAATGCGTGGTGGTAGCTTAGAGGCTGAGTATTCGCTACAAAACATGAGGGTGCGGGTTTGATTTCCGGGGACAACAGCTTCATTTGGTGCGAACGAAACGCAGAAATACCCGTGCGCGTCGATATATGTACACAACAAAGAAACGTAGGTGGTCATAATCAATCCGGTGATCAAGACATTTGGAACCCAATAAGTTCAATCTATTTAAATATATATATATATATATATATATATATATATATATATATATATATATATATATATATATATATATATATATATATATATATATATATATATATATATCAGAGAACAAACGGTGCTTAAGGATATTATAGTTAAAATCAAGAAGAAATGGATTTGGGCCGGGCACGTAGCGCGTAGGCAGTGCAACCGCTGGTCATTAAGGGAAACGGCTCGATTCCAAGAGAACGTAGACGCGGGGGAGGGGCAGAGAATCAGGTGATTTGATGGATATGTGAGGTTCAAAGTCCCCAAAACACCATATGATTGTGAGATATTCCGTAGTGAAGGGCTCCGGAAATTTCCACCCCTTGGGGTTCTTTAACGTTCATCCAAATCTTGAGCAGACGGGACTACAGCCCTTTCGTTTGCATCGAAAATGCAGCCGCCGCAGCCGGGATTCCATCCCGCGACCTGTGCGTCAGCAGCCGAGTTCCTCAGCCACTAGACGATCGCGGCGGGGCCAGAGAATTAGGTGAGCTGGTGAGATTAGCAAGTTTGCGGGTATAACGTGGCAGCGGAAAGCACAGGGCCGGGTTGATTGGCTGAACATGGTAGATGCCTTTGACCTGCAGTGGGTGTAATCAGGCTGTTCATGATGATAATGACGGTGTTGGTGCTAGTGTTGTGTGTGTGTGTAGATAGATAGAGAGAGAGACAGAAGAGAGGGATGTGATCTCGGGCAGGCAACAAGCTTACATGCTGCATGACATACTGAACGTGACTGTATGTCTATAGATACGTGTATGCGAGTGCGTCACCTTTATTATATTGTGACTGCTAGTTATACTTCGAAATAAGTTAATGCTGACAAGCATCAAGGTTCATATTCGTATTTTACAGCAATCGGAAAAATTTTCCTGCGTCATTCTCTAATGCCGGCTTTACTGCATGCTTATGTGGAAGTTATGCTCGCGAGTTTTTGGCATGCGGCTAGCTTGCATGAAACGGTCCTGCAGTCAGTGGAATGTTCAAAGTGGCCGCGTTCCGTTATCGTGCAAGGTCAATGCA
This sequence comes from Rhipicephalus microplus, assembly GCF_043290135.1. NCBI lineage: Eukaryota > Metazoa > Arthropoda > Arachnida > Ixodida > Ixodidae > Rhipicephalus > Rhipicephalus microplus. The sequence goes on from NC_134710.1 coordinate 299,431,526, forward strand.
AATATATAAAAAAAGAAGAGATATCAACGGATTGCTTTCATAAACATACACTCTGAACGCGGGTTGCATCGCTGCCTATATAATATACCCATATCACACGGACGTCCTTAACCGCAGGTCGAGCTGACTACGGTTACGGATAACCATAGTTAGGCGTAGCTACACGGCAGACGTAGCAGCTGTTAGTCGGTAGCTTCGCGTTGTTCCAGGACTTTCACGGAATGAGAATCCAATCGGTGAACAACAGTCAAGCTAAACTAGGTCTGTCGTGTAACGGCAAACAACAAAGATTATTCCATCCTCGGCAGGCTTAACCAGAGAGTATGGATACACGTTTCTTGAAGAGAATTGCTTTTCGCATTGTTCGTGTGCGACCGCCTCACGGAACCGCATGTTGGAAAAAAGATCGATCAAGACGACGACGATCTGTTCTGGCCTTCGGTTCACGCGCTGCAGCAGCAACCCACGGAGTCGGACTGTAGTTTATTGTAAGTAAACCTCATTTCCACGCATTGGGAGGCACGATTTTCTTCAAGTGGAGTTGAAACCCATCGGAACTGTGAACCACGTCGAAGAACCCAAAGTAATCATCTTCTCCCTTACGGATTTGACCGACCTACTTAAAGATGCTCAACACGGAAACTCACCGTGGATGCTCCCAAACTGAAGCGTAAATCCGAGAGAGCTCAATTAACATGCGTTAAAAAACGAGGCAGAATGCGTAGTCGAAAATAGAACGAATAAAAACAAGGTCGCAGAGGTTTAGAAGCGCTACTCGTACCGCGAAACTGGTCGAGGGTGTGCTCAAATTCTTTGTTGACCGAGTGGTGAGCACGTTATTTCGTCGGCTTGCTTAACTGAGCTAACTTAGCACGTGTAGTGACGGCAAGCCGCGTGCGCATTAAGTGTGGTTAATACAGTGAACGACAGCTAAACATTTGATAGTTTGCGCTTCTGCGTCTCTCGTGTTTATTTCGCGCCAAAAGCTACGTTAAACATAACCTTAGTTAAAAGCTACCCATGTGACACGGGTATTAGGCCTTTGCGCCTTCAAACCCAGTTTAACTTAAGTAAAAAACTGTGTTCGGAACGTCTTTCTGTCACACAAAATATTCCTCCTACGACTTGCTTGCGTTTGCTTTACAGAAGAATATGCCTTCTTTGCTCTCTTAGAGTACTACTGCGCTGACAGCATGTACGCCATTAGTTACACAGAGGAGCCGGGCCCTGCGGGGTAAGGCAGAGAAAGGCACGCTCTTCTTTCTTTTCTATAGCGAAGCCTCAGAAGAATACTACGCCTTTTTCGTATGTCGTTTGAAGTTTCATCTACGCTTCGGAAAGTTTATCTACTGGCCCATTAATTATGCCTCTGCCAATCCCAATTACCCGCCAAATGAATATCAGCTGCATATTTGTTGCATTTGTTTGCTTACTTCGCTTTCGTTTATTATTTGCCCCTTAGGGCCAAAACTGCGTTGAAATTCATAACAAATTACCCACTTTCAAGTACCAAACCCATAGTTTAATTATGAAGCACGCTGGCGTAGGACATATAATGAATGTGGGTCTTCAATTAGGACACAATGAACACAAAAACTTAAGACGACAGTACAAATATCGTTCCGTCGTCCTATTTTCCTGTGTACGTTGTGTTTGAAGTGGTTGTTCACGCTTGATCATGTAACAATTTGGCCAGTTTTCAAGCTCTATAAAGTAAGGTGCTCTGAGTAATTATTGATCACCAGCTGTTCTTCAACGTGAGTGCAACGCGTCGTACGCGATCATTTTCGCATTGCACCGCTGGCTCTTCGGGCCACTTAGCAATCAGCGCCCTCTCGCCATACCATCGGAAGCTATCGTCGATGAACTTACACCACTTCTCAGAAGCTGCATCACAGTTCGTATTCGTGATAGCTGCATCACAATTCGTATTCGATGCAACCATAAATGAGCTGCTTCTATTTGCCTATTCCGTCTAACTTTTGTGGTCACGCATGTTTATGAGTGTACGTAAAAATCCTTACAGATTACATTGTCAACTTTCTTTGTAGTTGGGAGCACACATGTTCACTCCGATTATTTTGGACTTCCGTCATTTCGCTCCCACGGCCACTGATTAAGATCTCTGACTTTGAACAGTACCAAAAGAAAAGAGCATGAAAATTCCAATAACAGCGCATTTCTTTTTGCTCATACCATTCATGCACCTCTATGGACCTATACGTGAATAATATTTGCTTTCGCGTTTCCCTATAGTAGACATTTATTTTGTTTCTGTGACCTTGAAGTTATCTTAATATTATCTGCCCTATAGTGGATTATAGTCGTTATGGCGTTGTGATTGATATTAGGAGTTTAGCGTCCCAAAAATACCATATGAATATGAGAGACGCCGTAGTGGAGGGCTCCGGAAATTTCGCCCACCTGGGGTTCTTTAACGTGCACCCAAATCTGAGCACACGGGCCTACACCATTTCCGCCTCCATCAGAAATGCAGCCGCCGCAGCCGAGATTTGATCCCGCAACCTACGGGTCAGCAGCCGAGTACCTTAGCCAATATACCACCGCGGCGGGGCTCGTTATGGCGTTGTGCTGCTGAACACTGGGTGGATCTCGGTACGCCACCCAAATTGCCACCGATCGCGAAAACTTGGGTACCAAGATTTCGAGCACACTTTGAATATCGAAAGCCTTGCGCTATGTATATAGTATAGCCTTCATCCCACGTCTCAAGGATTTCTGAACTACCTTTAAAGTTTCAACCCGAATCTCCACAGCGACGCAGGACTTAAGAGAGACGTTGTAGTTGGAGAGCTTGGGAATAAATTCAACCTCTTCAGTGCTCATTTACGTCCAGATGACGAATATTCAGGAAATATATTTCCGGGACATTTCGACCTTCAGGCGTCGGGTATCGAGCCTACAACATACTGCTCTGCAGCAAGAACGCCACAAGCTCTGCGCCAGCACATTTGTTAAGAGCATCTAAGATTCGGTAAATATGCGTGAGATGGTGTATTTTTTCAGTGGTGAAGGGGTGGGGTTGGGGGGGTTGGTGGGAGAAAGAGGGGTTGAGGGGTCTTGAGGTTGTACTTTAAAGCTTACAAGCGTATCTTTGAAATACTCGTGGACGCGCGCCATCAGGCTGGCGGTCGAGAGTAAACGCGATCTGTCGCGAAGCGGCATGCGAACGGCGTCCGTTTATCTTGAGCCGAGTGAAGGGGCGGGTGCCGTGGGGAGGGACAGGTTTTCTTCGAAGCCCCGGCGTGTTTAAAAGCGACATTGCTCTTTCCATCCGCCGCTGCCGTCTCCGTCGTCGCTTCTTTTGCTCGATTGCGCGTCGCTCGTCGTCGTTTGTTAAAAGGTTGTCAGCGGCGCCCTGTCTTGTATTGGGGCCGGAAAAGAAGCCGCTGGCATAAAGATAATGCATCTCGCTTTTTCCCGTGTCACTTCGCCCCCTTGTCACTGTCACCTAAACAGCGGTCCTTTAACAAAGCACGTTGCCTTCCTTGCATTAGGGGCTACCTGATACGTTGTTATTGTGCCTCACCCGCAGTTCACCTCCACTTCTTTTAAATAGCTGTTATCACGTCCTGACGCCTGTGCGTGCTTCATAAGTGAAGTTACTTCTGTGAAGCGCGGTACTTAGTTTCCGGCCTTAGTTGTTCCTACACGATTCCCATACATATAGACCAGGGGCATAGGCGGAATTTTTTTTTTTTTTGAGGAAAAAGACCCCTCATTGATTTTGGGAAGCGGGAGGGGGCACCCCCTGAAATGGTCAATTTACGCTCTGTATGTCACGGGGAAAATTTGTCGAAGAAGGCGGGGGGGGGGGGGGGGGGGGGGGGCTCGGGCCCGGTGTGCTAGCACTGGCTACGCCATCGCTATAGAGCTTTCATCACGTATCTTTAAGCGCCTTGGACCTGAATATATTGCAGAAACCTAATAGCCACCTTCAACATCAATAACGTATTGCTCTAAATATTAACTACATTTTTTTTTCTGCTGCTGTATACCTACCAGCAATGCCTCCTCAGCCATTCACACTTGCTATTCGTACTGTGCGTTCAGCCTTTGCAACATGGGAAAGCTTCAAGATTACGCTTGCCACACTCCTTGTAACTACTAAATTAGGTGGTCATCCTTCCGTGCTTGCAAGAAGTTCATGAAAGTTTTGTATAATGCAGAATGCCGATTTGACTGCAAGGAACGTCACTGAAATTTACGGCATCGATACGTTTTTTTTTCGCTTTCAGAGAACTGCGGATGTGCAGTACGTAACGCATCGATTTAAAAGATGCGCGCGTACGGTCGAAACAAGATGCTGCGTACGTAACACAACGCTTACTACGTTACGTTCTCGCGAGATCTCGAAGAAACTAGTGGCGTTTGACGCAGACAGCAACAGCGTACCTGATGCAAGGCGTGTGCATTTCACAATGAAAGGTGATGTTTTCATGCGTCACAAGGTAAATTCAAGTGGCGCGCTCCGGCATCCTGACGATTCAGTAGAAATTGCCGGACGTCTCACGAAAATCCTCAATAGTCATCGATATAGTGTGGGTGGGAATGCATCTCTTTTTGTCAGGCCTCTTGGAGAATGAACCCGTAAATAAAACGGCACCTTGGTACGTATTTTTATTCGTGGTGCAACATAACATGCCTTGGACGTTGTGTGAGCTTTCACTCCTTAAATGGTCTCGAATGCTTGGAACGCGATCACTTTTTGCGGGGTACGCTAAGCCTCATCCGCAGTAGCGCTGGATAGAACGCTGGGGTTGATCTAGTGCGGCCATGCCCGATAGATGCCGATCGTATACATTGCGCACTCAAGTTCAAAACATCGAAGGTGAACGTGCGCATTCGCTGCACCAAGGAACGATGCTAAAAATCTACACGGCCTGACTTGTAAGCTGGTGGTCCTTTCCTTGGCAGTCGTGTTTCGTGCAGATCACTTAGGCCACGTCATTACTGGGAGCGCGGTAGTGAGAACGAGCATACTTATTATAACATCGGTGGCGCTGGTAAGCATTAAAAACCCTCGCATCTCGCATGCCATCTATCTATTTTAGTGAAACGCATCACGGTACGTTAACTAAATGTGTTGTTGCACGCTTCACTTGCCGCGTACGCAACATAATTTTCAAGGCGTACGCAGCTTCTCCGTATGCCCAACCAAAAGTGTCTACAGTAAATGTAGCAAAACGTTCATCAGATAGCTGTTATCACGAAAATTAAATGAAGGCTGCGGTTGTCTCTGCATTAAATGTTTTCCTCAAAATTGCTCTGCGTTTTTTTTCTTCATTCAAGACTGCAATAAACATGACAAGGGCTCCAACAACTATGTCTACTCTTATGGGACAACTGAACTGTCACGCATCTGTTACGCATCATGTTAAACTACTTATTTTTTTCACTAGAAGTTTGCCGCCGCCAAATCACTTGTATTTGTAACAGAGTTCCTGACGCGTGACCAGTAATAGCAACAAGAATACGATTGACTGGTGTGGTCGCCCAGATGCTTCTACGCCCGTGCAACTGACTTGCGAAGACTTCAATCGGCCCGCTGTAGCACTAAGGGCAGCTGCGTCCTGGTGTACTTCGCTGCCTCTTGCGTATAGTAGTCGATATACGACGCCTATGGTCTCCTAGAAATAACCGAAATCAGCTGTAATTGCAACGGAAAGACATTTATCTGGCCGTCCGCTTTGGAATCGTTTTACATTCAGTCGACTAAGTGCACGATGAACGAGACAAAGAAGAATCTACCAGAGATATACACCAGCTCGCTACTCCACCTGACCCATAAATAGCGCATGTCCCTGCTAACATCTTCATTATAATCAAGGAACCCATACGTGGCCCGAAACTTCAATGCCTTTTTCGTTTTTATTATTTACATTGGCGAGTGTACGTTTATTGCACAAGAAATAATTTCCGAGTTTCTAAATTGTCTAGATGCGATGATCCTTGAAACTTAAAAATAGAAGAAAAAGATGAAGAAGCAGGAGTTCGCTACAGCTAATTTCCCCGAAGTTGAGGTGTCAATGCAGAGAAGAGTATACTTTGAAAGCTTCCTGCTTTGACATTAAGCGCAATAGTGTATCCCGCTATAACAAAAAAATCACAGCATATCCACGAAGTGAATGATGATGAGTGGGCTGATGCATCCGTCCGTGTGTTCATCCCATCCGTCCATGCGTTCTTCCGTCCGTTTATGTGCCCATACGTGCTTCCGTGCGTCCATCCGTGCGTTCGTCCGTACGTCTGTGCATTCATCCATGCGTCCATACGTCCGCCCATGCTTCCGTCCGTCTTGCGTTCATGCGTGCTTCCGTCCGTTCGTCCATCCATGCTTCCGTTCGACCGTCCATGCTTGTGTCTGTCTGTCCGTCCGTCCGTCCTATTGTACACACTATTATTGGACCAACGCTACCTAAGAAATGAGACGAATAACGGTGATGAGACAGCACCAAATATTATACTGTTCGGCAGATACTGCGGGTTACGCCTGATGCCGGACAACGTTAGAATATGAGCAGCTTCGCCCCTAACATGACGTATTGCAAACTGGGTGATTGATGTGTTTATATTGTCTGCCAAGTTTTGATAGGGACTACAAGTGTTACTATGAACGAGCGAACAGACCACAATTGCCAAGCCAACTGTGCATCAAGCAGAAACCTATTTCCGAGTCTCTTTGCACCGGCGCCAATCGCTTTACACTGATATCTTAGCACCAGCGCACCACCGGTGCAAAGATGAAGGCGACTAGGGTTATAAACACCAAACATGACAACATACATTCTCTATGTATATTGTAATTGCATCTGTCTTGACCTCGGTGCTCGGGTAGCACGGTCGACGACGACGACCACTGCATCGTCTTGCGTAGAGTCATGTAGAACAAATGGCGTCATTGTGGCAGTGATCGAAATATTTCGAACTCCAAAATCTGCATGTATAGGCTCTGAATTGGGGTAATTATTGCGGGGAAGTCCTTTGTTATCAGCTTTGTCAGCTTGTAGCCTTCCAAGTCGTAAGTAGAGGCTCGCAGAAGGGGTGTAAGCAGAATTTTTTTTCGAGGGGGGAGGGGAGCACCTGCTTGAAGTAGTCATATTTCACTCTGTATGCCATGGCGAAACAAAATTTCAGGGGTTGGGGGCTTGGGCAGGGTGTGCCACCCCCTGACTACGTCGATGGCTCACAGTCTTTTTGTTTGCAGAATAAGCTAAAAATATCACCTGTAATAGCAAATTTATTAACGGCTTTGTATGAAACGGTAATACCATTTCGAAACAGGTCATAAAGCAGAGAAGTAGCGCAAATGAGAGATGTATTTTTTTTCCACTTCCAAATTCTCTATTTTACTGAAGATGCCATTCATGTAATCAACGTTACGCAGAAAATGCTTTTAAATCGACAATATGACGACATGTAGAGTCGTCTGGCAGTAAAGATGATGTCAAACTAAAGATAACGATGTCAAATAAACAGGGGCATATTATAAGGAAAATACTTTACAGCTTCCATGCGAAAGAAACAAAAAGACGACGACACAAGCGCCCACTCAGTCGTATTTCTGTTTCTTCTCTGCTCAGTGTTTTAATGGCAGTTATGTCTCATAAACTACATGCATTTCTTTCGAACGTAATAACTATTCTGGTGTATATTTCGTCTACAATATGCAGATAGCTTTACACGGTGTTTTGTGGCATACTTTACATCAATAAACATTTGTTTTTCTACTTTTGCTAGCAGTTTCTTTCTTCCTTTATACTGAACCAAAGACTGCGTTTGAAGGGCGCCAGTCTATTTGCAACCGAAATTTTTCGCGTTAGACATGTCATTCCGAATTCCCTGCCCTTGTGGTTCATACGCAGGGGGTTCCTGCTTCTGCCTGGCTCCGGCGGCAGCTCTAGCGGAGGCGCGGTGCTGAGGCCGGCATGCCCGTGATCAGCCCGGGCTCCGACGAGGCGGCTGCGCAGGCCCTGGCGCCGCCCAAGCTGTGCGCGGGCTGCGGCGCGCCCATCGCCGACCGCTTCTACCTGCTGGCCGTTGAGCGACAGTGGCACACCCGCTGCCTGCGCTGCTGCCACTGCAAGCAACAGCTAGACTCCGAGCTCACTTGCTTCGCCAGAGACGGGAACATCTACTGCAAGGACGACTACTACAGGTCGGTATACTCAGCTCTCATTGCAGCTTGACCCTTGCAGCTGCATGCGTTGGCAAGGATTTTCAATCCTTCTGTAAATTACACAACCCCGCTCCTCGAATTGCTGAAAATTGCATAGGCTACTTAGTGTGTCCAGATAAGAAGTTGATCGTAAACCTTATGAAGTTGTGTGGTTTTTGGACAGTGTTTTTTTTTCCTCACATTATCATTTCCCATTTATATGCTTGATGTCTTGACATGTTTCTCAAGTTGTTTTTTTCTTCATTTCAGTATTTGCACAAGTATTTGTTTCACTTAGTTTTCGAATACAAGCTCAGTAATGCTTTGCTTTAGACTAGGGCTGCGCTTTTTCGGGAAGACTGAGGTGTCGCGAATGAGAGCTCGTACTTGAAGACAGAGAAAAAAGGTTACCCGAAATTGCCTTCAAGAGATCTACGCGAATACCTGCACATGCTTTCAACGCTCCAACGAACTCCACTTTTGAGTCCGAGCCCGTAGAACCAAATGCTGAAAGGTCTTAACACGCAATGGTTGCCAACATTGCGCTGGCAGCTTTCTAAATTCCGATACGGGAAAACGCGCATGTTCGTGTCAGATTGGGAGAGAGCGAGAAAAAGATTATTCATAAGAGATGAACCAACATGAACTTTGTTGTTCTAGCCGTAGCGATTTTTCTCCTCTCTGGCTTTTGTTCTCCTCTATGGCTTTGGCCCCTGTCCACAACTATACAAAACTCAGGAGCGTTATCTGCCCTGCCACTTTCCCTTTCAGTCATAAATGTTCCTTGCACTCCTGCTTCACCCTTTGCCAGTTTGTACTTTTATGAATAAGTGCCCCAATACCACCCCTTTTTCTGCTGCCTTCTGTTCTATTACAATAGTCCCATGTGTAGTCTGGTTAGTATGTGGTTGATCCATGTTCCTAAAATGTGTTTCTACAAACTCATATACCATCAGCTTCTCCTCCCTTAGCTGTTCTTCTATCCCTCCCCACTTCAGCCTATCCCTGCCAACCTGCATGTTAAGTACCCTACGTCTGAATTGGCTCCGCCCTCTTGGCTACGTCTACTGCCCCGGACTCTACGTGTCTTAGATATTGGTGCCACTTTGGAATCATATCGGCCTATACCACCTGTAAAAGAGTCCCCCTCATTGCTTTCCTCGTTACTAGCTATCTTCGAGCCCGAAGGGCCCGCGTGCCCCCCCCCCCCCCCCCCCCAAAAAAAAAGCTACTGCGCGTCCTGCAAATCGCCAACCCACCTCATGACCTAGCCTCCAATCGAAGTGAATTCTGTCTCGTTGAAAACCACCCCACCTATGCACCTCGCTGTGTATTTCCACTACCTAAAAGCCTTTCTCTCGACTCATATGCCATATGTCTTTGCGTTGACAACCGCTCTGTTCAGGTTGCCGTCACGCACCGTTACCTCCGGTATCATGCATATCACTACCTGCACCTGAGGGGAAACGGTGTGCATGCCATCGACCCATTTCGCTAGTGTGGTCGCTAGTCCTGCCGAGTGTTCATTTAAGACATCGTTTAAACCGCCCGCAATTATTACAAGGTTTCGTCCATCAGATTTAGTTGTGAGTTTTGCGCTCGCTTGCTTCATGACTGCTTCAAGTATATACGTCCTGGAAACGTCTCTACTGAAACTCTCTTGTCACCTTGTACCCTCTTTATGATTGCTTCTGCGCATCGATTTAAATTAGAGTCCCCAGCGATTATCACGTGCTGGGACTTTTCAGCTAGGGTGTCCCGCACCTGGAGGTTACTTGTACTTGTGACGCCAGCTGCTTTGTCTCTTCTCACCACTACTTCGCTGAAGCTGGGTCTTGTGACCATTGAACCGGCTGAACCTGTTTTTCAGAACCTGTTTTCTCTTTCTTCTCCGCCGTTCTGGATGCCGCTGCCCTACCGTGCTCTCCATCGGCCGTTCCTTTGTTCCCCTTTGCTAGTGCTTCCTCGGTCGACCTGAGCCTTCTTCCCATAGCCATCGTTTTTTTCTCGCTATGTCGCCAACGCCGTCTCCAGTTTGGCAATTCTCAACAACAGTTCACACTGGGCAACCATCATTGTCCACATTTTTTTTTCCCACTACGTCACTTTGCCTACACTTCGCGTCTGCCTTTTTTACATTCACGTCCGCACTAGCCTCCATTTTCAAACCAGCCCCACATCCTAACAATTTTACAGCCTTTTTTTCATGCCTTTTTGACAAAAATTGTACTTAAGAATTGTCCCACTCGATAATTACAAAACACAGCGTACGACATCCCTGCCCTAAGCGAAAAAGTCTAAGCTCTACTACAAAAATTTGCGCACTCGGTCTATGTGCACCTCCACCACAGGGTGACAGAAAACACACACACACACACATGCACACACACACACACACACACACACACACACACACACACACACACACACACACACACACACACGCGCGCGCGCGCGCACACGCAACGCACACGCACAAACACACACACACACACACACACACACACAAAAAAGTAAATACCTGGTGACTGACCCCAGAAAACGCCGTACAATGTAATAAGTGCTATAAAGGTTTTTCACTGCTGCCTTATTAATTATAAAAGCAAGCTCGAAACATGCTAAGCACTTATCTGCGCAGTCGATCGGGAGTGCTCGAAAAACACCTTCATTCACCGTTCCAGTCCAACAGTTTAACGCCTTGAGTGGCGGCGCACCACAAAGTGAGCATTGTTAGAATCGCCCGACAGGCGACTAGAGCGGCCATAGAGTTTCCAAAATATACTCGAGAGAGAACTCTGGCGTTACTGTCGATTAGAGCTGCAATACATGACGTTTTCAGTGAGCATGGGAGTTACGAGTATGACATGGATTTGCCTAGTCTTTGTACTTTACGTTCGTTCTGGCTTCGCTTGGTTTGAAGCTGCTTTGTCACAAAACGACAATCGCCAAATTTTCGGCAGTTACGCTTCACCACCTTGATATTTTAGGCTTACCACCTCAGATTGGGTCACGATGTAAAAAACTGTTCTTTCTTTCGAAACAAGAAAGAACAAGAAAGAAGTTTGGTCGCTGAACGATCGCAGCGCCAAAATCTCCTCTTGTTAACTTTAGGAAAGTCCATGGAATCGGGGACGTTGAGTGGCGACTGGAGAAGTGTACACTGGCAACACTGGTGTACACGCCGTCGCCGCCGGACAGGGCGCGAGCAAAAGAAGCTTGCGAGCAAGCTCCTAAAGAAGGCTGCCTAAAAGGGGCGATGGGCATACGACTTGGCTCACGAAATGGGAGCGACCACGCCAAACAGAACTATACTGTGCCGCTACAAATTAGTGTGACTGTGATGAGCACCCAGTATGCTGACATGAAATTAACAACGCAATTAATAGCGCCAGAGTTGGGTTGCTTGTTGACAGACGAATCCGTACATTTGAATGACCTTCCGGGACATTAAAACTCGTTGAACATAATACTATGATAAATTCAAGCTTGCTCGCAGTCGTCGTTAGCAGTTGCAAGCATTTGGTTCTGAGAACGATCATTCAAAAGTTTGTCATCACGTAACGACGGCTGTGTTGCACTCACGGTTGACGATGCATAACAAGGCAGGCACGCTTCGAGGCCTGAATGAAGGAGAAAAAAAAGAAAGTAATAATAAGTGAAGCTAAAAACATAAACGTACCCTCGCAGCGCGTGGCGGATTGTTGTCCTTGTTGGCAAGAAAATACGTCAAACAATCTGGCTGCGAGCAGCTGTGAATGCATGCCGCATTAGGGACGCACAATTCGCAATGCCGCGTTGTCCGTCGAGTACGGGGATTACCTGACGCAGAAGCTAGGCTTCGCAGCCCCAGGCAGCTACTATGATGGGAAGTCACACGGCAACATTGACATCACATGCAGCTAATCGTCAATAATATACATAGTAAATCCCTTACTAATGAACCTTCTGACGAATAAAAAAACTGCTAACACGGTTTCGGTTCATAAAATCAAGTCTCGAGATATATAGTGACCAAGTAGGGGCTCATATTTATAGATGTATTGTCTCCTTTGAAATTGCGCAATTTACACAAGACTATACAAGGGAATAGTTATGGTGCCTTCGCAATATATTTTGCTTATATGATGCAGATTTTTGACACTCACTGCATTCCGATTTCATTTTCAAAAGCTGTGATCAGGTCTGTCATCACTAATAGAAGACTAGCTATCTTTTCTTAGTCACTATAACAATAATTTATCGAAGCCATATAGTCGTATATTAGGCAATTAAAAAAGGTGTCAGCGCACAATAATGTACCCCTGTCCTATAGAACAGGGGTGCGGCCCCAAAAATTGGAATAATTAGGTTTGTCCCAATTATTCTTGTATTTGCCGCAAACAAAAGGGGCGAAGGTGTGCCCTCGCTTCACTGGATGTCATTTTCAACAACTGAAAGACCGCAAAAAGAAGTATACTTGGCTGCTCACCAAGTGTGCCACTGAAGTGGTCCACGATATACCCCTATCGAGCGGAAAGAGCTATGTTGGCCGGCGCTGCGTCAATGAACGAGAGCGGGAACGCGCCCTTACGGTAAAAAATAAGGACGGTGCGCATTTAAGCACGCGTGTGGCTTCATGTAGATGCACGCTACGCTTCACGCAGATTAGTATATTAGGTAAAAGCAATAGCAAGGTAGCACGAGAAATTTCGGAGTCATTTTACACACAGACGTGGCGTATCGATGGCGTAGCAGAAACTTAACTCAACCTGTACGAGTCGAAAGCACGGTATCTATAATGCATGTATCCTACAGTGCGATCAAGTAAACGACGGCTCGAGCACGTTGCGCATGCGTTGACGAGAAGTGGGTTTATATGGGCCTGTTTCCTCAAGGCATAAACAGTTGCAAGAGAGCACCCGCCTTGTCTACGTGTTTTGTTCGTTTGCAGTGTAATCATAATTTTGGGGTGAAATTAGATATCGTTTTATGTGCATTTGCTACTATATTCATTTAACAAAACATCTGAAATATTTTTTATTGTTATATGTATATCACTCGTTGTTTCGTGTTTGACATAGCTCTGCTATATTTCGACTACTTGCTACGCTCTACGAATATTCTCATGCCAAACCATTTTCATGTCAAACACTGCCTCTAATGGTGTATTCTTATTTATTTATTTATTTATTTATTTTATATTTTTGTTATCGTATCCAGCCTGCTGCAATGCCATGTCGATGAGCAAAGTGCACGAAATGAAAAAAAAAATTCAAACATGCTCATACTCAGTGTTTCGAAGTATGCATCAGCTCGTACGGGCTTGCGAATTTAACATTTTTCTAATTAAAAAGGAGGCAACCATAGTTGTCATGTCGCATATGATCCCAGCATGAATCTGCTGTATGTTCATTTAAATACTTTGATATTTTACCAGTAGATAGCTTCAGCTTATGCGTCAAAGAGCTAATCTAACAATGCTATTATAAAATTTACCGGGAGAAGAGGAGTAGTCAGAAGATCACAGCTCCCTCCCGTACATTCGTAGAGGAGGGAACGGCGGCGTCCTCGATCTCCAGCTGCAGGTGCCCCCACTTGCGCGCTTTTAGTTTTTTTCTTGTTTCAGCTACGCTTTCACCCAGCAAATGTGCGATGTATATTCCATACAAAAGAAGAAAAAAAACAGTTTTTTTCTGGATTTTACTACAGACGTACGCGCGGACCCATGGCAAGGGCCCGTTGTTGTGCGCTTCGCTGTGTCGCTCGCAGAGCATCGCTAATGCCAAGGCTGGAAGCATCTTTTGTGCAGCAAAAGAAAGCCCACTGCTGGACACTAAAAGAAACTATTAAGCCGACGTTGATTCTTGAAATAGGGGTCCATAAACCTCGTAGTGTTACTTTTGTGCCAAGGATCGGATTATTTTAAAATAAAATCACGTTTTAGTGGCCCGCATCGGGTTAGCGCACTTCAAATTGGCCGCCTTAAGAAGCGGACCGACTCACGTCACTGTTGCCGTTCACAACGTTGCCCGGCTTTATTCCGCAGTCACCAACACTACTAGACAGAACGAAAGCAACGGGAGCCACAGAAGCAACAACGGCCATTGATCGATTTCCCGCCATTGGTTCCGAGATGGCAGACGTGTTTTGGTTCAACTGCGCCCCGCTAGATGACATGACCTGTCGAGTGTAACCACGCGAAAATTGAAGTTTTTAACCACTCGCGCCATTCCCCATAGTAATGTCCGGCGGTTCTTTTTTTTCCATGAATCAAACAGACACGAACAAGCAGCATTTTATTGCGTCTCTTGATGCACGTAAAGTTTTGATTTAGTGCAGCTAGATCGATTACTAGTGATTAATTGTCGGCGGTTTGTCTGGCGACATTGGTATCATTTTGAGAATGTCCTACGACGGCGCATGTATTCTTGTGCATTTTCCTTAATTTCTCGGTAAGTAGGGTGCTACTGTTGATAATATTGTCGTTTTAGATGTTGTCATACATTGCGCTTTCACTCTGACGTGAATTGTTATTTGACTTTAGTGTCCCTTCAAACGGTGACCTCCGCGCAGAAAACCTCTCGCGCTGCTGGCACGGTCGAAACATCGAGGGGCGTGTAAGAACGTAAGAATTGGTAAGAAGTGTGGAATTGTGTGCGCAGTTTTTGAATTCATTAGCTGTAGTTTTCATGAAATAGATAGAGAGACTAGAGGAAACGAAATCAGCTTTGAGAATGGCCGTTTCTAGTAATAGGCAAAGTATTACTATTCCACCATTATCACGGTGAACTAATGGTCTTATTGATTCGTACAAAACGAAAGCCTTAAGGGTACAACTCCGAGAGTACGCACGACTTGTTTTTGGCGCTGCTCGTTCTGCATAAGTTTGACGGGCTCGTCGCCAAATGTGTCCGAACGAGCTCGCACCTACTGCCCATGTCGAAAGCTGATCGCTCTTTATACTAAGAAACGAGGCGTCTGAAAAAATCAACGACTTTCTGTCTGCAGGTCGAAGGCTGTTCTATGTGGCCAGAAACTTTTATAGTTGTTCAGCGAATTGGGAGCGCGAAAGGAACACACACACGAAGCAAAAAGGAGGCAAACATAATATCAATATTATCAAGAGTATAGTGCCCTACTTACCGATAAATTAAGGTAAATGCACAACTATACATGCCCCGCAGTAGGTCATTCTCAAAATGATACCGATGATGTCAGACGAACCACCTACAATTAATCACTAGTAGTCGGTCTAGATGCAATAAATAAAGAACATTACGTGTTTCGTATGTGTGCGCACTCTACGTTAATTTATTAACAACACACAATAATGTAAAGAGAAGCACCAGAGAGCCATCAATAGCTCGGAACATATTTACGCTAAAGGAAAAGCAGCGGCCGCTCGTCAAACGTTCGTCTCGAACAAACGAAGCCTTTTTGCAAGTTGCCCCCTTCGTTAGCATTTCTATAGGAGGAGGTAATGCGTGGTTTTGCGCTGCACTCGGCGCATCAAACTTTGGGGCACCACTTGCAGGTCGCCCCGCCGCGGTGGTCTAGTGGCTAAGGTACTCGGCTGCTGACCCGCAGGTCGCGGGTTCGATTCCCGGCTGCGGCGGCTGCATTTCCGATGGAGGCGGAAATGTTGTAGGCCCGTGTGCTCAGATTTGGGCGCACGTTAAAGAACCCCAGGTGGTCGAAATTTCCAGAGCCCTCCACTACGGCGTCTCTCATAATCATATGGTGGTTTTGGGACGTTAAACCCCACAAATCAATCAATCAATCAACCACTTCCAGGTCCCATGCATAAGAGCAGCTTCTAAACTGGCCAGGTGAGTAAAAAAGGCACGCAGTTGCACAAGCGTGTGTGTGCGTCCGCCAGGAAAGTTCGTGTTTCATGTTTCATAGTCCTGCGTGAAAGCCTGTGGTATAGAAAGCTGCGATACCTGTGCGCTGTCTATACACCCAGGCGCACAAACAACAAAGACAAAGCAAGTTGTCATACGAGAAGGAGGGGGGGGGGGGAGTTCAGAACTCGGCGAACGCACTTATTTTCGGCACAGCTGTTCGAACGAATTGTGATTGTGGTCTTATCCTGTACAGAATGCATGATCTTGTCAGATGATGGCCCATCTGGTGCTACATTCAGTCTCCTGATGGCAATACAGCACGCTGTGTGTACCGACAGACAAGGTAGAGCAACAATATCGCATGCGCGATGCAAACATGCATGATGCGGCATTGGTTGAGAGACTAATCTGACTTCGCTCTCGCAAACGTTATTCAGTTGGTGTTTTTTACGCCGTATTTATTTTCGGTTTGCAGCCGCATGTGGCGCACGGGATGTGCCGTTCTGTGAAATGTTATGTATACATGTGGAGACACCACGTGACAGCCATTGCATTTGTTTCTGACACCTAGCGCGCTGCCACGGAGCATATATATGACAGATGTTTGACTTCTGGGCGACATCCAGTAAATTGTCGCATTACCCGGGTCAAGTCTCTAATGAAAGTGTTCAAGGAACTGATGATAGCCCACATTATCAACTTACTGAATCATCCGGCGACCACGTACGGCCGTACCAGATGACGACGAATCGAGGTAGAGAGACGCTTGATTCGTTGACAGAGCGTGGAAGGGTGAAGTAAAACAAACAAATAAGAACTGTTGAAGTTATGCGCGAACTGCAAAGCGCAACTTGCTCTAAAAGTTAAAAGTTGTACAGCTGTTCAAATGACCGTGGTTTCATACACACGAGGATACCCACGAATAACGTTCATTCGATGACAACACTGACATTAACAACTATGGTGTGATTAGAAGCGCCGACCGGCGTAGAAAGCGCGTGTGCTTGCACCGAGGCGAACGCGTTCAAGTCTTCTGTGATACCCAGAAAACGCGGGATGAGTGTCTGTATAAGTTTCTATGTTAGTGAAAATTAAATAGGATTATTTCGTTGTCAGAAGCAAACTGTTTCACACATGACCTCTTGTTCGCTTGCGCCCGTCTTTAGCATAAGACATGAAATTTACCGAAGCCGAAAAACTTAAAGCTGAGCAGCTCAACCCAGAACAGATTACGAATTAGGTACACGAATTCCCTTCCATGCCCGTAGAAGCGACCCCCCCCCCCCCCACTTGTAAAAAGCAATCTCTGAAAGGCTTCATAAGGGGTGAAGTCTTTCGTGCTGACACATTTGCTGTTCGCGCTTTCCAGTCACACGGGTTCGTATAACGAGAATTATCTTAATTAGTTGATTCTGTACGGACTCTGAGCGAAACTAACGCAGCCCCGCTGCCATCGACAACAGATACGTGTCTCGCCGCAATGTCGACCACCGAGTGGACGGGCTGCTGCTGGCGCCCACAGGACGGCCCTTGCTCTGCACGCACGGGAGTCGACTCGGGTCCGGGGACCCCCTCCGGGCGAACGACGGCGCGCATCATCCACTCGGTGACCACCAACAAACTGGCTGCTTCCTGGAAGCCGTAATGACCGGACTGGTACCGCGCCCGGCACTTCTTTCTGTCCGCGCCGATATAACGAAGAAATCACCGGCCGCTCGTAAACGACGCGGCGCAAGCCAACCCGTGGGAACCCGCCAGGGAAGCGGCCCCGAGTAGAGCGCATGCTGCGCATAGGGTGCATCGACGCTTCTTTGTGTGCGAGCGTTGCGCCCATCGTGGGCAGCCCTTTTCTTTTTACGACCGTTCATCATGAAGAGGCCCCCTCGTGGCTCCTTGCGCGCGAAGCCCGCTTTACGGCGGTGGATGACGGGGGCGGGATGGAGAGCCCGCAGCTTCCTTTCTTCGTCGTCCACTTCACCTGCTATCGCATGCGACGCTCGGCCGGCATGCGTGCGTACGAGCCCGTGCGGCGCACGCACCGGCTGCTCTTTGGTGCCTCCGCTTTTGTGATGCTTTGCTCACCCCGACTTTTTCTCATTTGCGCGTTAGTCCCTTTTTGGGGCACGCGGCCCTTCCGCGCTTCGACGGTACCCCGGGGATCTGTTGACCCTCGCGCGGCTGTTCACTGAGGGCTACCCGCTGCGTGATGCTATGCCATCTTTATCGAGGAAGACACCTTCGGTGGATCCTTCATTTTTCGGTGTGGAGGTGACCCGCCGAGCCCGGCATGGTGCCGATGTGTGACGATACCGGCGCCCTAGGAGAAAGGTGCGCGCAGGTGATCATCGATGTATGGGCAGCGTGGCAGGGCGGCGCTCAACGCTTCGCTAACGAGGTTTAATGCGTGGGTGGTTCTTACTTCAAGCACATCGCTGGTGAAATCTTGTCCCTGCATCGCTTTGTTGCTGTGGGTGAAAAGAGAAACACGTTCAACAATGTCATGAATCCATGGAGTCAAACGTATTGCCGAAATTCCACTGCTTTCAGCACGCTGTGACTGCTATGCTTCTGCGGTGGAAGGCCACGTGATCTGCCGTTTTATTCTATTTTCTATTAGGCGCGTTTGAAAGGTGTACCGTTAAATATGTTACCGCCTACCGTAAATAAAAACATGAAAATGTCCAAGTGCCTAAGAGTATGTTGAAGCATCTTGAAATGTATCCGTTTGCAAGCATAGAAAGAGAGGTAATCGTGAATGTGTAGAATGTTTGGTTAACTGTTCGTTCCAAATGAAATATACACGTACATTATAACACATTATTTGAGCCGGGAGGCTGAAGAAAAAAAAAAACAGGACAATATGTTTTTTCCCTTGCTGTGGTTGCTAGCAGTGATTTCTTAGGTCAGGAGCCTTTTACATGTTTCTACGCAACTTTTTTTTGCCATGGGCTGACATCCTTCACTGATAATATGTCAAGTAAAACGTTTTTTCTGGCTTTGCTCAAATGAACCTTTCTAGTGTAGAAACTTATGGCGGGTGGAGCCCTTGTTTGTTGTCATATACAATTATCATTTACATAAAGTGTTTTAGATAAAGAATGTGATATTTCTTGGGAGAATTTGGTGTTATCAGGCGTGATCTCCAATTATTAGTAAATTGTATGACTATTTCATAGTAATATACACTTTTTGTAACCATACTGATTCGTATTTTCTCGTTTCAAGGCTTAACCGTGCAGCCTTATGAGCACAAAGGGCCTTCAGGCACTTTCGAGCTGTTTACAATGACTTTTAACCAGAAAGACTTTCAAAAATTGTGCGAAAATGTTGGGGAAATTTTGATTGATTGATTGATTGATTGATTGACAGTACCTGTGTCGTCTTGCTTACATTGAAGCTAATGACATGTAAGGTGGTGTCCTTTCTCGTTCAAGCTTTGCCAGACGGCCTGTAATAAAAAAACTCACACACTCCCGTTCAATGACTACTCGTAAAAGAATATTTTTAGCTAGTTCTGTGACTCCCAATCTAAATAGTCGCTGTTTTAGGCCTCAATGAATACGTTCGGGTGACAAAGAGTACTTAGGGAACAGAAACTTCGTGATCTCAGTCGAAATTCTCTAATATCGATATATAACATGTGGCAGCTGGGGTCCACTCCGCATGGCTGATAGAAAGAGCTTGAGTGGTGCCGTCGAGTCGCCTAATTCAGCAACCACCTTCCAGATTGTCCTGCACAGAGAAGTGCTGAGATGCTTCACAGCCACCCACCCAGATGCCGCTGGGAAGCATGTCTTGAAAGTGACCGGACCGGTTCTCTCTATACGACAACCTCTGGTACAGTGATACGCTGAAGAGTAGCGCCCTATAAACATATAAGTAGCGCACTAACCAATTGAAACATTAAACACCCATACCCTTTTGTAGATGAACTGGTAAGCGCTATGTCTCGAGATAACCGCGTCATGTCGCTACGAAAAAGTAATGTGGGTTCTCATGTAGATGTTCGAGTGGAAATAGCGCCGAGATGGCACCAACTCGGGATGTTTTTACTTGCATTATTTAGCCCTAATATGTAGCATTTCAATAAGTCAGCACTGTACATCGCCAGCCTATCTTTCGAGTAGACGACCAGAAGTTTTCGTTCAAGAGCGCATGAAAATATACGGTCGGATCTTTATTTTTGATCGTGGTAGTTATGGTAAGTTTAATGTAGTTGACCCAGAATTTAGGAATAGATTGGTGATTCAGTTGAAGCGCCTGCAGTACGATATAAGGATGGTAGAATAAGTACATGTCATGCTGAGTGATTACTCCGAGCTTGCTTAATACTCTGTCGCGGTAGAGGGGAAAGGTGTTAAGAGAAACTACTAATGGGCACTCTCAGCATCTCTTACCGAGGGTGAAGTTGCATGTATTGGTTCATGCCAGGTCATTGCAATAATCGCTGCTATTGACACTGTAGCGCACTGTCCTCTGAAGTTGTTCGCAAGTTGATGAGCAGGTAATACTTTTTAGCAAGCGCATTCGCCATGTAGCTGTATTTTAATCAGTACATAAAAACTTATCTGTGCGCAAGAGTTTGTAAAAACACTTATCCGCATCGCATTGTCTATAGCTATTCTTCGACTTAATCTCAATTCCAAATTGCTGTTACAGTAATCATCACTACAAGACCATGAAGCTAACTCAGGTATATTAG
Source organism: Rhipicephalus microplus (assembly GCF_043290135.1). NCBI lineage: Eukaryota > Metazoa > Arthropoda > Arachnida > Ixodida > Ixodidae > Rhipicephalus > Rhipicephalus microplus. Next base: position 299,452,233 of record NC_134710.1, read on the forward strand.
ATTTGAGGGCCAGTTGTTAGATTTGAGGCTGCCAGTATCACCGCTTCAAACAGCTCTCTACTGGCCTTGATTATAATTCGCTCCCCTAGAATTTGAGCCTGCTACTGTGATAGACAACCGCTGGCGCACTGAATACGTTTTAAATGACTTTTCATACTCTTTTTCATGGTATCCTCGCACTGGAAAGCAGCCTCATTCGCTAGCTTATTAACACAACCAAGCCACCATCTTGCTGTCTCCGATAGTTATCAGGTCTCAAGGATGTTCGTATTCTTCCCTGGTGTGGTGCAGAACTCGGGTAGAATTTGCATTGTGTCGTTCTGTGAGGCGCATGATTCTTGGCCCTGGTTTTGCTTCACTGAAGAGCACACAGAGATGAGTCGACAGTCACTCTTTAGAGTTATTTCTCGTGAGCTGTTTTTGCGCCTTTTGATAGAAAATTGCCTAAGTTCAAGTGCAGCCACACAAAGGAAACCACAAAGCGTTTGCTCGACCGACCACGTGCGCACCGTTGCGAGGATGACATTCCAAGCTAGCTCTAAGCTTTCTTTTTATTTTCAGGTGTTTACGAGGAGCTCCGCACAAGGAGCTTAGATAAGGGCACCTATTACTATGAGAAAATGAGAAAACGTTTCTCGGCTTTTGCAGTTATTTTGCAGATTTATATTTTTCGATCGCAGTCTAAACGAACTCATGAAAACCTATATAAACATGCGGTCGTATGAGCAGTGTGCAAATCAAAGCAACGCCAAGCCGGTTGCAGCCATAACGAGCCAGTGAAGCGTCGTAGTCGTGCTCGTACAGAAGCTAGCGTAACACAAGTTACGCAAGCGTGTTTTGCGCTGACGTCTGTGGCAACACTATAGCGAGCGCAAGCAGCGCAGACGCCACCGAAGCAAGGGATTCCGTCACCTTGGCCCAGAGAGAGAGCTCAGGGGGACGTAGTGCGCGACGCCGCCTATTGTAAGCGGGTTAGGCACCCGCCTCCCTTCGGTAACGGATCATTGCTGCACGTGCGTGGCTCGCTTGCCCGCATCAACTTGGTAGCAGCGAGAAGACAGTTTGGGGACAGTGTCTTCGGGGCCGAGCTCGGGCGCCCCCGCTGCGCGAAAGGTGCGCTGCGGCGCGGCTGCCAAGCTTTTGTGTCTCCAAATCTGCCATCCATTTGAGGCATGGGGTTCCCCCCTCTTTCCATGTCGCCCTGATGCTGCCGTTCTTTCTAGCTTCCTAATGACGACGCGCTGAGCGGCAGCTCGTCTTGGCGCCCTCTAGCTTCCGAGTGCGCTTCTGGGTCGTCTCCTCTTGGCAGCAAGTGACGCCGTCTCTGCGGAGACCATTCTTTGGGGAGACGTGCTTCCTCACTTCTCGGTCACCTGTGTTGTCTCGATGAAGCGTTGGTTTAGAAAGAAGAAGAAGAAGCAAAAGAAAGGAGATGTAAAAAAAACCCCGAGGGTGTCGTCGTCTTCTCTTTCTTCCTAGCATACATGGAGAGCTTTTCGCGCTGCGGGAGCCCTCTCGCGGGTGCTTCTTCTCCTGTTTTTCACTAGGGTGCTGTGCTAGCAGTGCGGCCTTCGCGAACGATGGTCCTCCCGTTTCGGTGCGACCGGAGACAATGGCTCAGAAGAGGCGTATACTTGTCGTTGAGGGCCCGGGCGACTGCTCTTCCCTTATCTTGTGCACTCGGGATGCGCGCCTTTGAGCAGCGCCAGCCTTTCAAGTGGTAGCCACTCTCTTGTCTTGCCCTACGAACGCAGCTATTCTGTGCTGGGTGCAGAGGTAAAGCTTGACGAAAGTGCTCACTTTCCTTTGTCGTACGCGTGCTCTCTCTTTTTTCCCTTCTGCGACTTGGGGACAATATGGAGAAATCCATGTTGTCCATATGTGGAGAAATCTGTGCGCTACAAATGGAGATAGTGTTGTGTCAGTATTTGACCTGTAAAAATAATGAGAAAAGGAACAACTGGTCTTCGGTTCACTTTATGAACCCCCGTTGAGCGTGTTAGTCAGGTGAACGAAGAGGTCTTGCTTTTCTTGCCTTGTCGTCGCGCGTACGGGCGTTGAATGAGTGGTGCGTGGAAGATCATAAAAACTGCGTGTAGGTTAACGCGCCTGCTACGCCTGTTCCTTTAGCACTTTTGGAGTGATTAAGGAAGATGGTGATGATGCCAGACTTTTCATATCACGGAAGGCGAAGAGGGAACAGAGAAGGGAATTGCGTCCCTATTTATATGCGTCTAAAACAAGAACATTGGCAGTGTACATGTAACCGTGTTACAATATATATATATATATATATATATATATATATATATATATATATATATATATATATATATATATATATATATATATATATAATGTGTGTGTGTGTGTGTGTGTGTGTGTGTGTGTCAACTGCCAGTGGTTTCTACGTATGCAGTAGGACGCTTTTATGCGTTTTTGAGAACCAGTACGTTGCTTACAACGCCGAGCTTAAATTTGTGCAACTATCGCGCGTATTAGCTGAAGGTCGCGGGCCTCACGCGTGCAATAAATGAAGACATGACCGAGTAGACGGTTTATTGTTCATGTCCATGCATCAATATTTCTGTGGCTATATTCCTAAAGAGATGTCATGCATGTATCCAACATCGGCCAGCAGGTATAGTGCCCCCTTGTCGTCGAACGCGCTATCTGACTAACAACAGCTGAATGAGACAAGAACGACACAAAAAGGAAAACAAGAAAGCGATATAAAAGGCAGGCGGGCAGCTTAATTGGCATCGGATAAACCACGACAGACAGGATACGAGCGGCGAAATAGTGCGAAAGCCGAGCTCCCGGACTTCCGTCTCCGCTGTTCGAAATTGAGCCGGAGGCGAGTTCCTACACCACTGAGATAGCGGCTTCCGCTTTAAGAAGCGGCTGTGTCTACCACGCGTGCTGCTGGAATGGTGCGGGGTACGCGTTCATCTCGCGCACGCCTGTGGGTCTCGCCACACTTGGCAGGCGTGTGGTCCACCGGACGACGCCGGGGTTATTAGGCACGCCGCATGAGCAAAGTCTCAGGACACCGGAATCAAGTTCGACCACCTTCCTTTCGGTTCCTTATCACAAGCCGGCGGATCAGGCGCCACGCAAACTCTCTGTGTCGTGCTTTCTGCTCTCTCTCTCACTCTCTCCTTGTGGCTCTGTCTCTGATCAATACTTCTTGGGAGTGAATATATGCTTGATACTGTTCTGCTAAGCCTTTGGCATCAGTTCTGTACAACGATTTCTTGCTTTGACTTCCCTTGTTATTTGTGTGCACTGAACGCTGGCTTACTGTATCCTAATAAATGTTCTTGGGCAAGTTGGTGCGATGCAGAAAACTTGATTTCTGCCCGTTATAGAGACACACACGTCAAGAAGACACACACGCACACACATATCACCGACTGCAAACTGATTTGTTGAAATGGAAGATGTAGCATCTTATAATTTTAGTGCACGCACAAATTGATACATGTGACGGGACTCGGAAGGATTATCTCTGCCATTATATCTATTCTTCAGTATTCAAGCCAATTTGTACGGTACTGACGATTCACTTGTTTCAAGCACAGATGTTGCGGCGGAGATTGTCACTCATTGTTAAATAATTTCTCCGGCATTGCGCATGCGCTAAAATTGCAACACGCTCCATCTTGCATCACAATAAACCAGTTGGTAGCTGGCGCTCTGTGTTTGTGTGTTGCTCCCCCACATGTGCCCTTTTAACTCGTGACAGTTGAGTTTCCTGAGCAGACTTGGAGTGTTCGACCCAGAAACATAAACCAGTACGCGTGAGTGAGCATATGAGCATGTGAGATGGATATTGTGCAGACGAGCGCATCACTAAATTAAGCTTAATTTAAACTCATCTCTAGGGAGCATCCTTATGCTACTAAGTAAAAGAAGCGAAATAGAATTTTCAGCTGATTAAAAACACTGCTTCACCTGGATCCTCTATTTCCGTGCCTTTCAGGACAAAGTATATACGACGTTAAACGCTCTACTGAGGTTGTGGGAAGGCCTGTTGGTATGGAGTTTAGTGAATTTTAGTTTACAGGGTATGCTTGCTATTGCGCAATAATAAAGAGCGACTGTTAAACATACTGGTTTTAGTGAGCCCTTTGTCACGTATTAGAGCTGCTTGGAAGAAGAGGAAAAGAGAGCAACTGAACAGGATACAATGCGCACCAAATACCTTGTTTTAGTGCTGCAGTTAGTTCAAGAGAGAGAGAAAAAAAAACGCGACATTAAATATTTGTGCTTCTGAGTGGTCCGTACGGAATCTAGTCATTGACAAACAAACGGTTAAGGAAAAATATTTCTTGTAAATATTCATGTAGTTATAGTAATAGAGGGAGCCCCGCCGTGGTGATCTAGTGAATAAGATACTCGGCTGCGGCGGCTGCATTTTCGATGGAGGTGAAAATGCTGTAGGCCCGTGTGCTCAGATTTGAGTGCATGTTAAAGAACCCCGGGCGGTCGAAATTTCGGAGCCCTCTAGTACGGCGTCTCTAATAATCATATGGTGGTTTTGGGGCGTTAAACCCCACATATCGATATCGTATTGTAATAGAGGGAAACATAAGCCTCTACTGCCCCGTGGAATTGTGGAACCTACCTAGGACAACGCAGACTACTTTCCTTCAAATTTATCTGCGGTTACATGCATTGCGCAAGCGTCGAACGTGGCCTAACAGGGCGCAGTAAAATAATCCCGTTACGTGGCTGCTCCACGCAACGCAGGCTGTTCGCCGTGAAGCGCTGCGCGCGCTGCCAACAAGGCATCTTCGCCTCGGAGCTGGTCATGCGCGCCCGAGACCTGGTGTACCACCTGCACTGCTTCACGTGTGCGTGGTGCAACGCGGCGCTGGCCCAGGGTGATCACTTTGGGCTGCGCGACAACCTCGTCTACTGCCGCACCCACTTCGAGCTGCTGGCCGAAGGGTGCCAGCCGGGGCTTCCGCCGCCTCCACCCCCACCGCTGCTGCCGGACGACGACGGAGGCGGCAACGGGGGCCCAGCCTGCAGCCCGCCGCTGGTGCCTGGCGCGGCGTACGCGCCTCCGCAGGGAGCGTACGGAGTGCGCAAGGGCCGGCCGCGCAAGCGCAAGCCGGGAGAGCTGCCCGAGGGCCCACCGCACCTAGGTACGCCGTCTCTCGCGGCATTTTGAAAATTTCTGAACCGCTTCGGGGGGGCCACCACAGCAGGACACAGGCCCACACGTAATGCACACACTGTCAGTTGCCTTCGTATTTTCTCTGCGACATTTACATGTATATTTGCAGACTTTCTGGCAGTCGGTTTTAGTGGATAGCGGAAAGATCTGAAAGAGGGTGGTTCTTATTTTAATGTTTTAGCCCGCTTGAGTGCTATAAGGTTCAGCAAATGAAAACCCAGCTAGCAGTAAAGAACGGAAGCCATTTCAAATATTGCTAACTGCACACTTCTGAATTAGTTACCCAATAAAACGCGAACTTGACGATCAATACCTTGTGAGGCTGAGTGCTTGACAAGGACATGAGCGTTTCTTCTATAGTGGTAACCGTAAATTGAGTGGGAGTGCATGAGCTTTTTTTTAATGCATGCTACAACATTGCTGATTTCTACTGTAGGTGCACATTTTTATACGTACTTGCTGCAGTCATGAAATGTTTCATGATATATGCACCGGTACACTAATTTTTGTAGCAACTGTGTGCAAGAGGGTAAGCAGCTTACCAAGGCGTGGTTAACGGCAGATTATCACGCCACTAGCGAACATACCAAATTACGTGACCATATTCAACTGCGTATAACAATATGGTTTTCTTTTTTGAACCATTAAATGTCGCGGAGAGCTTGCCATTGTATTGAATTTTCTATGCTGCAGCAGTTACATCCAAGAGGATCACTGGAATCAATTTATTGCAAACTGCATAAAAAATTAAGGATTAACTCGAGCAATTATGGTAGTTGCTGCTCATTTTTGCTTTCGCACAAACTGACGGGAAGGCGTGGAAAGGTTCTATGAACACGTTTGCGCATTGAGAAATAATGTCTCGCGTTACGTTCCCATATTCAGAAACATGGTTTGGTAGCGCATGCTTTGATGAGTGGCATCCTCTGTTCCGATTCGTGCGGGATACGAGGGAAGAAGGTTCCTACCAATCAGCAGACGCTACTCTGGGAAAGTGAGTGCCGCACATGGGTAGCTTTACAAGACCGCTAAATGCCGTCCACTTAGGTCATGGTCGAAGTTGCCGTCGTACAGGTGTATTTGACGTACATGCGTACATTTCAGGCGTACAGGCGTACAATTGTACAGGTGTATTTACCACAGCATCAACTAAGGACTTTTTTATGGGCTCTTTTTCTTTCATTTGTATTTTTTCTGTCTTCCAGGTGGCATGTACGGTAGTATTACAAATAACTTATCTGATATTCTTTGCTTTGCTTTTTTTTCGCTTCGCTTCGAAACATTGAAGCACTTATGACATTTGAACTAAGGCGGAAATTCACTCCTCACATAACGGTGATGGCAAATGTTTCGAACGTAATGGTAACTATCACAATAAGGGAAATCTTAAGTGCAGAAGAAACTATGTGATACCAAAAACTAGAGGAGTCTTATAGACAAATATTAGGGTTTAAGAAGTTTCCTACGTGTGTCTCTCTGCAGGGCTCCAAGACCTTGCCGGCCTGGACAGCAATGGCTCAACCATGCTGCAGCAGCAACAGCAGCAGCAGCAACGTACCAAGCGAATGCGCACTTCCTTCAAGCATCACCAGCTGAGGACGATGAAGTCTTACTTCGCCATCAATCAGAATCCCGATGCCAAGGACCTCAAGCAGCTTGCCCAGAAGACGGGGCTCTCCAAGAGAGTTCTCCAGGCACGTTGTATGATTTTTAGCGTACGCTTTCAGAACGAACGCGCAACGATTGGCGCACTGGTCAGCTATCCCATAATGTGAGCGCTTATGTGTGAGTATCCGCACATTAGTTAGGAGGGGCATTAGTGCACTGCAAGTATTAGGTATTGTCTGTTCGCGGATAAGTGTAGGCCTTCCAAGATAAAAATTCTACTGCTTGCAGTCATTTACTCCTCCACGCACTTCTCCTCTACCTCTTCCTCTTTCTTTCAAGCTCTCTATCTATGCATTCGCGTATGTTGCCATCTTCGATTAATGCGGTTTGTCTTGTTTGATCGTGCACCGCAGGTGTGGTTCCAGAACGCCCGGGCAAAGTGGCGGCGAAACAATGTACGTCAGCAGGAGCAGCCCACAACTTCCCTACCGGCAAGCAGTCCAGGAGGCACGAGCTCATTTTCGGAACCAAGTCCCGGAGCACCCCTGGACTACAGCAACGCTCAAACGACCCTCGTGGTGACAGCGTCGCAGGAGTCACTCGGATCGTTCCAGGAGCTCTTTTGATGGCACCGGGGCTAAACTATTTATTCACTGCATCCTCCCCTCATCACTACATCATCACCTCGACCCACGTGCCAGCAGAAGTGAAGAAATGCGCCCCTCTCTCAGCACCTCTGCGAAGTACTGTTCCAAAGGTCACACCGACGGACCTTGCGGCGTTCGAAGCCACACTTGGCAACCTCCTGCGGGACGCTCCCTTTTACGTGTGTGTGTTCTTGGCCAAATGCATTTACTGCAGTCTGCGCCATGGGAACTCATTCCTTGGACTGTGGCGGTTCTTCTCAAAGGATAGCGAAGCGTATATGCGCAGAAAACTGTGTGAGTGAAACATTGCAAGTGGATGGGAGAAAAAAAAATATGAGAGATATATATTTAGAAGTTCCATCAAACGTAGTGTCTGCGCTTCGGGAAGTCAGCTGGCTTTTCTTTGCCGCGATTTCACTGTGCATTGTACAAGTGTTCCTCTGTTTTTGTGTTTTTATTGTTTCATTGGAAAAAAGTTGTACATATTTATTGCTCTGAGACACCACTTATATATCTGAAAGGGTCAATTTATTAAAATGAACTCTCCACTCTCGTTTTCTTCATGGTCTCCTGCTAGCAGTTTCAGTGTACGGTGTTATGTATGCATCGTTAGAAGAGTCCTACGCAGTGCGATATAGCGAGGCATTGCCCTGGTGGCCAGCGCTGATCAGTGACGTTAACTTATTTTTGCGACGCAACAACCCGAGTAAATTTCTTATATATAGTCCGCTCTCGGAAGTACCTCTAATGGCTGTAAGCCTATACGCAAGTTTCAAAAACTTGGGAGAAAACAATGTTTGTGTAAACTAATGCAGTAATGACAGCTCTTGTAAGACTCGTGCATCCTGCCTTGTTGGCTCTAGTAGACAAATGCGCTTCTGGCATGTGCTCTCTTGGGCTGCGTAATGTGAGCCTTCATTCTAAATTGATTCACTCCAGTGTAACTTGGTGGCACATTAAACGACTGAATGTCCTTAGATAGGTAATTTTCGCAGCAATACGGATTGTAGTAAACTCAATGAGGGACTTCGGCACTTAATTTAAAACTATATTTCATTACTCAGTGCAGCACCTTGGCTTCTAAGCACTGTACATTGAACTTTAGAGCCAAACGCAGTCAAAGGGAGCAAAAATTTCGCGTTCCTAAATAAAGGAACAGAAAGAATGCCAACTCCTAGAAACCACGGTATGTGTCAGTAAGTTTTCTAAGGACACTTTGATTTTCTGATAATGAGGTCCCGGAATTTGTGAGGATTATGCTCGCATACCTTGGTTGAAACAATGTGCGTGTCATTCTCTTAAATGCATTACACAGTCATTGAACCAGCCGCATACAAGTGAACTACGGCCGTACTAACGCCACAGAAGGCTACTGGGCAGAATGCAAGCAGTATACCCTCGAAAAAACACCATACCGACAGCACAAGCCAATATCCAGTATCACATGTCCATAACTTCATGGGTTTGTAGAATTCACAGCAATATAATGAAATTACAGCTGTTCTCTTCACCCCTATTCTGGCGTATCTGGCTCGATTGTAGAAACAAACAAAAAATGTTGACTTGTTATGTTATACTGTTTCGTTCAGGAAGAGTGAAGCCCAAGAAAAAATTATAACAGCTTTTTGACCGTACGTACGAGGACCTGCCGATGCCTACGCTAATATATATTTTATTTATTTTTTTGTTCTTGAAACTGACTTTTTCAATATCATCATTGGCAATCTACAACTCATCTAGTGAATTCAACAGAGAATTTTATATTTCCTAAATGCCAGTGCGACATTCACACTCCTAGACCAAAGAGGTGGGCTGTACTTACTTTTTTTTTCATTTTCGGTTGTTGTTCTTTTTGTTGTAAATAATCCCACTGTCCTTGTCAATTTGTATATCTGGTGAACCACACATGTAGCGTTCGTCTCGGATATATCGTCCTTGTATCGAGCGTTTCTCAACGAATGCTGTGAGATGGATGTTCAGATGAAAGACAGTATTGGTAAAACACTGTTGTGAGCGTTCACTTTTTCATCACTGGGGATCGTAAGGAACGTTTTCTTCGAAAATTTAACAACCCTAAATTGTTCCGATCGATCTACAGGATGAAACTGTGCCTGAGCGTCGATGTGAGACAATAAAATAGCTATAACATGGGCTTGTGTATGTATGAGTACCAGATTGAGCCCAAGAACAGTTGTCTAGCTCTAATTTAGCCCGTCGCAGGCAGTGCGCAATTGTGATGATCAGGGTCTCCCACGTAAACATATGCTTGACAGAAAAAATTGGCCTGGCGTAGTTTTTTGTTTACTTAAGCGTCGTAGGGCCTCACAAAATTACATTAAATTGCTCAGGCTTTATTTTCACAGCTCCGTGGCCAGAAATAGGCACCACTACACCCGATGAAAAAGATTGACTATTTCACCATGTTGTGCATCTATACCGACCTATGACATCGCTCAAAAGTATTGGAAAAGTTTGGTACGTTCGTTGATGAATTGCTATTTTTGCAAACCAAATTGACCATTTGGTAGAATGCCCTCTTCATCGACGTGTATGTATGTCGTTGCTAACTACTGGTCACCAGCAGGATTGTTTAATGCAAGTAATTACGCCCATGCTGCTGCTCTACCTCGCCTAAAGGTACGTTTCACAGACGCTCAATACAGATTTAGCCCATTAGCTCCGAACGAGTGACACTCACCTAGTGCATGAACTCAGACGAAGGAAATGAAATTATGCAGGACGGCCTCTGATGGCTGATATGCGAGTCAATTGATAAACCGGGAGGGTTAACAAAGTTACCTTGATTGTCGTCTTGTGCGGTGAACAAGCCTGCTGACGAGGGATTGCGTCCACGTGGATTATACCTCACCGGTCAGATGTTATCTTTCCTTCTACCTTCTGTGCTCTCTATTCCTATCACTGTCCGACGTCGTATGTGGTGTGACCGTGCTCGCGTGCCTGCTTGCGAGTATACGTGATAAGGAACCCGGCGGAGTCATGTCAAAGCAAAGAAGCGGCTCCGCTTGTACAGTGTGCGCGTTCCTGAAAGAAAATCGTTGTGTGTTCGCGATCTCTTACTGAAACTGTTGCAAAGGTTGCTTTCCAGTGACACATTCACTACCATTGTCAGTGTACATATTGTCATCATTCAACCGTCGCCTGTCACCGATAGTGTCGAAGTGACGGAAAAATAAACGCCAGGCTGGCTCAATGAACTCACCACAGCGCTTTGCTCTTGTCTTCAATATATATATATATATATATATATATATATATATATATATATATATATATATATATATATATATATATATGGTCATTATTTATAAATATTACTATACGACCCTATGCACTATACGTAATCATGTGCATGGAAGGGATGCAATCTCACTTAGAAACGTTCGCAGTCTTCCACTGTGAATCAGTGGCTTCGGCATCTGGACCGAAGGGTGCGGATTCGATTTTGGCAGCAGCGGTCGCATATTGAATCCGGCAAAATACATGGGAGGCCCATGTACTGTGCGATGTCAGTATCCAATAAAGAACGCAAGATGAGGAAAATTTTCAAAGCCCTCCACTATAAGGCGCCCCTCACAATTGCATCGTGGTTTTGGGCAGTAAAGCCCAAAATGTAATTGTGAAGAAACGTTCGCAGAACTAATGTGCTTGCGCGTGCGTGCGTGTGTGCGCTCGCATCATATAAGCGATGGTGGCCTCATGAACTCTCTTCGACCGTGAACTCCGGATTCGGTAGAGCTCAAATAAAGGTGAATCTACCGCACGCATTAATGTTTATTTCAATGCAACATTTCTTCGAAACTGTTAACTTCAAGAAAGCAAGCGATGTATCAATGTGATTGTTTAAGCCAGTTACTATGATGCCGAGGGACACAAAAACTTCCACTCGGTGTTGAAATTGCCCCGCCACGGTGGTCTAGTGGCTAAGGTACTCGGCTGCTGACCCGCAGGTCGCGGGTTCGAATCCCGGCTGCGGCGACTGCATTTTCGATGGAGGCGGAAATGTTGTAGTCCCGTGTGCTCAGATTTGGGTGCAAGTTAAAGAACCACAGATGGTCGAAATTTTCGGAGCCCTCCACTACGGCGTCTTTCATAATCATATGGTGGTTTCGGGACGTCAAACCCCACATATCAATCAATCAATCTGTGTTGGAATGTCTAAAAAAGCCAAGCGGCTCGCCGAAGGCTTTGTCATGTATTTCAAGAAAAGGCTGCATCTGATCTGTTTATTTGTATCATAGCGTAAGTATCGCTACGAACTCAGAGTGTGTGAAAAACTAAGATTTTTAAGTATATATATTAGCTAAATCACTAGCCTTTAAAGAAACAAAATCACTTGCACTGACAACCAAAATCCCAAAATGAAATGACCATACTAACTTATGAAAAACAAATGCAGCACATGCACTCGTTGTGCGTCCGTATGAGGCTGTCGAATTGAGAAATAGGAAAGGTGGACAAAAAGTTGTTGTTTTTTATTGACCACGTGATCTGCATGGGTCGTATAATATTCTACATGTATCCATTTAAACTTCTTGTGGTTTAGAATAATAATGTCAACTAACAAACAATAATGCCAAGGAAAATGTAGGGTCATCGCTGAAGACCCTAAATTTTTGCAAAGGGCCTATGAAGTGAATAAAAAATGACGACGACCCTATACTTTCTTTGGCATAATTGTCTCTTAGGTTTCATTACTATTGTGTCTAACGAAAAAATGAGCCCTTCCGTTTCAACTTCTTTCCTTCTGTATTAGAAGATGCTGCGATGGCAGGCATTCGCCGACGCAATATATGTTCCCGTGAGAGCGTGTCGTTGAAGCGAAGTACAAGCAAGCAAGTAAAAAAAAAGAAAACTCTGAATGTACTCATAGCCGGAAATTGACAATGAAAGCGTCCTCGTCGTTTCCTTGCCGGCTTCTCGTTCATAGATAGTTTCACAACTGCCACCTATCACGGAAGGACAACTCAAAGCGAGTGTCGTTCCCGCCGCGGTTTCCGGCGCTTGTAGCGAGCGCCTTCGGAAATCCTCCCACGCGAAGCAATGGACGTGAAACGTCGGGAGCCGCAGGCAGCGCTGCCTTGTATCCTCCTTCTCTTCTCTGCCACCGAATGCCGTGCACGGCCGCACCTCTAGGTGTCTTCATCAAAGTGAACGCCGAGCCACTCAGCACCAACAAAAAAAATAGAGGGGATCTACACGCAAAAAGGTAAAGTGCAGAGAATAAAAATGACTACCGCACGCACTTATTTGTCAACGTTTCTGGCTGTATTCTTCACTACTTTAACATTTTAATGGGGTTACTAAAATAGCGGGACTGCAAATAACCAGAACCAACTGCATTGCCTTAGTGGATATATGATGCTGAAGGTAACGGCACTCAGGACGTGGTCGCGGGGCACGGCTCTAGTGGCGCGCATTTCGTTACAAGTTCAGTGCTGCAGGTCCGTGTCTTAGATATATACCATTAGGAATATATCTTACGACATCAATTACGGCAGACATCACTTGCCAGAAACTAAAGTGCTTAAATTAATCAATATTTTAGTGAGTAGACACGAGCGGTCTGGGCAAGTGGAAGTATTGTAACCTTTCCTGCGAAGGAGCTATTGCCGCTTTCAAATTTTCAAAAAGCGACCGCCAATAATTTAAACCCGAGTGATGAAATATGACCAATTCAGCCGACTAAACCGAAGCCTAAACGCGAAAGATCGTGTATTCCCACTCAAGGCTATCCTCACACTCATGCCGGCACACACACGCCCACAAACACGTGCAGAGAGAGACGCGTGTTGGCGGGTGCATTGACGCACGCAATAATTATTTCGCTAACCCCCTATTCTCCAACCCCGGTGCACGTTAGAATACACTACCTTCTGGTTAACCTCTCTGCCTTCCTCTTCTATTTATCACTCTCTCTGTCTATTTCACTAAACCACGTGCCTCCTGCCGCTATCTTTTCTTGAGTTCTTGTAAATTCGGCCGTCAAATAATGGAATTCACAGGGCGTGAGTAGGAGCAAGTTGTTGTTACTCTCACTTAATCAACAATGGCCATGAAGAGGGCACATATTTACAATAAAGATGCCGGTGATCCTGGTGATGATAATGATGACGATGGCGGTGATTACATGCGGGTATCTTGTTACTAATTTTGCTGTAAGCACAATGTAAAAAGTGGTTATTTCAACAATACTGTGGCCTTACACTACTGTCTGGGTAACCAGTTTGAATGCACTTCGCTTCTTCAGGATATGTCAAGTAAGCCGTAATTATCGCTTACCACGTTTCACCTTCAACTATCTCGCTTTACCTTGTCACCGTCGCACAGTGTAGGCAGTTAGTATTTGCACTGACTACATTTCCGTCTATTCCTCACCCTATATTAGGCTTGGGATGTGACGAGAACGATGACGCAAGTACAGGAGCACAAGTCACGAAGTGCTGCGCACAACTTTGCAACATTTGTCTACAGCTACAGCAAGGCGAGCGTTGCCTTTTTGGCAGGACTTCAACGTCCCTTCACCCCCCTTGTTTCGCCTTCTATAAACATCACAACTGGCGGTGAAAACACACGTTTGCACGTTTTGCATAGCATTACAACAGCCCACACCCCGCCCTTCAGTAGCTGTACGTCAAACAGCCATGCAGCCCCAAAGTCTGGTATTTTCATTCCTGTACTGCCGATCGAAGAGGTATCGCCATAGAGATAAACTCTTCATACATAGTTGACAACTAATTTGCACTGAAGTAAACATAAACATTTAAAACGCGGTTAAATGTAGTTTTGTAAAACTGGGCAAATGTTGGGCCAAAAATAATGATGTCTTTGAAACAAAGACACACACACACACACACACGCACACACACACACACACACACACACACACACACACACACACACACACACACCATGTCGTCGCAAATGTTCGCGCATGAATCGCAAGGCGGCATGTACAGATGACCATTTCTGCATTCCAATCTGCAGTTCCTTTTATCTTCAGCACTCACATGGCGTTAGGTTATCAAGAAATTTTGCGGCTAATTTAGGGCCAACTTCACTTTTAAATCATGTTGGCAGTCACTCATGCAATCAACAGTGTCTCAAATATAGTTTTTTTTTTCATCTAAATTGGTTACGCGCCTGTTCTCTAACTGTCGGCGTTCATATTAAATCATCCTTTATGTCGGCCGCGGTGGTTAGTGGCTTAGGTGATCGGATGCTGACCCGCAGGTCGTGGGATCGAATCCCAGCTGCGGTGGCTGCATTTCCGACGGAGGCGGAAATGTTGTAGGCCCGTGTGCTCAGATTTGGGTGCACGTTAAAGAACCCCCGGTGGTCTAAATTTCCGGAGCCCTCCACTACGGCGTCTCTCATATACATATGGTGGTTTTGCGACGTTAAACCCCACAGATCAATCAAATCAATTCTTTATGTCGGATGCCAAAGCCAGATAGGGGACCTAACGACTGCACACACGCGGCGATACCTGTTCTTTTTTGTTGTTGTTGTTAGGACGGCGAAAAAGAAGAATGTGATGGAAGGGTGTTCTGTTGTTGAGATACTGCGGCCACAAGGAAAACAACAGTTCGCCGCCAGCGAGGGCACACTGGAACGCGCCAATCACTCTCGCCGATGCACTCCCACTGTTTATGACGGTGCAATATATAGCTTCATCATAGGCTTTATGCACTTTGAGCCCCAAAGTGATCACAACTTCATCGACCTTTCTTCGCCGACAGTGTGCATGCTAACGCGGTGTCACCAATTCGAGGTCTCCACCTCCGTCACTCGTGCAGCGACCGTGGCCCCCTCGGGGCTACCGGGTGTCGCGAGGCAGCAGCTGTCAGTCCTTGTTAACTTAAAAGCCCATCGGGTCGAACGACAACGGACGGGAAGGAGAGGCTCGTCAACACGGCGGCGGCGCCGCTTTGGAGCAGCGAAGAAAGCCCGCCGATCTTGTCACTCGGTTGCCGACGAGTGCGACTCCTGGAAGCGGCGTTCTGACTGCTCTCAGATCCCGGACCGAGATTGCGCGCACAAGTGGCCGTCGCCCTGAGTGCCGGCACGCAAGGCAGAGTTGACACGCGTCTGGAGCGGCTGTGCATCGCTGACCCTCGGCTTTCAGAAGAAGTTCGCACATGTTCGAATAAAATGAACGAGAGACCTCAAACTAAAAGCAAGATGTTGCTTACGCGTAGTAAAGCGCTGAATTGACGTGTCGCAATACATGAAAGTAGCTTAAACGCTGATTGAGACAAAATATAAAAATGAAGGTGAGTAGACTCAGTTCTTTCGTGTCAATCGAAGAAATTTCGGCAAATTTTGAAAGTTGGTCTTCAAAATAAGTATAATAATAAGTGTTTTTTAAACCCGACTGTTCAGCATCACTACAAAGGAAAGCCTCACAATGCTGGATGAATTTCCAGCCATCTCTATATTTGCTTTTAAGCATTTAGTTTTGAACTTTTTTTACGCGAACTTTCAGCCAGTGGAACAGAAGAACACTGAATAACATGCATACTATGTACGGTATATTCAACTAGCGCACTTCGAACGTGTGCAGGTCATTGCACCATGACATTTCCTTCCAATTGACGTGTAGCTTGGGAAGCGTCATGACCAATATCTCAGGTCCGCTGCATCAAAACAACAGGACGGTAGAATTGAAGGGCAAATATTTTACATTCCACGTGAGGTGAAGCCCTCTTTCCGGAATGCTCACTTTCCAAACTTCACCAATAAAAAAATATTTTAGTAATGCTTTTTGACTGCTCTGACGGTCTCGTCAAAATTTAGTGATGATGAACATAGGTATTTTACACAAGAAGTGAGGGCCAGTACCTACTTGCTGCTTTCTAAAAGCACTGTAGACTGTAAATTTACGAAAATGCACAATATCTACAGAATTGAAGAAACACACGTGTGTTCACAACACACATAATCTCCCAAACAAGTTCGATGTAGGATTGCTCTCAAAGGCAGTGCACCCTCCTATATACATAGAACCTGTTCGATACAACCTGATTCTGGCCGCCCGCAGAGTGTTTTTTTTTTTTTGCTAGTATCTGTTGCTCCACCATTATTTTATTATGCGTACATCGATTCGCCGTGATTTTTGTGCCAGAGTGTGGAATGACACGTGCCTCCACTCCGCTTCACGTTTTCGTTACGAGATCGCGCTCTTCAAATATCTCAAGGAGAGGAGCGTGGTTGGAGGGGAGCCGGGGTTTCCAGTATGTAGAAAGGCGGCGAATTGGAAGCGGGGAGGCAGTTCATGACTTTTCCTTTCACGAGGACGGGGCCGCGCTTGTTGGCGACGCCGCCCCGCGGGTCGAACAAAGCGCGGTGGCCGGCCGAGGAGATAGGCGAGCCGCGGCGATCCCGCGACCACCACGCGTCGCGCACGCCCTCGGCCGCACGCCGGAAGCTTCCGTCGCCCGTCCCGCTTAATTATAAAATCAGCTCCGCAGCGGCAGGACAATGCGACCGGAGACGCGACAAGAGCTCCCGCGACGACTGGAGCGCGATAAGGCGCGTCGCGACCTTGGGCCCGCTTTCTTTTCGCCCTCTCCTCTGCGCGCGAGTTGACACGGGCCGCAGAGGACTCCATTGAGTCGTGAAAAGAAGCCCTTTTGAAACAATGCGGTGTGCGCGCTGACCCTGAACGCGTGGCTGGCGCGGTGTTCCACTCCATCTGCGACAGCGTCGCCGGCTGCGCCGACGTGAGCGTTACCAAGTGGGCGGAACAGGGGGGGCACTTTCGCCCCGCGCTGCAACCTCCGGTGACAACACACGCACCGCTTCCTTCCACAAACGGCACGCGCGCGTTCCCACAGGACCGGAAGCCCCGACGCGAGTAGTGGCGCGCGCGGTCTCAAGGAGTGCGACCTGCCGTTTGCAGGCTCACTTCGTCGCGGACCGGAAGCCGTGGCCGGCAGCGAGAATCCTCCCTTCTTGGCCCGCCGACGGAAATCGGCGAGAGGAAATATCCCGCCGCTGGCGACACCATGGTATATTTTGCCGCCCGATTCTCACGGCTATCGCCGGAAACACGAGTTATGGGAAGCCAAACAAACAAGGTGTGCAAAAGAACACACATCTTTATGCGGCGCAGCAATGAAGCGATCAGCACCGGACAAGAATATTTCCATCCTTACAAAACTAGTGGCGCTATTGCGTACAAAACTCTTAAGGCGTGCTGAAACAAAGAATTTATGGTGATGGGCAGTGATTTTAAACCCATTGTGCTACTTGAAATCGTGATTGACTGTAAAGAGCACTACAAAGTTTTTCCGGGTGTTTAGAATGACAGGCTTAAAAGCAGCATGACGGGCACCCATTTATATACAGTAAAAACTAATAATACTATGTACACGAATAAATAGGAGGATGTGAGGGAACGGGGATTGAGCCGGACACTTCCCTGAGGCGATTCACATATGCTTCTCGCAATGCGTTCATTAGTCGACGTAGAAGAATCACGATTCGAACAGTCATCTTCAAGTATTACATAAGCATCCTCGCTCGAAAGTTGCACTAGTACATGTACGGTCACCGTCAAAATGTTGAAGATCATTGAATTTGGAGAAAGTTTAATATTTCGTGATAGTGTGTGAATATATGAAAACTTATAACATGCAACAGTTCTCGCTTTCAGTATATAGGACTTCAGATCACAGGACTACTGCTCGAAAGTTCTAGAATATCTCAAATCAATACTTCCAAATTTCAGCTGCACCAAAATAAATATAGACTTGGCGTCAGATAAAATTAATTTCATCTATATTGGAACAGTATATTTAGATAACAAGGGCACCTCTGTAGTGCAGAGGGATACGCCGTTTGGATTACAAGCCCTTCATTCGCACACATTGTATGTGCATGTGCTCGAAGAATGTGATCACTTGTTTTTCACGCTGCCTTGGGGATTTTAATACGAATATTTTAATGCTACGATGGGATCATAATTTTATGGTGATTGGGAGGATCAGTATAGAAAACTATTTCACTCGTGTTCAAATTCTGATTCGGGACAAGTATTCCACTCCACAACTGACTTCAATCGATTCACTTCCAATAAGAGTAGATTGGTAATGGAGTCAGTCTCGAAACCAGGTATTCGCCCAACTATAATATTTTTTTCGTCTATTTCGAAAAAAAAAATACCATTGCTGCGATGTCGAGTCGTGATTGCAAGAAACCTATCACCGTGCAGTTTTACTGGCTACCTATAATCCAGATCAGGTACCGTATATTGGTTATATCGCTTCCACCAGGGCTATCAGAACCGCGAGGAATTTAAGTGTGTTCTCGGATATCGCAGTACTTGAACTTCTGTCCCCGACTGCACGCATGTGCTCGTCCCCTCAGGAATTTCATACCTAGATGAGAAACGTGATGTCAAGTCTAAGTTTCCTTTTAGCTAGAAGCTGCACATGCAGACTTGTCACTGCGGCTGCTCGCCTTGAGCACCGTGTATGTCTCGGAACGGTGCGATGCGCTGGGCCGTGAATTACACGCGTTGCACGCATACGGACGTGGGTCGTACATATTCTGGATCGATCGCCTTCCGGGTATATCTCGCTCTGCACGTGTAGATTGGCCGAGTAAGCGCAACGGATTGCCGGTCGTTCCGACGTAGCCTAGCGGTGGTCTTCGTATCATGCTATCTGGCGAAAATGTTTACGAACGTTATCAATCAAGAACAGCGGTGGCTTCATCAGTTATAACAGAGGACCTGCTTGGAGCCAGGAGCCGCAGTAGACGCACACACACACAAAGAAGAACATATCGCAGCAATGAGCATGCTCTCATTTGTGAGAAGAAAGAGGGAGGGAAAAAATTACGCCATGATACAGGCATGATTTGCCGACGTTTTCGTGACGCATACCGTCAGAACCTTTAGGCCGTGTTTAGTGGTGAATTTTATGTAACGCTAAGCACACTATTTGCATGATTCCATCCCACCACACTACGAATATTTAACCAACAGGACAAATGGCGGAAGACGTTGATTCAGAGGCCTGTCGCTATTCATATCTCAGACTTGTGTAACCACGCTCAGTGCGGTAAGGCGACGGCCGCTTATAGCCATCATAGCAAGAGGGAGAGTTGGGCTAGTTGACCTGCGTTTATATTGGAACAGCGCAAAAACGATTCAATAAGGAAGAACACAGCACTCGTGTTGTTCAGTCTGCCTTCGTGATTCGTCTCTGCGCTGTTCCAATATGAACCATCATGTATAGTTAACTTTGCGGCTCAGCTAATATGCTTTTCATTCCCGTAGTGTGCTGAAGGTCACCGCACAGCAGGGACCACTTTCTCCTCTCGCTAACGCAGAAGTAGTGCAGTTTGCTTCGGCGGAAGCTCACTGCTGACCTATAATGGACACGACAACGACCAAACTCATTAGCCGCCGGGACCATTCCTCGGTGCTGCCTCCATAGTGCCCGAACTTATCATTGTACTTCGCGCGGAGCGGTGGCTCTTCACGCGCGACAGCGAGCTTTTACAACACTCGTTTACGGAAGTTCTGAGCCTTGCGAATGCGCGGACGCGTTAGACGAAGAGGCTGTGTGCGGAATCGGCTGCTCAACCAACAGCCGATTCATCACCGCGAATTGCTTTCCGGCGCGCACTTGCGAGCGACCGGCTTTGCCGCCGATCGCTCTTTTCTTTGTTGCCAAAAGCACCCGAATGTTCGGAGTCATTCATTGGTCGCGTCTCGGAAGAGGGTGAGAGATGGAGCCGAAGTAAGAGAAAGACTCTGCTCTTGGCAGCCCCGTGGAAGGGAGTATGGCTCCGCGACATCGGCAGAAGGTGCCACCCGTTGTCGGTATTCGCTTTTTCTCCTCCATGCACTCCGGCAAACTTAGCCTCGGGCGCCGCTAAAGCACTCCTCAGCGGCCTTGCTCTTTTTTGTCATTATTACTTCTTCTGCATCTGCAGTGATGCACATGTATACATGAAAGAACTCGGTGGCACATTCTGTGCGAAGAAGCACTCGACTTCTTTGTGTTTGGCGTCCTCGGGCTGTATAGAGTCTCGGGGAGAGGATGAACTCTGACTTGTCTGCTGCTTGTTTTCTTCAGCAGCGTGTTGATGATCCCCCGCGACGGCACTTGACATTCTTTGGCTGCCGAGCCAAGCAAGCAAGGTATCGACGCGGACTGCTCGGCCGTGACACCGCCATTGTTCTGGAACAGTCACAGAGCGCGTGACTCGATCGTGTTTTATGGCTCGGGTACCTTAAAAGCGCGTGAGCGACAAAGCAGAGGACCGTGGCTGTTGTATACAAGACGTCGCTTATGCGGGCGCATCTCTTGAAATCACGGCACGTTGCAAATCTCTGGTGTTACTTCAGAAGCTAGCAGCTGCTGCTTTGCGTGTTGTTTCTTGATGTTTCGACATCGCGCGTTTCCATCTTTACCGTGAGAACAGATAACACGTTTTAATCAAAGCCCGAGAACACGTTGCAATATAATTACAGGACGCGACACGACAGTTGGCTGCATATTCAAGGAGCCCCGCAGCGGGGGTCTATAGTGGCAAAGGTACTCGGTCCCGCCAAGTAGCGGGACTAAATCCCGGTGGCGGTGGCTGCATTTCCGATGGAAGCGAAAATGCTGTAGACCTGTGTGTTCTTAGATTTGGGTGCACGTTAAAGAACCCCAGAAGGTAGAATATTCAAGAGCCCTTCTCTGTGATTTCTCTCATAATCATATGGTGGTTTTGGGACGTTAAACCCCACATATAAATCAATGCATATTCAAGAACATGGTATACATATACTGTGATTTGACCAACAAGATCCTACGAGTTCCGTTTAGTCCGTAACCAACTGCCCACTTTCTATCCACGTACTCTGATGATGGTCTCCTTTACTTCACACACGTCAAAATTTCTGTGGAAGGGCATTGTTGTTTGACGAACACGATGAACAGGTGCTTACATGAATACCGTGAGATACTTGTCGCGGACGTCATAAAACCCTTTCTTCAGGCAAGTGTGAGTGAGTGAGGGAGTGAGTGAGCGAGTACAACTTTATTAAACTGCAGTGGAGGCGCTGAGGTTGCCCCACGCCACCTAGCTACCACCATGTGGGTCCCGCGGGTCTAGCCTAACGACCGCATACCACTGCCGAATGAGTTGCGGGTTTGAGCCACAGTGGATTGACAATTTGTATCAAATTGGGAACGGTGATAACAGACTTTCAAAAAGTTTCAGACAATTGTGTTGTGGATATTGCATCGCAAGCAGGCCAGGCGTCGGCAGTCTTGTCGGTGGGTGAGAGCCAGAATTGACCCCAGGAATCCTGTGTGGTAGTCAAGTATCGATCATAGGGCTATAGTGCTTGAAAATGTTTATGCAAAAGATCATATAAAGACCTGATAGTGCGGCACCTCTAACTGTGTTCACAGTGTTCGCTATCGCATTTTGTAACTATGTAAGGAGCATTGCATACAAACTTAAAACTTGAGCATTGTTCAGCTTGGAGGAATAAGGCGGAAACCGCCTGTTATTACATGTACAGTCGAGTCCACTGTTAGAGGGAACAGTTGCCCATGCAACCCGTTTGTATTTCACTCTCTTGCAAAAGCGCACTGGCTTAGATTTACCCTAAACGTGTGGTGACTGGTTGTTCTGGCTCTTTTTGACAGACTAGTGCCCCGCATAAGCATTGTTTCTTTCTCCATTTGCTACTAAAGGTCCTGCAATTTGAACGGTGATCAATATAGTGTTCCCTTTAGGAGTGGATGGTACTGTACACCATTGCATAGTGCATATGCGTTTCATTTCCATGAAATTTACACCTGTGCTCTAACGTTAGTATCGACATTACGTCGTACTGCTGTATCCCTATAGGAGTCACTGCAGTCGACGTGCCTATTAAGCCCACAATTATTCCGTATCCAGGGGCCGCGGAGGAGAAGGGTCCTATGAGACTCTCTCTTTTACGTCTAAATTGTTTCTTCTTCAGAAAAGATATACGAGGAATAAAACAGCGCTAAAGGCGGTATGAGAAGACGACATATACATGTCATGGAACTAATAACTGGGTTTTATTGCAAAGCAACTCCAATATTTGTTACATAAAAGATTCAGGTGCACGTTCATGAACCACAGGTGGTCGAAATTTCTGGAGCCCTCCACTACAGCATCTCTCATAACTATATCATCGTTCTCGGACGTAAAACCTCGACAAATAATATTATAGAAGTATATAAGAAAAGATGTGGGACAATTAAATTTAAGCACAAATGAACATAAGAGTGATCAAAGCCATACAGCAAAAACTGTCAAGAAACTGTCACGACAGTGGACCCCACATATCTGATTGTACATTTTTAATGTTACCCTCAATTCGTTATTTTTAATTTATTGTTATATATTACCCTAAAAAATACCCTCATCGAGGGTCATTAGGGGTATTTTTGAAATAAATAAATAAATATCTGATTCCACAGCCGTGAAGCGAAATCGGAATAGAGTAACCCAATAAACACGACGCTGTTGAATGGGGAGGACTTCGCTAATCTCTCGAATGCGAGATGTTGCGTGGTTCTTTGCAAATGGCTGTGTCTCATATATATTGCCGTTCTTTTGCAATAAATCTTGGTTGTTAGTTCTACTTGTGTCTACCTCTTGTCCCATATTCCTATAGCGCTGTTTCATTCTTTCTATACCGTAGAGCACCAACCAGCCCAGTCAAGCACTCTGTTAAAAAAGCGCATTTATTGGTCGAGGTCTTCTGCAAAGTGCTCTTCCCCTCAGAAAAAACTTTTCACACTACGGGCCTGCTCATGATATACACAATAAACAAACTGTCATAATAGTGGCAATTCGTTTGTCGGTGATCGACCGAAATGTTTCTTCAAGTCAATCTGCGTGGTTATTTACTGCAGTCTCACTACCAAAGTCCTGTGTAGCATGCACGTCGTATTCGTCCCGATATTGCGAGCTCTGTGACTTCCACTGCGCTGTGCAGTTTTCAAGAAGGACTCACAAACTAACTGATAAGCAGCACGAAGCCATAGGGAAAGAGGCAAGATTAGGAAGCTGATCTGTCAGTTGGAACAAAAACAAGGCTGCAGTGAAGTACCACTTTAGGTCTCTAGAAAAGGTCGATAGAGGTGCATCCAGTGCGCGCTCTTCCTTCATGTAGCTTATTTGAGAAAATAATTGCCTTTTTGTTCCACGTATGCCCCTAAGTCACCCGTAAGCATAAAGTTCATACTTTCTCTCTGCTTTTTTTTACTTTGCTCATCACTTGTTTTATTATGCTTTCCTATTAGATAACAACTCTGAGAGGTGCGGGTGTCAAAATGTCTGACGAAAGTTTGACAATGCACTGAAAGCTGCTGGTTCTTTGGCGCCGTAGTTACAATAAATCGACCATCTAGGCGGATAATGCAATTGTGCGAATTAACTAGAATCATCGTATTAAACTCGCAGCGACATTGCAGAAACGATGTGCACTTTTTCAGGCACAATAAATAGTTACTCAACTGCGATGTAAAGTTATATATACTTAGGCTCCATCCTGCTGTGGCTCTCGTGCATTTTCAATCGCATTATGCGTGTTATATATTCCCTATACTATATGCACCAACGATGGATGTATACCTACACCGAGACTTATTGCCTTTTACATTAGAGAATACTGTGGTAGCGTTAAATATGTGAAAATATCATTCCAGAGTTTCCTTGGAGTGACACTTATTGCCTCCCCGAAGATCGTGTTTTCCATACCGGCCGCGGCGGTCACATTTCAATGGAGGCAAAACGCGAGAGGCCCGTGTACTCTGCGAAGCCTTTGCGTGCTAAAGAACGCCGGATGGCCGAAATTGCCGGACCACTCGTCATAATGATATCGTGGTTTCTGCACGTAAAACCTGAGTTATTCCTAATGTTATGCAACTGCCTTCAAGCAGCAAAACAACGCTGCCACGCTAAAAATAGAAAATAGTGAAGCTGAACTCTCAGATACCATTCTTTTCTTTAAACTGTATACATATGGTTTGCCGACAGCGTCACATATTTAACATGCCAATGTCACTATGTCACTGGAGACACCAGAAGAGTCCCCAGAGGCAAAATGATTCTTTCTGGTAATTTTGTACGCACCCGTGGCTTCCAGCGTTGTTTATCGTGACGGCGACTGCATTCTGAACACGATTCGCGTGTTCATTCAAAATGTTTGAAGAAATAATAAATGTTGCAAGCCTAGCATTATCATTAGATAGATAGATAGATAGATAGATAGATAGATAGATAGATAGATAGATAGATAGATAGATAGATAGATAGATAGATAGATAGATAGATAGATAGATAGATAGATAGATAGATAGATAGATAGATAGATAGATAGATAGATAGATAGATAGATAGATGAAGTCTGGAGTTCGCTAAAGAATGCTTCGCATTTGAAAACTGTAAAGCTATATACGTGCTTAAGAAAAAATGTATCGCCGCATTCGTGTGTGTTACAGTGAAAAAAAAAACAAGTGGTGTTACGATACAGGGAGGTCAATACAGAACATGTTTGCGACTATTAATAAATGTAATCAATCAGATAAAAAAGAAAAGGAAGAAAGAAGGTCTATGGAATGGTTGTAGTGGTCGCGTTCAATGGCAGACGTGAGCTCGGATTGAGGATGTACGTACACTCGGCAGACGTCGCAACAAGTGCGCACCATGGCGAAGCGGCTGGAACGCGCGTCGATCGAGGAAGGGCGGTGAGCCGTGCTCAAGTACCCAATGCAGCATTGGTTGGCAGCTCACGTGAGCATGAACAGTTTGTCAAGAACATTTGATTTAACGTTTTTTCTTAATTTTTTGTATTGAAAGATATGAGAGAAGAGGAAGAAAGAAATCAAAAGAGGGGCTTAGACACCGGAAAGGGGGCGGAGAGATCGACCCAGAACTTTACGTGGGTAACGACAAGTAAATTCAGGTGTCTCCACGGGGGCAACAAAAGAGACCCACTGCCTTGCGCACTGCTGCATGCGCATTGAACTCACGATTTCCGAAGAGGAAAGGATAGAGTTCCGACATGCACACAAGCCCTTATTCTTGGGCAACAAGGACGCTATTAACTGCAGATACAAGGAACACTCACCGACATATACTGTGTATAGATGGAGTGCGGCAAACACCTATATTGTTAAGTTGTACAGAGGTGGGCTCGTAAACAAGTCCCTAGGTATTTACTTTCATGATACACTGTGCAATCAGTGGGATTGAGTGCTTCTGAATCTTCGTAGGATTGCGTTTGTACACATAAGCTATGCGTTGGAAAATGGAACTTACTGATCCCGGGAAGGAAATTTTCAGTTGATTACAAATAGCTTGAAGTAAGCATTTTGAGGCTATGAACAGCCAATTTTGTTGGCGCCTGGAACCAGTAAACTTAAAGAGGATAATAATGATCCCCGAGAAGGACTTAAGAGTATTGCAGCAAGCGATGTAAAAAATAATATAAGAACATCACAAGATTAAAACTTCATTTATTTATTACATGGAGGCAGCTGGTACAGTCGCACTATTGTACTTTTTGGTGACCGTTGACATTCGTGCATGTTAATCTACCTCACTACACTTTCATTGCTGAGACAACCTAAGGTGATGCGAAAAAGTAAAGGGAGATAATGTTCTGCTGACCCGAGTATTTAACGGTACCTGCAAAAAAAAGCTTTGTTTAAAGGACTTCTTAAATGCCCTAAAACCAAATGCAGTGAGAATCATCTCTACTGTGATATATGCAGTGTCTTCTGATACACAGCTTTCATAATGCAGCGAATTGCTCCCACCTTTTACATAATGCCGCGTTTATGTTTATGCGCCACGCAGTTTACAATGCCGGTATGAAAACGGCAGTAAATAGATTGTGAGGCGTCAGGGCAGTGCAGTCGTTAGGACGAATGAGAGAAGAAGACTAAGAACTATCGGTAAAACGATTTATTATTCCCCGCTCTTCATTGCGTGTATCCATGACCTCCCATGAAATTTGACGTGGTCTGCGGATCAAGAGCAGGTTTTGCTGACAAGACAGAAGAGGCATGGTTAGCAAAGTCTAGAAGAGTTGGCTAAAAAAACTTAAAAAGCGTTCCGTGAGGATGAAAAGAAGTGTATTTAAGTACTCGTTTTTCTTTGTTATATACAAGTTAGGACGCAAGATTTATGCGCGTGAAGAAGTGGGAACGATCAGAATCTCGTTATTATAGCGATAATTCATGCAGCTGATATCTCCATCATCATGTAGAACGTGATTTTGGCATTGCTGTGAATATTATCCATCATTAACCCTCCCTCGCTATGCGAGACACGAAACACTACTGGTTTCTGGGAATGCCTGGGATGGGCGGTCCGTCGCACCGGAGTGTTCAAGTTCGGCTGCTGTGTCGCTACGTTAGTCTGTAACCTGAACAATAACAGGGCAAAGAAGTAAAGTACGCGTGAAAAGTGTTCGGTTATTTACCTTTAAAGGGACACTAAAGGCAACCATTGAGTCCATGCTGATTGCTGAAATAGCGGTCCATGAAACCTCAATTAGAGATGTGTAGGGTTTTAACGTTCCAGAACTATAGATACCGTATATTATGAGAGACGCCAGAGTGAAGGGCTTCGGAAATTTCGACCACCTGAGGTTCTTTAACGTGCACCCGAATCTGAGCACACGGGCCTACAGCATTTTCACCTCCATTGAAAACTCAGCTGCTACAGGCCGGATTCAATTCCACGACCTGCGGGTCAGCATGGTCCAGAAACCTTGTAGGGCTATTTTCGTGACGAGGAAATGTTTATTTGAAAATAAAACTCCTTTTTTTTTTGCGGTCCACCCAGCGCTAGCGTATTTCAAATCACCCGCCTGAAACGGACCCGCCTTTACAGCGTGGTCACTGACACTATAGCAGCAACGGAGCGAAATCAGCGGGAGCCACAGCTCAGCAGCAACAACGGCCATTGAACAATTTTCTGTTTGCTTGGTTTCACAGGGCCGTGCTAGAGATGACACCTCCTTTCAAGCCTAACCAGGCGGGAAACTTTTCAACTTCTCGCGCTTTTCCCATTGCAAGGCCACGCGGTTCTTTTTTCTCCGAATCAATTATAAACAGACAAGAAGCATTTTATTACGTGTTGTAATGACCGGAAGGTTCTTTTTTTACTGCAGCTGGTTTGATGAAGAGTTTATGGTAGTAGACGTCAATGGGATTATTTCCAAAATGCCCATCTCGCAGCGTATGTGGTGTTGTAGATTTACATTATTTTTCAATCAGTAGAGCACTGCTGTTGATAACACTGCCATTTCCGACATTCCCAAACATTGATCTTTCACTCTGACGAAAATTCTCATTTGCCTCCATGTCTCTTTGAAGAATAATTTTCCCTGCCGAGAGAAGACCAAACTAGAGCTTGTTCATTATACTTCTCTGTGAATACTCGATGTTCTTCACCTTGAAAATGTGTGGCAACTGATTCATTTTGATTTCACATTGAGTATGACCCGGTAGAATAATTTCCTTTGCCAAGTTTAGTTCGCCCACCGTTGACGGGAACACTGAGTACGGCGGCAACGAGGCGCTTGTCGTCACATCAGCACCCCGCCGAGAGGCTTAAGCGGGGGCGAACAGACCCCACCGGTCGTCGCAGTTACAGTTGGCCCCCCCTGGGTTCACCCCGCGCAGCGCGAGCTTGCGCTCACATATAACACTCGGGCTGGCAGAGAGAAAAGCCCGACGCTCTCGATGGCCATCTGCCTTCTCGGGGCCCGCTGCATCGGCGGAGACCATGAATCCATCTTGGCTGTCCAGCCTTCTCGCCAGCTTCTCACGGACCTGTGGCGCTATGCGGCAGCGACCCTCCAGGGCGGCGGCGCGTCTTGCACGGCCAGCGGTCCGCTGCTACCGCCAGCGTAGCGGTAGCCCTGCGTGTAACAAACAGCTCGCGCCGACGTCTCCCGCTGAGCAGCGCAACGGGAGATGGACAGCGCGATACAAGGACGGACAGAGTCAGGCCCACCGCCGGCACATTACCATTGCTCCTTTATGATGTGTGGCCGCGTGTCGATATAAGAGTCCGTGGGCGGAGTTGTGAGGAGTTGCCCCTTCGAGGCGGTGTTATATAGACGTCTTCTGCGTTTGGTGGGAGAAGTTACACGTGCGGCAATCACACTGAAAGCGTGATGGGTGGCCGCAAGGCTATTGCTGGAAAATACCGAACGAGTGCTTGCGTCAAATGTTACCTGGTTTAACGCGCGCTTTCAGCGGCATTTCGCGCACCAGTTATGCGTATTCTATTAAACCTTTAGGGTTCTATTTTTTAGAGGAAGGGGGGAAAAGGAAAATTTAGATGGTGCAGGGCTACTATTGTTTTTTATTGTTCATCAAGAAGCTGTGAGAGTATTGCTATTATACAGTGTTTAGGAAGACACAGACAGAACAAAAATACAAAGAGGTTAAACAGGTGGCACCCTGATTACAAATTTTTCCTTCTTCTTTCCTTCCAACACTGGGTCATTGCAGTCGCAGGTGACGCCACCTGATTGTCACATCACGGCACCCACTCTGTAATCATATATCGTTCTCAGAAACCAGTGTAGCTATAAGGCTTTGTTTGCTGGCACGTGGCCTAACACTTGCACAGTGGCACTCGATGAATCTCACAGACGCCCATTTACACAACTCTGATCCCAATCTGAAGCGCTGTTTTATTCAAAAATTTCTCGAGCTGAGGAAAATATTTTGAGCCGCCTGTGGCTTGGCGTGGCATTCACAATTTCATACTCCTTTCTTAATGGCATGGCCAGCAGCTCTACTTATAGCCACTGCAGCTAAAAAAAGGCAATCTCTCATCTCCTGTGTGAGTGTAACCGTTTCAATGCCTCAAGACAAGAACTTTCAGATGCGATAGACAGGCCGGATAATCGCTTTTTGCCGAAACAAAGGATTCTGGGACGCTGGCTGAGTCGCTCCTTGCGGAGAACTGGTCTTCAAGACAGACCTTGGCATCCCTTTCCTCTATCCCTTTCCATAGTGTGTCTATCATTCCGATTATACTAAACTAATCAACATTCCTGCCTTTCCCCTCTCTCCTGCAGTCCTTCCTTTCTTCGCCATTGCCAGAGGCAGAGTTTATAGCGTGTGCTGCGAGCTGGCGCGTTCTGCGTCCGTCTGGTGTCTCTTGAAGAACCAAAGTGTTCACTTATGGGACATTCACCCGTCGACGTCATTGCGTGATGCGGCGCTTCGTGAACCAGTTTTATTATATGGTGTGATCGCCAGTGAAACAGTATGGGCAACGTGCAAACATGGCGGATGCACGTAGAAGCGGTACTGAGTAGGAGACGGGGTTTCACAGATTAATTTGACGCCAAAAACTGAGCATGTGCAGAAACTGCATCGTCATTGAAGAAGGCCTACACTGCATTGCACCTAAGCACTCCGCGTTGCTGTGACTACCGACGTGCCCGTTATCGGCGTTCGCTGTTGTGATCCCAATGCATTATTTTGCTTTTACCACTTGAAAGGCAACATCACATCAAATATCCTCGAAAATGTTTCCATTGCTTGAAGAGAATGTCCATGCGAGCAGAAACATTCTCGCGTGGTCTGTCTATTGCGCGTGAGAACATCTTGCATGCGGTAAATGCACAAACATTTCATGCGAGCATGCTATATATAATGCTTGTTCCCTTTGTGTGCCTATAGTACGAGCAAATAAAATGTTCGGGGTGCACGTTAACGATGACAACATCCTTACATTACATGTCTGAGATATTGGAACATTGCGCAACAAGTTCTGTGCAGCCTTCCTTATTTCGCATGTCGTTATTGCTCGCTTAGTGTCGACGTAAGGTAACATTAAATATATATATATATATATATATATATATATATATATATATATATATATATATATATATATATATATATATATATATATATATATATATATATATATATATATATATATATATATATATATATATATATATATATATATATATATATATATATATATATATATATATATATATATATATATATATATATATACACGAAAAAACGAAAGGCCGTGCTTTTGGAGAAGGTCTAAGAGGTCTCTCTTTTGCTCGGCAGTGAGGTGAGGACTTATCGTGTCATTTAAAGCAACAGTGGCAGCCTTCATATCAGTTGTAGCAGACAAAGGCGTTGTTCTGCGTGAAGGGGAACCAGCGAAAAAGGCTCGCTGTCAGCGAAGCAGCTCACAGCAGTGCCCTGGGGCAGCATCACTGGCGAAGAAGTTGGGTTCAAGGCGGTGGCCAATGCTTTACTGTCGTTAAACCGCACAAGGCCGGGTGCTATAATAAGCCCCGCAGGTTTGGAGCGAACTGATGGAGCTATGAACACGTCATTGTTAACTATAGTATCCGAAGAGATCGTGATAATTTGTTCATCTCCTGGCGAAATGAAACAATCAGCGGCAGCAACTGTATGGATCGACATCGGATTAAATCTCAGAAACTGACATTTGAATTACTCGCTGACGACACGATATGAAAGCTGATGCTGAAGAAAGGAAGGCCCATCCTAAAATTACTGTGTGGGTGCACCAAGGAAGTACAAGAAAGTGAATGTGGTGAAGAATGTCATCTATGAAAGGCGGACTGTGCAAACACTTGAAGGCTGAATAGGGACTCCATCTGCGCAACGAAGGGGAGGGCCATCGTATGGCGTTCTAACTTTTTTCAAGCGGGTACAAAAGTCTGCACGAATTACGGAAAGTTATGCGCCTGTGTCTACCAGTGCCTCTGTCTGTATACCTTCAACATACGCCAATAAAACATTCGATGGGCGATCCGGAGAAGTTTGAGCAGTTCGAAAGATGCAGCTTTCCCTCCCAAAGCAGCACTGTTTAGTTTTCCAGTTGGCGGTCGGGAATTTAAGTAGAAGGTCGGAGAGGAGAAGAGGAAAGCCGCATCGGTGAAGGTGAGTGACGACGTGAAAAAGGGGGACTGCCAACTGAGCCAAAGTTCTGCGGAGACGGCGACCGACGTGTGCTGTTCTGCTACAGTCGGCGATAGGGTGGTCCAGTGGGATAGAAGTCGTCCCGTTCAAAGTTATCGTAGGTTCGTCTTTCATCTCGCTGATGGCGTCAGAAAAACTTTGAAATGTGACCACGGATTCCGCAATAGAAGCAAGTCGGGCGCGAAGTGCGCCAGTCGTTGTAAGGCTGGGAAGATGGTCACGGTGCGAGTGAGTTGAGTGAACCATGAAATTCGGGCGCTGGTAGCTGCAATGGCTTTGCTGGGGTGCAGGTGTCCTAGCAGCAACTTGAGCATAAGTTGGCATGGCCACAGGATATGAGCTCGGAACTGGTGTGACTGTCATCGAGGCCAGGCTTTGCTGGGGCGCAGGTGTCGTTGCAGCACCGTGAGCATAACTTGGAATGGGCACGGGATGTGAACTCGGAACTGGTATACCTGTGATCAAGGCCAGTTCCTCCCTCACAACGTCACGTAAACTAGTAGCAGGTGGTGTCGTTCGGATATCAAAGCGGCGAGGTGAAGCTTGTGCATTAAGTTCCTCGCGGATGATAGAGCGGATCAATGCACGCAGCTCTGTTGTATCATGACTTGAGCTCAGATCAGACATATCAGGTTGCACCCGAGCGGTCTGAAGCTATATACTCAAGGCGCTGACAAGTAGCGACAACATCGGCTACGGTCTGGGGATTCTGCACCACAAGCACTATAAAAACGACAGCCGCAATGCCTTTTAGCAGGTGGCGCACACGGTCGTTTTCCACCATATACATGCCGATGCGGCGGCAAAGGGCGAGAACATCTTCGATGTAAGAAGTGTAAGACTCACCGGGGCGTTGAACACGTGCACCAAGCCTCTTCTTGGCGATATCCGAGCGCACTGACGGGTTGGCGAAAATCTGGTGGAGCTGGCGTGCAAAGGCAGGCCATGTCGGAAAATCCATGGCGTGGTTGAAAAACCACGTTTTTGCGACGCCGCTCAAGTAGAATGCAACGTGGGTGAGTTTCGCAGGCTGATCCCAGTTGTTGATAACACTCACGCGGTCATAATCCTCGAGTCAGTCTTCAACGTCTTCACCCGGAAGCCCTGCGAACAGCGGAGGATCCTTTTGAGGGCTGGTGACCAGGTGAGAAGGGTTTCTTGGCGGGGGGAGCGGTGGCGAAGCTGGCGCGCTGGGTTGGTCGGCTTGCGACATTACCGAACCCAAGTCGTTTGAGCGGCGGCCTGAACGGAGCTCGAGTGATGTGATCTAGAAGAGGCTGGAGTTGTCCGAGATCGCGAGAGGAAGCAGGAACGCGTGCAGCACTCTCCACCACTTGTAAGATGGCGTCGAGTACCCTCAAGACTCTTCTTTATTGCCTCGAGTATGTACCCCGCAACCTAAATTTGACTGGTGATCATGAGTATGTACAGATGAAAAGATGGGACGCACAAATAATGCTCACACTTATATATATATATATATATATATATATATATATATATATATATATATATATATATATATATATATATATATATATATATATATATATATATATATATATATATATATATATATATATGAGATATAACAGACAATAATGCCAAGGAATGTATAGGGGAAGTTATTAGAACAAATGTAATGTAAATAAGAAGAAAGAAAAGTGGGTGAAAAAATAACCTATCGTGAGCAGGACCAACCTGCTCCCTGTAGGTCATTTTTTCACCCACTTTTCTTTCTTCTTAATTTCTTATTTACATTTCATTTGTTCTAATAACTTCCCCTATACATTCCTTCGCATTATTGTCTGTTAGATCTTATTAATATATATATATATATATATATATATATATATAATAGAAATTTGGAAATTTGGAAAGTGTTGGCAGGAGTGTCGGAGATAAAAATGGCATCCACTACAACTTGGAGCGGAAATATTCTTCGAAGAGCATTGCACAAAAAGTAAACAGACGCAAAAAAAAACGCTAATATATCGGTGCATCCACTGCTTAAAGTTCAAGTGGCGAGCTGTATCTTCAGCACGTGTTTCTGATGGTAAGCCTCCGCGACGCATTCTAGGCCCAATGAAGAATAATCCGCCGATATGGCGTCTGCGAGGCGTTCGCGTACTCCACTCGTAAAAATACATGGGCCCCGTCACCGGGAGCAAAACACGCGGGCGCACGATGACGACGCAAGGGCGAGCACGCGCGCAAAAACACGCACGGCCCGTCCCGCCTGAGAAGAGACAGCGCACGCCGATGGCGGAGGCATCTGTACTTCCGCGTGACGAAAAGCGTGGGAGAAATCTGCTGCTGGTGGCGATGGAGGGGGGGGGGGGGGGGGGAGCGCGCGTATTCTGCCTCGGAGCGCAAAGACTACCTGGCGGAGGCCG
Organism: Rhipicephalus microplus; assembly: GCF_043290135.1. Classification (NCBI taxonomy): domain Eukaryota; kingdom Metazoa; phylum Arthropoda; class Arachnida; order Ixodida; family Ixodidae; genus Rhipicephalus; species Rhipicephalus microplus. Next base: position 299,486,104 of record NC_134710.1, read on the forward strand.
CAATGAGTGATGCCAGACGCGACCTGATGACAGAGCCCTGGTGAAACGAGACACCAGAGGGGCGGGATATACACTGGCGTAAACAGCCCGGCGCGCCGCGAGCTGCATGTGTACGCTCGTCGCCGGCGATTACGGCGGAAGCACCGAATGGCCGGGAAAGAAGGGACGCCCGAGCTCAGCCTCGCAGTTACGATACTAAGAGCGTCGCCGAGGAGCTTGGGCATGCTGCTTGCCTTCCGGAAAGAAAAAAAAACCTGTCCGCTCCCCACTGACAGTGTGGCGACGGAAAATGACGTTGGCGATCCATCCTCAGTCGCCAGTTTGGATAGGGTCAGCCACTGGATAAGTGACTACAGCCTAAATGCACTCACTATCTATAACCCGGAACAGAGTTTATCTGCTGCCAACTCAAGGTGTGCTTTTCTCGCTCAGATGATGCATCCACCATTTTTAAGGATTAATTTACGACCATAACTTGGTTTTCCTAGCTAAGTTCTCTCGGCTAGTACTCTCCACCTCTTCTATGAGAGACTGAACCATCAGTTTATAAAGAGCGGACAATGAATACTTTTTATTTTGTTATTATATATGATACCAAAGAGAGGCACACATAAAGTGCTGGCAGCTCCTTTGCTCTTAATTAGGTAAATGTACGGCTTATGGGGTACAAACATACACATGCAGCCATGTGAACAAATCACTGTTTCATCAGAGTGTTCATAAATGTATGTGTGCGTGTGGTACATACAAGATATGGGTTCGGTAGCACATGCCAATTAACAATGTCCAAGATATAGCAAAAGTCGAAAATGCTTACAACAATGCCTCTATAAAGGAGCACTGTAACCAACATACATCACATACAGTTTTGTTATTACGCACAGAGGTTACTAGCAATAACACACTCATAAACAGAGATGTTAAAAATACTAAAGTGGTTGACAGTCTACAATGCCCCTCTTCGAAGTAAAAAAATTATGTTGATTGAGTGGTCCTCTTCCTCCCTTAGTTCGAGCGCATATTCAAAAATTGTCAATAACCAATCGTGCAGAGCGTGTTCGAAATGCTCAATGTTTTTAAAAAGTCAATCAAAAAGACATAAAAAGTAATCAGACTCTTGCAACGGCTGTCCGTGGAACTACGACGCCATTTCGCAGTTCCTAAAGTGCAGCGGTCTTCAGAGCACAATGCGTTGTTCTCCTTGCAACGTAAGCTCCAATTCAGCATCCAGTTAGTGAAAACAAACCGACAACAGCATGCATCTATACCTAAGGATGAAACAATAGCCTGGGAAAACGTGGTAGCCCCCCGCTCTCCGACTCTGTTCCTTCCCAAGAGTTTAAAGTGACACGCGTGTATATAACAGCGTGCACGACGCTCTACTCCCACGGCGACCAGACCAGGTAAGTTCTCTCGGATATCGTATATGATCGCCGGACGGAAAAGCCGCCAGTGACGCCACCGTGGCGGCGGCGTAGCATTGCGCATGAACGGCGGTGAAACCCATAAGAGCTGTGGCGCGGCGGCCTCGCGTCTCTCTCGCTGTCGGGGCGTGCGGAAAGAATAAACGATGTCTGTCACGGTGATCGATGAGCCGCTGATCGAGCCAGATCGGTCGCCGTCTTCCCCGCATCGTGGCCCCCGCGTCCGACGATGGGACGCCCCGATTTCAACGCACTGCGATGCTCCGCTCCTGCACCCTCTCCACCCCTCCGAAGCTCCTTTTCCCCACCGTATAAGACTCGGTAGTAGCAGACACGCAGGAAAAATCGAAAGCAAGAGGGAAGGACGCGCGCACGGGGAAAGGGGCAGCGTCACCTCCCGTGCTTCTGCAGAAGACCCACTGCCTTCTTTGGGTGGTGCAAGAAGGCAAAAAAGTAACCGGCCTCACTCGTCGTGACGACGCTGCCACGTTTGTCTTTTCTCTCTCCCCGTTGCTCGAGTTCCTGTGTGATCGGTCCACTAAATCATTCCTATACACACTGTCCCCGCCACCATGAACGCGTCTGTGTGCCTTACGCGACCGGTTGCTGTGGTTGCACCGTAGATAGGCGCTGGGCGATGTGCGCGCGTTACGCAGAAGCGCGGGCCAGCGCTTTCGCCTCAATCTGCGGCCCATCAAGCGCGTGTCCGAGGAGACGATGCGCTGCTCGATCCGTGGCGCTTCCGCGGCGAGACGCATAAACGTATATGGGAGCCGACCGAGCTGGCGGCGTGGCTATGGAGATATATTAGCGTGCGGCACCCGGTTATCGCGGCGGACGTTCACTCTGCGCTACCGGCCCCATAGGCCGGGCTTGACGAATGCGAATCGACAGCATCGATATGCGTGTCCTCCTCCGTGCGTTATTGGGCCGCGCCGCGCTTTAAATCTGTTTTCTCAGGCGCGGCGGAGATTCAGTCGGTGATTCTTTGACGGAAGAGCGGGGAGCAACAGAGATCGCTTCTAAACAACGATTGCGTTCTGTTGCTCCGTCTCTTATGAGGCTTTGGTTGGAAGTTCTTAGATTGCCCGATTGGTAGGTGATTGCTGCGAGGATGGGGCACCGAATGCATTGCGTAGTAACTTGAGCGACCGTCTATAACGTATCCAACTGGAGACTTTTGATCAAATTAATGATCACAAAAAATTTATTTAAGTGCCGAGTGCCCTGGACGATTTTGCGTGATCTCGTTTTGCAGTGTAAAAGGAGGTATACTATAGCGGCCAACAAGGCTCTAGACGCAGGTATATTTAGTACTTGTATGTATTTCAGTCTACGCGTTATTGAGCAGCGTTCTATTCGTCATGTTCTTATCGTGGAGAGTGTTGCTCTAAAGAGTAGAGCCAATAACAATTCCGACGCAACAAAAGCATAAAAGAATATCTGATAGTTGTCAATACAGGCAAATTGTATTTGTACGAGAGCGAAGTCATAAGTGTATTGAGAACGTTTGTGGCATGCACCATAAGGAAGCCCTTAAAGTCAGTTTTACCCGGCCTGACATTTTTATCAAATACTCCAAATGTATCGCTATGGGCCGTGCAAGTTCGTCACGACACCACGAACCTTTTTTTTATGTGTCGCGATATTAGAGCATAGGTTTACCACACTTTCTGTTACCTATGTGAAACTTTCCTGCCGCCAGTTCTGCATCAGTGGCTTGCAGTCATTTTAAATATCTGCATGGCTCGATTTTCAAAACAGCTTCACTATTCACACTACACAGTTTCAGTGCAAATATTACAAGTTTGAGCTCTCGCTTAAAGCCGTAATCATATGCGACTTGTCGCGTCTCGCACCCTCAACCGGTAACCCGTGGTTAGCCTGTTCAAGCAAAGAATCTCGTGCATTGCTCCCAGTTATAATGTTGAGGCGCGCGAGCTGCACGTTCACTTCGTCTTTGCAGCGTTCGAGTGACTAAATAAAAATTGGCTGATCCCACGTACCGTGGGAATCGATCATATGTGAAGCACGAATGAGGGAGGTTGATAGGTCCCTTTGAAATGAGCACAACGTTAGGAGGTGGATGTAAATTATACCGTGCATCCCTTCCATATCATGACTATCATGTTTGCGTCTGGCACTGGGGTGCATCATCCCTTCACGTCACGTAATACCAAATTTGGTATAAGTGAAATTAGCAGGTAGTCATCTCTTACAATTAGTAGTAGGTAGTTAAATAGTAGGTAGTCATCCCTTACATGACCCGCATTAGACGATTATCATGTTTGGTCGTGTCATTTACCTTCGTCGTCTATTCAAGTGACGTGATACCAAATTTGGCATATGTGGAGCTAGTGAAACGACCTCGAGTGCACTATGAGCGTAGCTTATAGTCATGTTTTACATGACATGCATGTCATGATTATTATGTGTGGACGTGTCGTATGCCTTCGTCTATAATTCGCGTCCAGTAATACCAAATTTGGTATATGTAAAGCTAGCGAAACGACCGCGAGTGCACCATAAGCGCGGCGTGTGGTCACGTATTACATGACATGCATGTCATGATTTCCACGTTATGGTCGGTCACTTATGCTCGCCATGCAGTCATGCCATTATAGGGAGTTTTAGAATACCGTTTGCAAGCGCTTCGGGCGTTGTGGGCGTAGCGGGCGCCATATGAGTTTTACAATAGCGTTTGCCCGGCAGCGAACCGCAACGCGCGATCGCAGCGACACCGTAGCCTCGAAACCAGCGCTTGCAGGCCACATGCAGGCCGCCATTACTGCACGTAATTTCGAATTTTTCGCGTGCGGTACGCGAACGCGAACGCCGACTAGCGTTACGACGCATGCGCAGGGGCAGCGACCGCACCGCAAGGGCTCGCGGTGCGCTATTCTAAAACTCCCTTATATCATACGAGTTTTGTAATATTTCATGTGAGCGAAACCACCGCAAAAGCAGGAAGACCATGAAATGTAAATATAAAATTTATGATATACATATGATTTTCATATTATGACTGGACAGTTATCCTCGTCATACTGTCATGTTATGGCGTACCAATTTCGGTACAGATACCATTATCGAAAAGGCCAGGAGGCCTAAATGTCGTAGGCGGCTAGATAGATAGATAGATAGATAGATAGATAGATAGATAGATAGATAGATAGATAGATAGATAGATAGATAGATAGATAGATAGATAGATAGATAGATAGATAGATAGATAGATAGATACGGTCAAAACCACCGAAGTTCGCTAAGAAATTCATTAAAAAATTGGCCCCGTATCTGCATTTTACACTGCAAATGTCGTCGAAAGGCGACAGTCTTGCGTCTGGAGAGAGTGAACAAAACGTTTATTTTATGTTCTATGCAAGAAAATTGGTGAATGGTATTCTGGAGACGCTGCGTTAGCATGCCTCGAGCGTGCAGCGGAGGCGAACGAGTGCATCGAGGCACGTCACACGTGAGAGATGAGCGCTATCTGGCAGTTATCTTGGAAAACGAAGCGTGTGGCGTGCGAACCTGTCTCGGAGGCGATAACGTGTAGAACGCAAGGCGACGGGTAGTGGCCACCACCGTGTCGTCTTAGCAAAGCGTTGGAAACACTTGCCTTTTTGTGCAGGCATTGCCTGGCCAGCGCAACGTGTTAAACGCTACGGTCCTTATAAATACTTATGTATTTTTTTCTAGTAAGAGACACACATGCAGAGCGATGGAGGCGGAAATGTTGTAGGCCCGTGTACTCAGATTTTGGTGCACGTTAAAGAACCCCAGGTGGTCGAAATTTCCGGAGCCCTCACGGCGTCTCTCATAATCATATAGTGGTTTTGGGACGTTAAACCCCACATATCAATCAAATCAACACACATGCAGAATATTGACGTGTTGTTACGGTGCCTGAGATATGTGCAATAATTGCTTTATTAATTGAGAATCACACAAACATGAACGCTGAATCTGGAGAATATTGGTGGGCGCTTCGGATGGGGTCGGCTGTTCGAGGTATTGTTAAGGACGAACAATTAAAAAAATGTGCAGACAGACAGACAGACAGACAGACAGACAGACCAAAATTTTTGCGCCGAAGGTCCCCAAGAAAGACTGTCGTCTTTAAAAAAAGCTGCAAAAGTGGCGTTCGCTTGGCTATAGGCTAACCGAAGGATATACAACTTCGCGGAGAAGACGCTTGGTGGTTGTGACTGAGCCGGGGCCTAGTAGATTGTGCAGATTGTGTTTCAGGTCGAGGTGGTATGCCATGCCGAACGACAAGCACGCAATGAGACGCGACGAGCCAAAACGGCTTGTCGGATACTAACGTGACGTTTGTGGGAACAGCGCACGCCGGCTACGGAGAGATAGCGTCGCGTTTCGAGCAGTAGCGGTTCGCGTGGCCCACTTGCGTGCTTCAAGAAGGAAAGCATGCGCGCTACCCGAGAGGTGCCTTGGCTACCAGGAATGACGGATGCTGGCACCCGCGCTGGCCGATTGCTGCTGCCCGGAGAGAAGAGAGCCGCGCCACTGTCTCGTGTCCCCGTGCAGACCCTACAGTATGCGGTATATAATAAGAAAAATAAACGGTTGTTTGTTTTGTGTTGAAACCTCCGTCGTCCTTTCTTTAACTACGGCTGGGACGCAGCAAGTCTGATATCTAGAGTTTAATAAACTAGTTGCCGTACGTTAGAATTTTTAATGCATCGCCAGCATGATTTTTGCCTTTGAACCGCCTTAGCAATAATGCATGACACCCTCATTTTTTTTTTTACTTGGTGCACTTTTCTCCGCGTATAGAAGGGTCATAAAGTATTGAAGTCCATATTATATCAGGTCATGGACTAACCTGACGTATGGCGGAGCTACGTAGTGTTAATTGTTAACTTAAATAGCTGGTACTGAGTAAAAACGTAGAAATGTCCTCTGGAGCTTTCACCCGTGCGCAGCATGGCTTTATTTTTAAGGAATAAAGAGCAAGACCATATCACCCCCCCCCCCCCCCCGCTGCATTTATAAAAAGAGGCCCTTCGGTGAATTCTCGTTTTCACTTTACAGCGAAAAGAAACGGGTTGGCACTTCACCAACCCTTTCTCTATCGTTGTAGCGGTCAGCACTCCGGTATTGCTTAACGAAAACTTCAAGCAGGTAAGAAGTCTTCTTTTAGTCCAACCTGTGTAAAGAGGGTCACTTTGTTTTCAGCATATAAACACAGACTTCAAACGTACGAAAACGATGTGAGCTGCTCCGGGTCTGGGATGGAGCAATGCTATTCTAACAAATATATGCCCCCGAATACTGCCCGCCACCTGTGCGAAGCCGAACAAAATTAAGCGCTCAAGGCATACGCAAGTTCACATGAATGGGAGTTATGGCAGATATATATCCAGCATAACTCCCATTCGCAATCCAATTCAGAGCCACTCGTAACCGAAGTGAGTGAATGAGAATAAACTCGATGCCTTGGTTACTAGTTACACTGGATAACACTCCCAGATTTCACGCACAGATATACTGAGCAATGCGGACGGGGGAACGCCCGCCATCTTAGCTCAAGAGGTAGAGCATATGATGTGTAATTCGAAGGCTGTGGGTTCCTACACCACCGATGGCAGAGGTACTTTTTGTAGCATTAGCTACACTGGCCTCACTGAGCCAATTTCGCGTGGCACTAATCTGCGCATGCGCAATGATACTCCGCCGCCAACGCACGCGGCTCGCCGCCGGTGTGCATGCAATTCAATGCGCTGCGCAGACGATTAGTGGTGTCACGCACCGGACCCGGCACCTCCTTTGCACACGGCCACGGCCGCGCGCGACTCGCCGCCGCCGGTGTGCGCTTTCCAGAGGAGTGCCGTCATAGCCTTGGTAGACATATGGACGCCGACGCGCGCGCATTTCCTGTGCAGTCGCCATCTCACACTGCGCTGGAGCCGCTGATAGGGACTCTCACTGGCGGTTGCCACTTTGGTATAGCCACGGAGAAGGAGAGTGCAAATGCTGCTCAACGGTGCAGTAGAGCGGAGAAGCCTAACTCATCGAATCCCGAAGTAGTTGCCCGGCAAAATAAATATACATGTGCCACATAATACGTATACCGTGTATGTGTCATTGGAACAGCTGTAAGCATGATATCTGGAAAGCTAAAAATAATCAGCTGAACGTTTGCTAACGCTACGTATATCCTGGCATAGCTGAGTAAGCCACTGCAATTTTTTATCCACTTTTTGCATCTATATGAATGTCATAATAACTACACTACAGGTTCAAATGATAAATAATGCTCTCGATGAGTTCCTTGTATTACCTCGTGTTGGAGTTATTAGGTTTTATTAAGGCACGTGTAGGCTTGCACGCCGCAACAAAGATTGCACCGCGTCCCAAGTGTGTACTTCTCAGCATCATTTCGATACCTCTAAAAGAGGGCAGCTTTGTGTCTGCGAACTGAAAAAGCCCACCTTTCGTTGAACGTGATGAGCACAGCTCAGTCTATCTAATGTTGAATTCCAATGGCGAAGTCGGTGCAGCCGACTGACTTCGCGAGCGAGCGCTCGACTCTGGCGTAGAGCAAATCTTCCAAATCCGCCATCGGAACACAACCCGCCCTGCTGGAGCAAGGCGGAAGCTGCCGCGTTACCCAAGATACCTTGCGCGTGCTCTTTTCCGCTGTCTGTTTCCCACATGGATTACCAGCATCGCCGCATCGTTCTTTTGCTTGTTCAGCGCTATTCACCTGTGTGGAATGGATATCACGCCAAGCGTGCAACAGCTATTGTCCACGATGTCTGCTGTCGCTATCGAGTAGCAGAAGCATTGCCGCACGCTTTGCCGAGGTAGCCGAGCCGTCCATGCCGTCCGCCATTATCAACACAACTGGCGCCGCGCCAGCCGCGCCCCCAAGCAGGCAAACGTGTTAAAGGAAATGCGTCACGCTGAGTTCAGGTCCACTCCACCGATTTCGGCGGAGCAGTTTTTCCTGCTCCACGGAGGGACTCCCGCTCTGAATCTCCTCCGGCTCTCTCATTGGAACTTTTGACTCTCGCTCTCACTCTGTCATTGGAACACACTTGCTCTGAAAGGAGCAGAAAAACTTGCTCCGACTCCGCCATTGGAATTCAACATAAGGCAGGGGGGCCCACTCCCGTTTTCTACGGATCACCAGCGTCTTCTTCAACGGTTATTTAGAACGCGTTATTTGCGAATACTTTGACGCACAAGTTGACGCGCTCTTGTAGTTGAATCCTTTCGTTGTGAAATCTACGGTAATGGCTGATAGGATTGAGCCGCGCAGGCCGGTTAAGTACACTGGAGCACGAGCACGGAGAGCGCGAGACGGTCGGCGCGACTCAGACGCGCCGGACGTCTTCAGCAAGACGATCGCGTCGACGGCGAGGGGGCGCACGTCACGCTCCGGAGACCGGCCGCGGGCTCGTGTTTCTCGAGCAGACCTCACGAAGAGGATCGGGTTGCTCCCTAGGCGGTTCTGACAACGAGCACTGCGAGCTGCCTTGTCTGCGCTGCGGTCGCACGCCGCGCCGCTGCCAGTACCGCGCGCGCCGAAGCGACGGAGACAGACGGTCGGAACGCGTGTGAGAAACGGCTCGGAACGCTATTGGTGGCTGCTGTCGTCGCAGAGAGAGACTTGACACAGATTGCTGTGGCCGGCTTGAAGAATGTGCCGCGACTTATATAGAGAGATGAACAACTTCCCAAGGCCTGCTCGCCTGTATGCCCCCATCATGAGCCGCCCTGCAATCGTCGTGGATAGATCATCCCGCCACGCTGAGATCTCATAACAGAGTGTCGCTTTGTCAGGTGCATATGCGCACATATCAAAAAGTGAATAAAAGCCAGCTCACAGATATCGCTGTTAGAAGCTTTCCTTGTAACTTAATTCACAAGTTTTCTTGAGGATTAAAAATATAAAAAGATAAATAAACTTTCTTAATACCTGCTTCATAAAGTGAGCTGCTTCCTAAAAAAAACCAACAAGCACAAATAAAAAAAAAGTGAGTGAAAGTTCAGCTGTGAGGAATTTGCTGGCCTTTGCAGTGCGAGCTAATTCCTTTGACGCTTGAACAGATAATTTTTCTTCTCAGCTTCTTCAAGAAACCCGCATAATCTGAAGTTGAAGGTAAGGCATTGTTTCACTCTTAAGAATTCCACCCGCAAGCAGAACAGAGACCAAAAACAAACCGAACGGCCTGTCACGCCGGCTTCCTTTGAGGCGCCCATTTACTTTCTGTTAGACACCCGGAGGATGGTTATTTTTAGTTTCCCATCTCTCATGACGTTCTACCCGGCTAACTAACGCGGCGTCTCTATATATACATTTCGTGTTTCTGATCCACCTCATTTTTCTTTGGTTTTTTTTTCCTGACGTGAGGCTGTGGTAAAATGAGGTGCCATGCTGAAAAAAAAAAAAAGATTAACGATGGCGTAAATTGCCAAGCAGCCTACTTTACACGCGTAGAAAGGGCTTAAAAAGCAACAAATGAGGAGTCGGCCTGGATGGCCACGTTATGTCCTGCAATGTAGTGAGTTTGCATTTCATACAAAGAGAGAGAAATCTCAACTACAGTGCACCAGAAACACTGCGCGCTCTCGATAACTTAGCTAACAAAGTAACACAGTTTAGCCACGCAGAGAGACAGAGAGAAAACGAGAGGACGTAAATGTAAATAGAAAGCATGGATGTTAAGCAGAAGATACTAAAATCAATTCGCTACCCGACACTGGGGAAGGGAGACAGGTAAACAAGAAGGATAAGAAATGAGCCATCAGTGATTCAGCACCACGTATCAGGCACTTAGCAACACTATCTATTCTTCCTCAAACTTGCCTCACAGGTGTTCAAGTGGGCATGCTCTGATAATAATGATAACATATAGAATCACAAAGTGGATGTGGGGATAGAATGAAGGAGTATAATACGCAACTAATTCATTATTCACTTAGTGGTGCATTGTCATACAGCTATTCAATACTTTCATGCGCAATGTGATCACAGGAAAATTTTGAGACTGAAGACAGTGGTGAAAGCTCGACCACATCTAACGATTATGGTTCCTTAGTACCCTGTGCATATCAAATTAATTTAACACATCGTGTCATGATGAGTCATGCGTTCCACGTGGTTGTATCGCAATTTTTACATTCACTGCTCACCTGATGGCTACAATATTGCAGGAATTTAAGCTAACGAAAATAAGTAAATGTCTTTCTTGAAGTATATATATGAGCATACCTATCATAACGCTTCACGCACCACCTCGTGTCATGTAAACCTAGTGTGCTGATTATATTGCGCCAGCTTACTGTTGAGGTCAAAATGACCCCTACACTATGTGCATTACATTCACAACGAAAGAGGTACTGACCTTACATGCGGCGTTCATCATTTCCCGATTTATTACAGATAGGACTAAAGGTGCAAGCTAAGACAAATGAGGAGGAGGAATTGACGTTTATTGTGCAAAACGGTATAGCGGTGTAGGTTCCGCTTCTTTATATGGGAGGTTTCCTCATTCCAGGAACCCTCTGGCCTTCGCTGCCTCTTTGGCCCTGGCGACGAGACGTCTTTGTTGGTCCATGTCCTCCGAGGCGAACTTGGTCTCCCCCGTTTCGAGAAGGTGTGAGTTTTCTTGACGAGCGTCACAGGTATCCGACGGCGGCGATAGGTCTGTGCGCGTATTCCATGGGCATTCTAGGATCATGTGGGCCAACGTGTGAGGTGTGCCGCAAAACGGGCAAAGATATTCCTGTAATGTTTGGGGCAATCTGTGCATCAGTATACCGTGTTTTTAAGTGTTGCATTGAAGCCTCCTTAGTATGGTGCTGTCACAAACCAGCACTCAGGAAAGCGCGCGCCGCCGAGTTCTGGTGACATTGCTGATACCAGGTGCCAGAGAGTCACTCCGAAGCCAGTAGTAGAGAAGAAAACAAACATCAAAGGACTCCTCAGGCGCGCTGTGTCCACCCCCCCCCCCCCCCCTTCGGAGGCGCACTTTAACCGACCAACCTTCTCGCATCAGCCGGCGAGAGATAGCTCGAAAAATCTCGAAGGAGAGAGGCGTGGTGATGTATAGTTGTGTTACGTGTCGTGGCCGGTTCTCGAAACGTGTTGCCCTTTCTCCAGCATTGGCTGAGCATCGCGCCGACGAAACGATTCGAACATTTCTGGAATCAAGCGTGGAACGTATATAAGTGAGCAGCGGAAAGTGGTGATGAGGAGACGAAGACAGTTTACGCCAGTGTGCGTAGGGTCATTCTGCCGTGTCGTCAAAGGCTTTTGTCGTGAGTGACAAAGCTGGTGATGAAGAGGGTTTCCGCCTGAAAGGTGAAGGCTGGTGCTACCAGCAGAATATTGTGAGTCTACCGCCAGAGAGCGTGACACGTCCTGCAATCGCAACGCGTGGGAAGCCGACGTGTTTCCGGGGAAGTTTGGTGCTTGGAGAGCAGACATCATAGACGCGAGATTTCCCGGAAGAGAAATTTCGGGGCAGCGAATCGACAACAGCGCTGGACTCTGAGTGAGTGATTTCTGAAAAAGTATCATTCAATCTTTGTTCCACGAACTTTGGACTGAATAAGTTCACGAACACATTAGTCTTCAAGTGTGTGAGTTGATAAGTGTCTTGGTTGTTTCATGCATGTGATTGCATTGCAGCGAGTATTGTTGTTTTGTTCATTGCTTCCAGTGTATCTGATTGCACGGTGCAATCCGCTGTTAGATTGGTGACATATTGGATTGAACTATTGCTGAGTGTGCATATTTGTGTATTGTTTGATCTGCAATATTTGAGAATATAATTTTCTTTTGTTTATAAACTCTCGGCTCTGACGCGTTCTTTGGACCGTAGCCAACGTCTGGTGGCACGCCAAATAGGACCACTTCTAAATTGTCCGTGCTTTCATGGTGCAGTTCAGGGGGCCGGTACTTCAGCTCTCAGAATTAGCCCGATCGCCTCCCTAATTAACGGGACCTGTGACAGGTGCCGTCCTCTTTGTTGAACTTTGAGTGTGGTGGTGGGTATACTCTGCGTACCAGGTTATGGTGTTGCAGTAATTGGTTCGGACTCAGCCTTCGCGGAGAGAGAGAAAAGAAAAAAAAGTCAAGAATGGAAAAAAAGCACAGTTTGAAGTTCACGAGTACAATGTTAAGCTTTTGCATTGTATTTAATCAATTGCAGCACATTACCACAACGTAAACTCCCAACGCATTAGCATTTTCACGTGTTGTATTATGCAGGAAGAAAATGGGCGAAGGTGTCGTATCATAGAGCTGCACTTATAATATACGCCCTCAGATGCCTTTGCGTTATTTAAAGTGCAATGGCTGCAGCTGTCGATTTTATGCTGAATGAAAGCGTCCAGTTTATGGGTAACACCCAAGCAAAAAGTTGTAGTGAACTTCGCACCAGGTTTGCCAAGTCACTGTAAATAGGGCATTTTTGTTTCATTATTCTGATGGTCACCAGTTGAGTGAAAATATTGTTTAAGCTGAAATTCAAATAATTATTCTCGTCAGCTGTGCTGCAAGCAACGCTTAATAAAAAAATAACAATAACTACTCACTGTGAAATTATAGTAAATGACAGTAGATCGCAAGGAACACGCAATGAATAAGGGGGATAATTTATTACTACTACCATTACTGATGAGTGATGCGCGATATATACGAAATAAGCTGCGTTGACAAATGTTCCAGAAAACTTGATTTGCAAATGGTGCACAGAACTCTCCGTTATGATCTCAGAACTCTCAAAATTAATCTAGGTGTAGGACTTAATATTCTGAGAAAGTTTAGCCGACCTGTAGAAAAAAGTCGTTCCTATAGGTTTCGGCTTCAAAAGGCCTACCCGAATAACTTCATGTACACCATACGAACACCTGATAGTGCTACCATCTCATGTGGAGAAGCTGAAGAATATTTAAAGCTCGTTCTTGTACACTGTAAAAGTTAAGCTGCTCCAAAAAAAAAAAAACTTTTACAGATATTTCCTTCTTCTTCTCGACTCGCCTGAAAGAAACTGCCGGACTTTAAATAAAGTTTGTTCATTCATTTACAAAAAAAAAACTAGATTATCTCAGTAAGCAGCCCCCGTCAATGGCGAAAATCTTAGGCTCAATGCCAAGGGAAACTTGAGAAAACATATTGCTGCGCGTGCATTAGTAGAATTTCAGCAAAAGTTAAAAATATAAAAAAATAATATATGCGATGAAATTATGTTTGCGTTATTATTAACAAGTATGTCTGACTATAACGTTCTTGTGTTTCCGATTTGGCAGAAAACGCTTTGTTAAAAATCACCAGGCCTGCGTGGAACGAGCAGCACAGTCAGAGCGAAAGCATGAAAAGTGACTTTTCAGAGCCTTTTCTAAACACTTTTTGAGGAAATGCTCAACACTCTAAAAACTGCGTAGGGTATCGCAGGAGTAAAAAGGCCAAGTTACTCTTCGAAGTGTTATTCTACTCTCCCGAAACATCAAATAGAGTGAAAATCATTTTCACTCTCCATGAAATGCGAGAGTGAAATGCCCATATACTCTTCAGGCACGATATAGAGTAAAACACCGTTATACTCTTGCTCTTGAATACGTTTAGATACGTTGGCACACCACGAGTGATTAGCACTACCTAATAACAGTAAAACGTAATAATGACAGTAATAACAGTAAAACAGTAATAGTAACATATGTGCTGTAAAACGTACTGAATTGGTCTGCTGAGGCGTTAACGATGCTCAACAAAACGAACGGCGTTTCCAAAGTGCGCACCGGTGGATTTGAGCACTCTGGAAGGCACTTAGAACTCTGAATCTCCACGTTTTTAGTCTTGGATTTGTGTAGTGAAATAAGCGAATACTATCTCATTCAAACGGTAACAATCTAAACTCAACGCAAATGGCTATGATAATCTCCTTATAATAATATTCATGTTTTTCGCTATGACCTTCGCACACGGGCGATGTTGTCGTAAGCCTAACATACGGTATGGCTGCAATGAAGTATGGAGGCTTTAGTCGTAGAACATGAACAAGAATGTGCGAAAATAAGTCCAAGGGTGTAGTATAAAAACTAAATTGTTAAGTGTACACTTCGGATGCGCAATGTTTCGTAGGCAGAAATGACTAACCACTTAGCGAGTCAGTGCAAGTGACGTTCTTATAATAGCTGGCGGTAATCTTCCTTTTTCTACTGTAAAGAACGTGTCGGAGAGACGTTTTGATTTAGCGAAGAACAAAACAAACACAGTAAAGACGGTAGCTACAAAACGCACGTACATAGACTTCGGCAGCCGCAGTCATTTTAACTCATGTGTTGTGCCATAGAAATGGGAGCTGTTTATGTTACAAGAGCAGAACCATGGGTAAAGCATTTTCAGTAATGACCGTTAGATTGACATTACTTCTTTTTGCTGCAGATCATGTAGTGTACCCACACCAGATCAGATTCACGAGTTGTTTTGATGAAAAGAAGGTACGGCCTAAAGTACAGACATCACATATATGGTGTACTGGAATGGGGCAGTGTGCCGTCTTTACAGCAAACCAATGGAACAGTGGTGGTCGCTTTTGACGCCACCACCAGGGCGTCATCATCGAACGGTGTGCCCAGCGCGACTAATTGAAAGTTGCATTGCCAATCTTTCTGCAGACTTTGAGTAAAATAGTCACATATCACGCTTGAAATCAAAAGCGTCTGTAAGGTGAAAACACATACAACACATATGGAGGCATTCGTGAGATAAGTAAAGCTGCTTCTGCGTAGTCGAGCTCGCACATTTGGTTTGATTGACTGATTGATATGCGAGGTTTAACGTCCCAAAACCACCATTTGTTTATGAGAGACGCCGTAGTGGAGGGCTCCGGAAATTTCGACCACCTGGGGTTCTTTAACGTGCGCGCAAATCTGAGCACATGGGCCTACAACATTTACGCCTCCATCGGGAATGCAGCTGCCGCAGCCTGGATTCGATCCCGTGACCTGCGGGTCAGTAGCCGAGTACCTTAGCCACTAGACCACCGCGGCGGGGCCAGCTCGCACACTTCCTATAGCAAAACAGGGACCCAGATCGTCTGCTAGCTTACTGTTTTAACTCAAGAAGGAATAAAATTGGCCGCGTATCTGCATGTTACACTCCGAATGTCGTCGAAACACGATAGTCTTGCGTCTGGAAAGAGTGAACAAAACGTTTATTCGATGTTCTGCGCAAGAAAATCGGCGAATGCTATTCTGGAGGGGCTGCATCAGAGTGCCTCGAGCGCGCAGCGGAGGCAAACGAGCGCATCGAGTTACGTCACACGTGAGATATGAGCGCTATCTGGCAATTATATTGGAAAACGAAGCGTGCGGCGTGTGCGCTCGTCTTGGAGGCGATAAGGTGTAGAACGCAAGGCGACGGGGAGGTGCCGCCACCGTGTCCTCTTAGCAAAGCGTTGGTAACACTTGTCTTTTTGAGCATCGTGTTGCACTGTCAGCGCAGCGTGATAAACGCTACGGTCTTTAGAATTACTTATGTGTGCCTTCGCTAGTATAAAGCCACACGTAGAAAATATCAACGTCTTGTTATGGTGCCTCAGATATGTGCAATAATTGCTTTGGAATTGAAAATCGCACAAGTATGAACGCTAAAACTTTAGCAATATTTGTGGGCGTTGCGGATTAGGCCCGCCGTTTGGGGTATACCGTTTGGTGTCGTTTGGGGTAACATTAAGGGCGGACAAACAGACAAATGTTCAGGTAGACAGACCAAAACTTTTGCGTCGAAGGTCTTCAAGAAAGACTATCGTCTTTAAAAGCACATCACTATTAATTTGATCCATATGTACCACTTGCTATCACACTAACTTGAAGTCATGCGCCAAAACAAAGGAGGAGGCCCTCAAGGATAATGTTATTAGGGGGTGAGTTCCCAACCATCACTTACCGGCATGAGGAGAGTAAGCAGTCATGCTGTTAAAAAATAATGCTGAAGGACGTACTGATTTACTTCCTTATACAATTTTCTAATCATTTTTACATATTTTAGGACCAGCGTGGCGACTACAAGTAGTAATCTTTAAGGCTTCTTTTCTCAGCTGCTCATAAATTACTTCAGATGGTGCCGACAGGTAGTGACACAATAGTACGGTGTGCTTGATTGATATGTGGGGTTTAACGTCCCAAAACCACCATACGATTATGAGAGATGCCGTAGTGGAGGACTCCGGAAATTTCGACCACCTGGGGTTCTTTAACGTGCACTAGTGCGATCTGCTCCACAAGCGCTCACTGTCATTGCAAAAAAAGCCACATCTGGGGCGCCTGACAGCACACTGCCCCGTTCTAGTACACTATACCTGGCACATACAATAGCATATTTGTCGGAGAAGAAACCCTGCGGCTAAAGTTATTTCAAAGCATGGCGCACTTCGCATATCTAGACTATTATTTTTTTTAGCATTTGACGGTTGTCGCTGCCAACCACAGCACCTTGGTAGCCTGTCGACATTTTTTTCGACCGGTATTTCGATTTTCGCAAGCACAATTGCTTTAGTTAGCGCATAAAAAAAAGATGGAAAGCTAGTGACCCCTCACGCGACGCGCATGCGAAACGCAGAAATACCCATTTCGTGTAGTGACGCCCCATGGCTTGTCCTTGAAACCACGAAGAAAGGTTCTTCAGAGGTGAGGCCGAGGGGACTTCCCAAATTTTCAACCGCATTTGAAACCTTGAGGACCTTTACGAAGCCGCCGTAAGGTGAACCTGATGTGCGAGGCCTAACCATCCCGATACCAAGATAACAAAGAACGACGTCTCGACAACGACCAGATATTCCTTGTGCGAAACTTCTGTGACGGGTCTCACGTTCACGCCGACTTTTCTCAGTGACGCTGCTGGCCAGTGATCTCTCACGTTTCTGACTCTGGACCGGATCATAGAGGCCCTATCTGAAAGGCGGAGTCAAAAGACCGTGACAAGTCATCGCAAGCATCGAAATTCATCTGGAGAACCCACCGATAAGTGAGCTCAGTTTCTGTTTCAGTTTAATATTCAATAATATTGCAAAGGTTCATGATCAGTGATATTCACTGGGCTTTCACTGACACGTATGAGCCTCTCAGAAGAATTGATAAGGAAGTAGAAAACAGAGTGGACATAAGACATAGAGAACACAAATAGTAAAAAATGCCAGGCCTGTGCGGAACGCTCAGCACCGTCACAGCGAAAGCTGGAAGAGCGGCCTTTCAGAGCCTTTTAGCACTCTTTAGCTAATTGCTGCATGCATAATTGCAGGGCACCCAATACGCCATAAAGGATTGTGTAGTAGGCACTAGCAGACATTCACTATGCCATACTTATTCATTACTGAAAGAATCGTGGTACACGCTGCACACTTTCAAAGAATTTTGTGCAATTTTTTGATACCGTGGCTTACGACAATGAAAAATTATGCCAGAACCTTTTGTATTCTCCACAATCCCCCACAGTGGTATACGCCCTAGCTAATAGATGAACAAGATCCTACTTTTGTAATAAGTTGGAGCATTAGACGACCCACTCGTTGCGCAATTCACATAGTGTGGAACCTGATTGTTTCATTGCTGTTCTAAAACGCTTTATTACTCATGATACCTCCATGCTGCTGACCCGCAGGTCGTAGGATGAATCCCGGATGCGGCGGCTGCATTTCCGATGGAGGCGGAAATGTTGTAGGCCCGTGTGCTCAGATTTGGGTGCACGTTAAAGAACCCCAGGTGGTCGAAATTTTCGGAGCCCTCCACTACGGCGTCTCTCATAATCATATGGTGGTTTTGGGACGTTAAACTCCACATATCAATCAATCATCATATCACTTGCATGACTTTCCCGACGTCATGCCATTTGGCAACGAAGGTGTAAGCATGGCCGTGGCTCATTGGTAGAAGACTGGGCTGGCACGCTGGGGACTCATGTTTGAATTCCATCGTGCCATTGGTGTTCCTTATTTACTGAGTTTTCTTTTTTTCTTCATTTGGTACGAGAGTGATTACGGGCACCGGAGGCGGCGGCGGCGGAAAACTACGGCGCCGGGAAACCTTGCTGTGGTAATAAAACAGCTTTCGCTGTAAATAAAAAAAGGACACATGGCACTTTTCAACAAATCAAGGAGATTTCTTACAAAAGAAGAATGAATTTTATAAAAAAATATAGACGTTATTTGCAAGGCATGCAAGAACAAAATATGCACGTTTAAGCATATGCTCTGGTAGTGTGGGTCGTTTGGCCCTGGTGTTTTCCTGGGATGGTTTCCAATGATGATTAAGTCACATGAACTTATTCCCTAATTCCTGGCTGCCAAGTACGCTCATGACAGGACTAGTAGGCTCGACCTCTTGGTCCCAAAGGGGGATTAGTCATGCATGTGGAAACACCGTGCACAAAACTAAAATAAAGCTCTTTCCTTCCATTTATTCTTTTAGTCATATCTATCTATCCACCCATGGTTAATGAGACAGAATGCGCCCCGCCGCGGTGGTGTAGTGGCTAAAGTATACTCGGCTGCTGACCCGCAGGTCGCGGAACCGAATCCCGGCTGCGGCGGCTGCATTTTTGATGGAGGCGAAAATGCTGTAGGCCCTTGTGCCTAAATTTGGATGCGCGTAAAGAACCGCAGGTGGTCGAAATTTTTGGAGTCCTCCACTGTACGGCGTCTCTCACAATCATATGGTGGTTTTGGGACGTTAAGCCCCACATATCAATCAACCATGGAATGAACCAGAATGCGTGGTCAATAAATGATTTGCACTGACGTCACTCAAACAGCCACGTTTGAACACCAACACGGTGGGACGTGAGCTTTACAACGTCAAGTTAGTGGTAATAATACCTCGCAAGTTGGTTCCTTCGCTGTTTATGCACAGAGGCCCCGTAAAGTTTAAGCGACGTTAATCGCCATGTGATTACGCTGCCTTGACGTCATCTAGGCCCTCATGTTGGAGCCATCTTGTGTGTGGATGACATCACCGGAAGCATTCAATCGGAAAAAAGACTAAAACGCATCTGGTCGTAATGAATCTACGACTATGGTCACTTTTGTCGCATGCCCCTGCGGAATGCATATTTGTACAGTGAGTCTGCCTGCCTGCCTGCCTGCCTGCCTGCCTGTTCCAATTTAGTATCGACTATTATTATGTAAAGTTCTAGCGTGGTCTTTCTGGCTCGTTTCTTTTTCTTTTTTGTGAATTCACAGCAGGCTTTGACAAAGTACACCATATAAAATAAAGTGGATTTTGTTGTCGCCTAAATGCTCGCATTATTATCCTTTAAAACAAAGTAAGTGGAAGCGCTACGTGAAGAAAAT
Organism: Rhipicephalus microplus; assembly: GCF_043290135.1. Lineage (NCBI taxonomy): Eukaryota > Metazoa > Arthropoda > Arachnida > Ixodida > Ixodidae > Rhipicephalus > Rhipicephalus microplus. The sequence goes on from NC_134710.1 coordinate 299,505,857, forward strand.
CAGCCGCGTGATCGATATTCTTTCAAAATAGAGGAAGAAGTATAGTGTACAGCCCTCTATAGTAACAATATTTCAGTAGAGAGCTCCCCCCCCCCCCCCCCCAACTGCACTCCTCGAAGGGATTGAGAGGGTGAATTAGAAAGAAACAGAGGAGAAGATGCACAGGAGCGAGAGATACGTCATGATCACGGCAGAAAGATTCCTACGGGTTAGAGCTCGGCAATGGTTGCAGCGTCGTTGAATGAGTGAGTGACAGTGAGTGAGTGAGTGAGTGAGTGAGTGAGTGAGTTCATTTCTCTGTCGTTTCGCCTTACAATAATCGTGAGGCCCATCGTGTCTATGCGTGCTCTTCTCTCATCATTCAGTTAGTATACGCATTCCGGGTGCATACCAAGCACGTGAAACTTCTATAGTTGACATTACAAGTTACGTCGCGTTCTCCACCTTTACGTCGAGCCACAATAAAGTGGCACTCTGCGAAATGGACAGCCGCGTACATGCATACATGCATTCATCCCTCCGCTGTAGTCGCGGTCGCCTCCACGTACGGTGGGCGCTAGTCCACGGCGGCCGTGATGCGGACTGGCAGGCCGTGACGGCTGTCCCTTTCTGCTGCCGGTGCAGTAGTCCATGCACGCTAGTGATGACGGGGCCGAGGATCGATGTGCTCTGGGCCGCGAAACCGGACTTGAGCTGCCTTCGCGACGACAGCTTACGACTTTCCCAAGGACCGCTTTCCCTATAGTATTCAAGGCTGGACGAGCTAAAGAAAAGTGAACGGTCTAAACCGCTCCGGAGGCCTAGACTGGAAGCAACACAGCGAGTTCCTGATTTTGATCACCACTTTCAGTATACATATGCCGGCAAGCGGAAGAGTCCAGTCGCGAGAATCGGACGTTTGCTCGTTTCTATTTCGGACGTTGTATGTTAGCTTTTGAATGAAGCATCCTTCCTTGTGTACGAATAAAAACATAGACGTATCGAGTTTTTAGCTGGTCATCCACAGAGAACTCCATGATAGCAGCACTGGCACTTTATGCAAAAACATTCATGCAACGATATACATTGTCGTCATGTAGTGCGACCTGAACAGTGCACGCCGAATGCGGCAGCGTTTTGGATATACAGGCGCAAATGCTAGAGTCCTGTTTACTTATATTTAGGCACACTTTTAGAGCCTCAAGTGGTCAAAATATCTGGAGCCCTTCAATACTGCGTCTGTCATAATAAGATCGTGGTTTTGATATGTTACAGCCAATTAACTTTTATTAGACCGCAACAGTGCATGAACTATGCAAGAGGTTTTGCATCCACAATTTTAGGCGCAAACAAAGCATCCTTCATAAAAATTCGAGGCAAAAATAACAACAGAGGGAAAAGAAGGCGCTGTGGGTCATCTGATTTCCTTCACCAAGCTATCGTGATCGTAGAAGCCAACATGGGTGAGGGCGCTATTAGAAGAGCGAAATATTTTACGGGGAGATGTGCCACCAGCCCGTGCTTAACGAAGCTCTGAGCCTTCACAATGTTTCTCTACCGTTTCTGAGGCCCCCCGCTGAGTGTCCACTCACAGCGTTATTTAACTCTCTCGGTTAAAGCTTCTGCCGAATGGTGGTGGGCATGGTTGATTGGGACATTACGAGTTATTTATACTTCATCATGTCTTAACAGTGTGTTGAATATCATTATATCTGCAGCCGAGTTAAGCAAGTGTGTCCCTGCCATTCAGAACTCACAAAATCTACGTCAGTAGAGGGCTTCTGTAGCCCACTCGTCGTGAAAGTTTATCTTACGAAGGTATAGAGCTGGTCAAAAGTGCCGAGGCCACGCTTCCGTAAAAATGCATATGACAGTGGCCTGGGCATTTTTGACCAACCCTACACATGGCAGCTAATAAGGGTGCCTTTGCGAGTCGTAAGAAGTGTTTCTGGGTATCTAGACGGCCTTAATTCAGATATTGGCGAATGTAATTGAGAGTTTCACAGGCGAGCTTCCGCGAGTAAAGATACTCTTGCTTTCAATCTGTGTTTCATGTGTATGTCATTAAACCCTTTGTAGTACTGCTAAGACTTCACCGAGTTACATCACCTATTTTGCACTAATTTACTTTAAATTACCGGTTTGTTGCGTCTAGTGATTGCGTAAGCATGAGTGCATGCTTCTTGGTCATATGAGTCTTTATTGCATTAATTTATTCAGTGCACGTCGCAAGGTATGCATATGAAGTAGTATTACGCATTCCGTACTTAAATTTCTAACAAAACGGACATTTTGGCTAGTTGTTGTGTGCTCATCTTGATGGAAAAAAAGATGGCGCCTCTGCCATCACTTGCTTCCTCTTTAGTCCGCTTACTCCTCCCCCTCTCTTCCTATTCACTTTTATTCTTGCTTTTTGATGCAACAGAATTAGTTTGCTATCCTACTGCAGTTTGGTCTGCCTGCCTTGCTGCCTGGCTGGCCGGTTTTGTTGAAATTAGCGACGAAATAAAAAAAGCACCGCATATCCACGGAGTGAATGATGATGAGTGGGGCGAAGCGTCCGTCAGCCCGTCCGTGCTTCCGTCCGTCCGCGCGACCATCCGTGCGTCCATCCATGCGTCCTTCTGTCTGTCCGCGCGTCCGTCAGTGAGTCCGTCCATTCATCTGTCCCTACGTTCGTGCGTCCATCCGTGCGTCCATCTAGTGAACACTACAAGAACCGCCACCTTGCATCTCGCATCCCCTGTGGCACATACCCACTCTAGGGTGGGCATGTGCCACCGGTGGCTACATACTACTACTACAGACATCGAGGACGCACGACCCACACCTTAAGGAGCTTCGCCCCTGAAAGAAATCGAAAACGATGTTAAATAATTGTTCTCCTGCAAGTCACACTTACGGTCACAGTGCTTGCTGTTACTCCTAAAGTATGTGTAAAAGAATTGATTATCTGCATTTCAGTCACGTAGAAATTCCCCGAGGGAGAGGGAGAAAAGTAAACCTTTATTTAGTAAACAGCGAGGCCCGAGCGAAGCCCGGTGTCACCCTAAGGTGGGAGGGTTTTCTAGTCCAGGAACCCCGAGGGAACCGTAAAAATAAAAATGCAGCACAAGTGTTGCGAGCGAGCTTCGGTGTGGAACATATATCTGCGCCAATAATGCCATCAGTTCCGCCATTTGTTAAATTCATTCCCCTTGCGCACTTCGTATTAAGACGAAAGCCTTCAAACACAATAATTGACCGGTGGCGTCATCGGTGTCAACACGCGTGGTGCAAAAAACGACCATGACATGATGACATTGCCATATGACGTGATCACATCACATTGCCGCCCGGGAAAATGGGCGCTAATCACGGAGACAGCTTAAAACCAGGTGAGCTGCACAGAGTGCCAGTGCCTTGGATTTTAAAGGCAATGCGAAAGAACGTTAGGGGCAGAAAACTGTCGGAGTGGGGCGGGGGAGGTTCAAAACATTGACTTAGAAGAAAAAAAAAAGATAATTGTCTTCGTGTTGTCTTAGGCAAACGCATAACTGAGTTTTCTTTTTTTTTGCTGCTACTATGCCACCGTTTGCTTTTTATATTGTGTATTATACTGCACTTTCTTTGGCAACAAAATGGTTAGATAGTTACAAAAAATCATGAATAGTTTCCCAAATGAGTTTAACCATCTAAATCAACCCAGGTGCCTGCCGAAGCTACGGGAAGAACAAAAGAGGGCAATAGAAGTCATGTGAAAGACAGAAAGATTAACTGTAAGTAGAAGGAAAAGGCATAAGAACTATTTTGAGAGGCGCTAGAAAATTGCTAGCGTTTACATTTATTATTGATAAATACAAAGTTAATTAACAAGGCTTTTGCCCCGCCGTGGCGGTCTAGTGGCTAAGGTACTCGGCTGCTGACCCGCAGGGCGCGGGTTTGAATCCCGGCTGCGGAGGCTGCATTTCCAATGCAGGCGGAAATGTTGTAGGCCCGTGTGCTCAGATTTGCGTGCACGTTAAAGAACCCCAGGTGGTCTAAATTTCCGGAGCCCTCCACTACGGCGTCTCTCATATTCATATAGTGGTTTTGGGACGTTAAACCCCACATATCAATCAATCAATTAACAAGGCTATCTTATTTAGGCGGCCATATTAACATTGGCCGTGATAGTATTATTCGTGTTCCATACCAGCAGCGACTTTCGAGCATATGCTGGCTGAAGCCACGTCGAAGCGAGCTAGTGAACACCTGCTGTGTCACCATAAGCTGAGCGTGAGTGCCCAATATCAAGAATGCATGCACATGCCTGCATTCTTGATACACTATCTATTCAGTACAATATATTGATACAATATCTGTTGGAAAACAATATATTCTTGATATAATATCTATTCTTGATACAATATATATTCTTGAGAACAGTATCAAGAATGCATGCCCATACATGAACGGAACGCCAGTCAGAAAACGATCGGGAATATGGTAATCGATATAATTTACCGCACGTCATTGTGCCATTAAAAGCACGAAATCAACTAGTCAACCTTACATAACACATATGCGTAGTTCTAAAAGAAATAGCATGTTATTCGCGGCAAGAAAACATAGCCTGTGGTAGGCCCATAGGATTTATTTTATTTGGAGTGATTCAATCAAATAAGTTAACAGTTGGTTCAAAATATTCAGTACAAATGTTTGCTGAGCTTATTGGTGTATATTCAGAAAAGTAAAGGAACCCAAACTGAAAACCAGACAGAAAAAGTGCCGCCATATCCACGAAGTGAATGATGATGAGTGGGCGAAGCTCTGGAGGAAAACCTGGTAAACCATGAATCTTCCGTACATTTTGCCTACTCGATTTTATTACAATGCTCCCCCTAGCGTACGTCGCCGCACTGAATCGAACGATTGCCTTCCATCAATGACACGTGCCATATGTGACATCATTCCTATTTTATAACATCTCGCATCTTTCATCATTAACTACAAGTAACGCCGTCTAGTTTATAACATCTTGCATCTTTTCATCAACTACATGTACCGTCATCTAGTGAACACTGCAAGAACTGAACGAAAGGTAGCTACATACATAGGACGGTACCACCATCTAGTGAACACTGCAAGAACTAAACGAGAAGCGGCTACATACAGGGGACGCACAGCCCACGCCTTAAGGAGCTTCGCCCCTAAAAAAGATAAAATCCGAGGTTTCTGGCCCCATTTTTTTTTGCTCTTCCCTTATCTTACAGTATGTACTGCTTTGCTTCCCTCGAGACAATTAGTAACACTTCTACCAGCATGTATCAAGTAATTCTTCATGAACTCTACTTTGGTCATTCGCAATTCGGTTTAAGGGGTCAGATGAAAGCCCAATAAGTAAAAGTTGTCTTTTTATTTATTAAAATAGTTAGAAAAGTACTCTGTCTGATCATTCAGCTTGATCCAACTCACCAGATTTTGAGAAATGTGGGAGGTTCCACGTCGCAAAACTGCTTATGGAGAACAAATGTTATGCCTACAGTTACAACGCCTCCTAAATAAATAGGTTTTGTAACGTGCGCATCTTATTGACTTTCACACTTTGTGCTTTATGTTGTTTCTGTTGCTATTCTCTTTCTTTTTTTTTTTTAGAGAAGGCTTTAGCTGCGGGATTTCACACGTTAAGCTTAGCTTGTATGACTTATTTAGGTTATTGACTTCCTTCAACCTTTCCTGTTTGGTGACAATATTTTCAATTTTGTAAAAACAATGTAATACGTAAATAGGGAATATTGAATTTCTTTTTTTGTAGATTGTTTTTTTTCTACTTGCACTGCTGTACTGCATTATGTTACTTGATACGTACTGCTGTCTGTGAAATGCCATGACCAGTGGTCGCTTTCAAGGCCACTTCAGAGGCTTTGTGTCCACTGCCCACGACATCACTTTACGCTTTATCTAGATGTTGAAAATAAACTGACACTGAAACTGTAGCGATCACCAGTGGTCGAACAAGAGCTGCTCAGGAGCCAACGTTTTGCCTGGAGCACATCTTATCGTCATAGGTTTTACATAAAAAAGTACACAAGGGTTCAAATGTGCCCTCATCAAACCTAGGCTTCAACTTCCTACCTCTTTCTCACGCAATCACTGTTCAGTACGTCAACTCCTACAGCTTTTTCTTAAACATCTGTCTGTTCTAAAATGGCTCGTTGATAGATGTGGTCAAGCGCCGCTTGCAGAACAGTATTCGTCTCTTTTCTAGTATCCATTATCTCTTTTACAGCCAAAGCTGTTATGAATCACAACTCGGGTCACGCGCAGGTCTCCGCCGCCACCACTGCCGGTGTTCATAACCACATCACGAGAAATTCAAAAAAAAAGAAACCTAGCACCAATGACATAGTGGGGCTTGAACCCGGGTCCACTGGGTGCAATCCCATTATTCTGTCACTGATCCACACCGTTTTCTTTTGCTTTATTGCCTGTTCTTAGGAGCGTGCATCAAACCACAAGCTCAACATAAACAAGCAGTAACAGTCCGACACAAACTAAAATTCCTTAAGTGCTGCCAAGGGCTCTGCCCTCGACAACCACTCAGGTACTATCTCCTGAGTTTTCTGCAGTTCAACAAAGTTCGCCATATAGTCACGAAAATACATTCGTGCAGGCCGCGCATCCTGATCGCAATAAAAACCCGCACCTGTGCTTGGCAATTGTTGGCAACCTTGCCTTAGGCAGGCTTGATGTCGGGAAAGCAATCGCGTTAGTACGACTTATAAAGCGTTTTAAAACAGTGAAAGGACAACCAGTAGTCGCACAATGTGAATAGCTTAACGAATGGGTCTTCGAGTGCTCTCACCCATTACAAAATTTTGTTCTTGATCACCTAATAACTGTGCCGCATGCCCACTGCAGCCATTATTCCTCATCGTCGTTAGCCGCTGCACGAACAATTGGCACAAAATTCCTTGCAAGCGTTCAGCAGATACCACACTTCTCAGAAGGAAGACAAAAATAGCGTGGTGATTGCCGGCCTACTACCACAAAAATTTTATTAATGTCCTAGTGGGTATCAAGTAGGTGTCCTTGCAGTACTTACTCAACGAGTGTTTTGAAAAGGCTCTGAAAGGCCCTTCTTCTAGCTTTCGCTGTGACTGTGCTGCGTCTTCCGCACAGGCCCGACGTTTTTCTTCAGTTCTCATTCCTAATTCATGGACCTGCACTGGCTCATCTCATTGTCGTGGGCTGCGAAGAGCTGTGTTGCAGTGAACATTGAAACTACTTAAACTGAGTAATCTATCTATCTATCTATCTATCTATCTATCTATCTATCTATCTATCTATCTATCTATCTATCTATCTATCTATCTATCTATCTATCTATCTATCTATCTATCTATCTATCTATCTATCTATCTATCTATCTATCTATCTATCTATCTATCTATCTATCTATCTTTTTTTCTTTGTTTCTTTCTTCCTTCGTTTCTTTATTTTTTTTGTGATGCATATTTCAGCAGTAGAAAAGCATCAACTATGTGTGATCTTAAGTATGAACTTCAGCTGGAGTACCACCTCCCATCAAATAATTTAAATATTATAAAATAGGTGTCGTTCTTGATGGAATAGCTGTTCACGGCTTTCCCCCTTTTTTTACGGACGGAATAATTTGTGGCCAAGTACCATACGCGTTTCGAAGGACAGACTCACTGTGGTCACGACGCATAATGAAATGAAGTCCAACTCTCTGTCAAGTGCTGTTATCGCAAGTGTCATAAATCAGCTAGAGATATATTTTTCTTGACACTGCTCAGTGGTACGCTAGTTAGTTTTTGTTTGTGAAGTATAGAAGTAAAAACGCAAAGATTATTTTGAAATTGCCTTATTAGTTTACGCTGGAACACCCAGAAGCAAGGAGGAAGAAAAGCCCCCTTTACCGACAAGTGTTTTACACTGGACGCAATCTATACTTTCATGACCAACCGTTCTCGCGTACAAGATCATTCTGGAATGAAAAGTTTTGAATGACTGATTGGCAGCTCGATAATCGCTTTTCAGTGGTGATAAATCTTCTCTTTATACTTTTGTTTTCTTCCTTGTGTCGAGTAAGACGGAGTACGCGAACGTACACCGCAAACAAGATCTATGGATGGGCGACCCTGTTTTCAGTCGCTACATCAAGACGTGCTCTTTCCCGCAAGGCGGGCGCTTGCATCGCCGGCAGGGTGGGTTGTGCACCAAGAATAGCCAGCGGCGAAGCGGTCGCGCTGCGTGGCGGCGCGGGGAGAAGCGGGGTGGGCAAGCCATCTGCAACTTTTTGGAGTCTTGCGAGCAGGATGGAACAAAAGGCGAAACCTGGGTCTACAGAAGGTTCCAGGCATATGCCTTGCTGCTTGCCTCCTACTCGAGCCATCCCGCGGGCTTTTCCCCTTGTGCTCCCTTGTGCTAGACTGGCGCCCACGGCCGCCAGTGAACCCCTCCACTCGACCATGCACATACATTCCAGTCGACGCATCACACAGGCAGCGTGAGCTTGTCTTAGGTTCTTGACGATGCACTGCATGCTCGGACCCATGGGCGCGGGCCCGGCAGGTATGACAAGGTTCCCGATTCAAGCCATAGGCTAATGGTTTCGGACAGTCACAACCACGCACATGCTCTATCACTCCACTGCTTGCTCGTATACAACGCGCAGCTTTCGTGAATTCTCTCCGGGTTCGCGAGGAAATTGTGAAGACGTAGAAAGTGAAGCTCAATGGCCACAGTAACAAACATTCTAATCTGTACCAGCTATATGAAGTTTATGCTAAACAGCAAGGCATGGTTGTTTGCGCCGCGTGAAGACTGTGGTTGCGCACTCTATACGCTTTAAAACCGGAGTGGTGACTATGAGAAATTGGATGAAATGAGAATAGGGAGCTAATTAGGATGATAAATTAAACTGAACTTACAGAAGTGCTATTGCCACTGTTCGCATAGCACAATCTTCTTGATTCAACGCCGATCGAAGCATTGCGTGGCACACGTATACTAAAGCTCCATAAATTATCCCGTACCATTTTTCTCTTGTATGCGCTGGTACCTCGGCCTATTTACTCAGTCAGCTCTCAACGTTGTTTTTTATATCACGTCCGTGGCTAAGCTCTCTGTGATCTATTGCACTGTGCGCAAAGTTGTCTCTTTTCTCTCAGAGTCTATAAATACTGTTTATAATCCGCGCGTTTTACCGTTATTGATAAAGTTTGCACTCACAAAGGCTTGCCAAAAGTTTTGACAAATCCGCTGCACGCACATATCACGCATACTCTCTACTCAAACACCCGCTTCCATTGAAGCGTGGTACTTCGTTTAAACTTAAGAAAAGATCTGCGACAGAGATAGCAAGATGCCCGCGCTCGTCGGCGCTTTTAAAGGATAAATATTTTGCTTTGCCTGTCGCGTTCACTTTGGGCCCGCTTGGATTATAGCGTGCAGGAAGGGGGAGCTGGCGAGCGTCAGGGGTGAACGCCAACTGGAGCGGCAAGATTTAAGATCCAAACAGAGTTGTCGGGTGCATAGGATGCTGTCGTAGCGCCGCTCATGGAGGGAGCGCCAAGTGCACCGTTTGGGATTCTTTGTCAGATCGGGCGGTGACACTAACTCGCACTCGAGAACGCTATAGAGAAAAAGTTTGTAGCATAGAGTTTAATATAAGTACACTACATGTAGGGAGCTCTAGCGCTAGTGCGCATGGGTGCTTCCGCAAGCATGGAAATGATAGGTACTACACAAGTTTGTCTAACCTTCGTTATTTAGGCTCCATTTGGCTTTCCGTGGCCTCGAGCCGCTTTTGCACGAGACAACAATCAGGAAAAGCTAAACAGTTAAGCTTCGCCACCTTCACTTTTCTAGGCTCACCAATTCAAATTGGGTGACGAAGTTCACAATGCTCTGCTGTTTTGTTCGAAACAAAACCAAAACACAGCAATAAACAAAGCAACAAGTGTGTTTGAAGGCCGAAAGCACGAAGGATAAGCAAATTTCTCTAATCATCATTCCCATGGTGGCTGAATGATCGCAGTGCCAGAGCCTCCTATTGTTAATTTCAGGAACATCAGCGGTTTGTAGAGTTTTGGGGAAGGGGGCGTAAAAAACGAAACACTGGATCGAGGAAAGCGAATCTGATGGAGCTGCCTCAGTGAAACAAAAAGATCGGTACTTGACAAATAGAGATGACACTGAATGGTCCAAGTGATAATAATGCGTCATTGACAGCTTGTTGTAACCATACTTCCATTGACAAGTACATATATAGGTTCGAAGCAATCACCAGATGCACCCGTTGTGCTACCGCAGGATGCATATTGAAACGCCGACTTGCTTGCTTTTGTTTCACAGTTTCACGGGGACCACTTTTTTAACTTTCTTGTGACGTGCTCTACTGCTCAGCGCCGGCCGCGCGCCGGCTTGCATGCTGCTTCGCTATTGACGCCAACTGCGGTGAATCATTGCATGCCCGACGCGTATGTTTGAGTTCTTACCATGCAGGCTGTACGCAACTGTGAGTGATGATATTATACAATGTACTGTGCGGCACGTATGAAAGCCTACGCATTGCACCACCGATCAGATTACCGACGACTGTGATCGCGCTATGAGTGTACAACCTGCATTTCTCGCTAGCTCTATGACTTACCATTTTCCAGGGACAAGTTCACAAAATATTGAGTTTCGCCTTGGACTGTTCGACGGCCGCCTTCATTATCACAAGCGCGTGACGAAACAGTAGACGGAGACAGATGTCTCGGTGAGGAAGCTACTTATTCTGAAACCAGCGCACATTAGGTCTTGTAGATACTGGAGACACCGCGATTTGTAAAGGGAAGCTTTTAAAAAGTGCACAATTCCAACATCTGAAGGGCAGCGACGCGAAATAAAGGAGTGCAGAACGTCAGGGCGCGTTCACACTGAGCATTTTGGCCACCGAAAGTGCACTGAATCTAATTCAGCGGCGGCCAGATCCGCCGAAAGGGCCTTCTGCGCGCCGGTCACTCTCGGACTGATTTTTGCGGCGTCTGCCGCCGAATTGGTTGCCGCGGACCAATAGGAGTGCTAGTCAAGAAATTAAAAAAAATGATGGCAAAGCCCTGCTCACTTGTCATGTCACAGTGCACGTAACTGAATGTTGTAAACAACGGGAGCTTAACTAACTCTTTGCCTACTTCATGTCCCTATTTCTTGGAAGAGGTGACCGAACTTCTCGTTCGCGTGACCGAGATTTTTGCGGTCTTGCAGAGCAAGATGAACCCAGCAGTGCCACTGGCGTCAACTGTTTTTTTCTGTTCTTCATGCATTACAAGACAGCGACTTGCCAGCAAAGTGAGTAGTACTGCTTCTTCTTGCTTCCAGCGTACGAGAATCAATGAAGACTAGCCCACTGGATAGCCTAGTCGCATTTGCGAGTCGCGACAACAACCGGGAGACAACGCATCCCTCCGGCGTTCGCCCCGTGGTAGATGGCATATTCGGCGGCGCGGGCGCGTCCAGTGCGAACGATGCTGCATTTCGGCGGCAGGATAATTTCGATCGCTGTAGAAAGCGGATGCTTCAGTGGGAACTAGGGGTCGCACGATGTCTTTCACGTGCTATCAATATATGCGAGATCAGTGAGTTATAAAAGTATACTCGCCATGAATGAACATTCAATCGAAGCCTACATTATGATTGAGGAATAAAAGGAATAGAAAGATGATCTGAATCAGGGCACTCGAACATGGTTGCAAGGAGTAATTAGAAGTTTCATAGCATATCTAATTGAAGGACGCGAACTGTAATCTGGGCCTTTTGAATTTTTTTTCTGTCTTTTAGGCTCGTTTGCATGCATATTCCCGGAAGTTGTTTCCTTGCTACTCAGGAAAAAAAGGAAGGCATGGTTTAAAGACAAAAAAAAAAAGAAACATTTTTTTTCCAGACCTTCTTATCCTATCCCAATCACCTTGGGTATAGTTACACGATCACGGTCGTGATTTGCTCGATCGTTATGGCGAATAGCTCCAGTTTCGGGAACTCTGCGAACACGGCTCAGTTAGCAAGCACGTCATCTGGAAATAACTCGTTATCCTATTCTGTCGGCCATCCAAGAGTGATGTATATTTAGTTAAAGGCACCCTGCAACATCTTTTCAGCATGGTGAGAAAGCGCTTAGTCGAGGCTCCTGAGAACGTGTCAGCCAAGCATTACAGCACAGCATGCGGTAAGTAATGTACAATTAGTCCTTATTGAAATGAAAATTGTTCGCTCTCTCTCTACAAATGAAGTCATATGCAGTAATACGGAAAAACGGGCTAGTTGGTTTTGTTGCATACTGAAGCTTTATCGCACACACATTGTTCACTCTGCGCTGGTCGCTGTGTCTCTGTCGTATTTGTCCTCTTGTGTGCGCGCTAAAGCTTCAGGATGCCATATACCCAAATGACCGCGTCATGCACGTGAATTTATGACAATCGGCTAATTTGTGCACCATCAGCTGCATAGTTTATGGGGACGCCATGGGTGCCAACACCTGCCCGCACGCACCCTCGCGATCACACTGTATGCAAGCAGCGTGTTCGAAGAAAAAAAAAAGAGAAATATCGCTTGAAGTGATAACGCGCGCATGACAAAACTTCTTTTCCCCGTTCCATTCCCCTCTACTTAGCTTCCAGAGTGCTAGTCAAGATGATAGAAGAACGAAAGCAATCACAGCGTGTGACAAATCTCTGCAACACCGCTTGTACCTGACGGATTCCGAATTTTTTGTTGGTTTGATTCGTGAGGCAATAACCTTATTTCAATGAAACCATTGCGTGGCAGGGCTCATTTAAGACAGCATGCATAATACAATTCTGCTCTAGCCTTGAGGAAGACAAGCAGTCATGAGCACATTACCAATAAAAAAAAACCAAAAAAAGTAATTTAGCCTAAAATTGCCTCTGTAACAGTAACGGAGCTTCCAAAAGTAACTTGTTACAGCTGCAGTTACCGTGTGAAAGTAACGTCGTTACATTTCCGTTGTCGCTTGGTATTTGCATACCAAATCATTTGGTGTTTGCATACCAAATGATCAAAATAATTTAATAAAAAACGCACCAATAGCTACGCAAAGTTTCTACCTATATAGTGGAGATGATGAGTGAATGTGTACCAGACGTTATTCGGATAGTTTTACGTCCACTGAGCGGAAAAACCACAGGGACACATCTTCGTGAAATGAAAAGACCGTTCACCTGAGGGTGACCAGTGCGGGATCATCTAGAAGAACGATGCAGGGATTCTGAAGTGACATAAATATGTCGGCGAAACGAGCAGCAACGGATCAGGAAAGGGCAGGGAAAGCAAAGGTTGCCAAGTCAACTATGCAATGCTTTCTTAGACGTGGCTTGTTGAACACTGCTGGATGTGCTTTGACCTTAAAGGAACACTAGAGAGCAAAAGAATTTTTCATGCATTAGTTAAGCACAATTTTACAATCACGAAAACACCGCTCTTGCCGCGAGACCTTACGTGGTAAGCGGAAAAATGCCCGAAAATAGAAAAGTGCGTGCAGAGGCCACATTGAGATTCCAGCACCAAACACCAAGACGTAATGACTGTTTAAGGCATCTACTATGTCTCACGTAGCTTATAATGGACAAAAACTAAGTGCATTGTGACATGTGGGTGTCAGATCTAGCATAACAAGTTTCAGAAAATTTACTCAAGCCAATGTTCCGAAAATACGAAAATTACATTTTGAAATTTTTGATGTCACGCGCGGAGATATCAGCGCGAAATTTAAAAATGAAACTGCAATTTTGGTTTTTACCTCTACTAATGACCTTATCATACTGAAGCATATGACATTAGGCTTTTCAGAGTGCAGTTTCTCAATTTAAACCTAGTGATTGTTTCCCTTTAGTGACCCATAAACAATGTGATGATGCTGGCTCATGACCAGAAGTGAAGGGGGGGGGGGGGGGTCTGGAAAAGTTTACAAGGACATACGTGACTCATAGAATGATCGACATCCCCTCACTTTTCCTTTTTTGCCTGTGTATACTGAGGATGCCGCGTAACCTGCATAAGAGATGAAACATTTGTCATTGTGTTAAAACATTTGATAAGTTGATGTCGGCCTATGCAAATCAATCACAAAGAAGTTATAAAAAACTGCTTCGCTAGTTCAGGGCCTTCTGCCTATCAGCCATTGAGCGCTGCTGTTTTCTAGCCATCTTTTGAGCATGATTAACTCGGAGCCTCGGATAAAAAAAAATGCTCAACTGGCACACCAAGAACACAGCTAGAAATTGATGTCACAAAAGCATCGTATGAGCCCCCCCCCCCTCCTACCCCTACTACTAAATAAGGGGAACTTGAACTCAGGAAGCTGTTCAACGTGTTTGATTTGCAACTTGATTGATTTAATACATGCAGCTTAGAAGAAAATTCCAAATACGGTATTCAGCATGGAAGAAATTCGTCTTAAAATGCATCTTTTATACTGCAAGGGCAGCCGTATTGTGGAAAGTTGAAAGGGGAAGCGGTTACGGTAAAGAAGAAAGTTCGCACAAGTGAAAAGTTTCAATATCGACCTTTATTGAGTGTTGGTGTTGGATAATTTTTTTTATAAATACAAAAGTAACTGTAGCAGTATTTTCGGTTACAGTTACTCAGTTTTAAAAGTAAGTGTTTCAGTTACAAGTTCCTCTAAATTAAAGGTAAATATTGTTAAGGTTAACATTTATTGAATAAGAAACAAGTTACCGGTAACGTTTTCCTAGTAACTAGAGCTACTGCGAGAGACTGAAGACAACTTCGCTTGTCGAAACATCGGCTCGACAGAACCCCTGAAGTTTACGGCTATTATGCAACAAATAGCGTAAGAGTTGAACATTCAGTTCCTTTACTGAATGACTCATCGTCACACAGTGATGTGCATTTAGCTATAATTGTATTTCCGCGAATTACGTTTAGTTTTTTCCTCTAAAAACATGAGCTTCAGCTTGAACGTCAGCTGAACAGCTCTCATTTCAAAATTATATTGTTTGGACAGAGTCGCAAACTCACCGAGGGTTTTACAAGCCAAATAAGGTATAGAAATATCGACACAGCCGCAGTTCACGTTGCTAAACTGCCTCGGCAAGAAGTTTAAAAACAGGAGATACAAAGACATCTTTTACTCCTTTACACAACTTCGGCAGAGGCAAAAAGAGACCCCATATTATGGTTCGTCGGATTGTCAAGGGACATTCATGAAACCGCACTGAGAGGAGTAAAGTGAAAGAACTCTGAAATGGATTTCCTGAATACGAAGTCGGGTGCTAATTGCTAATGGAGAGCGGCAGCGCGTGGGGTCGGTCTATCGCAAAAAATTTCTACCGGGTACCACAGTAAATGGGTGGGTGCTTTTGAACCCACCGCCTCTCATTCAAATTACCGCCAACAGACCGCTGTGCCCATAAAGCCTTTCGTGTGCCGCGCGAGGTGTTTTCGGTACGCGGAACGGAATTCGCTAGTGAATGAGAATCAAGACACTAAATGAAGAAGAGCAGTTACTGATAGTGAGTGTCGTTTCTTGTCTCTTTCTCTTTGCGTTTCTTTTAGCAATTTACCAGAGAAAGAGAAGAAGAAAGCATGGCATCATATATTATAAAACATCAAACAAATGAGTGAAAATGGAAAGACGGAATATGTCTAAGTGCGCACTAATATCCTGAGCTGTACCTCTTTACCTTCACTGCCATCTTTTTCGCTTTCATTGTTTCCCATTTTTTTTTGCTTATACCCCCCCCCCCTCCTCACTTTTTCCTGAATTGATTAAGTTAGGCAACAAACAAGAGCGGGTGAGAAAGATGAACGTCGTTCCCCGGTAACTCCGTGAACGCGATGAAGTAAGTGGGCATGAAGTTTTACGCAACATAGGTTTCGATGCAAAGTTTAACATTAGTTACCCAAGTAAGAAGGTTGAAAACGTTAGAAAACATTAATCCACAAGATTTGCAAAGATAATATGGGGAATTCAGCTTAAGTCAGTTAGAAGAGGACACCGTATTGGTCGTTTCATTGGAAAGACTATAGCGACCGTGCAATTGTGAAGTTTCCTCTTACAAAAAAAAATATCAAGACGTTCCCCTAAACGCGAAAAAATTCCAATTGACAGTTTTCATTGTTGCTCACGATTGCTCGCCTGAGACACGTAGCATGTGCAAGCACCGGTGGAAATAAACGAAAGCTAAAAAAAGATAAAAATAATAAAGTAAAGCTCAGTCATCATAAGCTTATTGTAAACGGCAGGGGTTTTAGGTTAGACAAAGTAAAGGAATCAGGGGTTCCTGATATAAAACGTTGACGTGGTGCCCAAATTAGGACATGCCGTCATCTCGACTCACTTGCCTTGGTTGTGAACTGCCGTAGCGTGGGTAATAAAGCTGATGAACTTGCGGCGCTAATAGAGTCTGTTAATGTGGATACAGTAGTGGGCACGGAATATTGCCTGAATCCTTTCACCAGCGGCAGTGAAGTTTTTCCAGGTAACCTTGTTGCCTATTGAAAAGATAGGCAGAGCATCGGTGGTGGCAATTTTTGCTTGTTCGGCCTGATCAGCGCACATCCGCCCTTGATATCAGGCTTGAAGCGGTGGAAGCAGTGTGATGTAAGGTGAATTTATCTGCTCATTTTCACTTACCACTGGAGTGGTTTGGTCGGCCACCAAACTCTGACGTGGCGCTACTACATACTTTAGGCGAAGTTATCTCTGAGGCTTCCGATCAAGATATGCTGTTGGCTGGCGACTTCAATTTACCGGACCTGCTGTGTATCGCAAAGATGGTTATTGCAAACATGTATATTGCAATACTGTGTATTTCGATACTGTGTATTGCAAGGGTGTAGTCACGCTAAGAGAAAAAGGAAGAGACAACAAGTGTAAAATAGTATTTTAGACTTGCTGTTTTACAACTCGAAACATCTCGTAAACTCTACATCTATCATTCTGGGCTTAAGTGACCACAAAGTTGTAGTCGCAACTATAAAAAAAACTAAAATTCATCACCTGTAGCACCGTGGGAACCGAAGTGCAGTCTTATTTGACTGAGGTGATTATGTTAGGATAAATGAGAAACTGTATAGCTATCTACCAGTATGCGAATGCCTGGTAGCTGATATTGATGTGCATGAACTGTGGCGTCTGTTCAAAAACAAGTTATATGATGTTGTTGACGCATATGGGCTAAGCACAGATTTTTCCAAATCGAAAAAACAAAACAAAAAGACAGGGGTGACATCACGACTATTGCACCTAATCAACAAGAAAAAGTGGCTATTTGCTAAATTCAAACGAACAAAGCAGGCTTGTCACTACCGAAACCTACTCCAAATTACTCAAGAATAATAAAATGGTATAAAAATGTAAAGTATGGTACAAAAATGCCAAGGATCTTTATTTGAAAAATGAAACAATAGGCTGGAAACTAAACCTAAGCAATTCTGGCAATACATTACCATTTGTAGTTCTGACAGTATCGGTATAAATGAAATTGTTCATAATGACCAAGCTATCATAGATGACGGAGACAAGGCGAACTGTCTTAACAACTCTTTTAAATATATCTTTTTGCCGCTACAGCATTCTTCATTTTCTCTCAACGCCAGTAGCATATCTCAATGAACCCAATTGAGCTTAGGGTAAATGATATCGGAAAGCTATTAAAGCAAATAAATTAAACAAAAGCAATCGGCCCCGATGCAGTTTCTCCGCGTATTAGAAGACGCTGTGCTGGAACAACCTCGCTTTACCTGCACATAACTTAAAAACAATCCTTAGTAACAGGCGTATTACCTGCTGACTGGAAAGCTGTTCCTGTTGTTTTAACTCACAAAGGAGGATCGAAAAAGAATGTTAGAAATTTCCCTCGAATTTTTCCGACCTCGATAGTGTGCAAGGTAATGGCGCACATTCTATACTCCACAATAATAAAACATTTTAATTGAAAACAAAATGTTAACAAATGTTAAAGACGGTTTCCGGAGAGCGCTCTTGTGCATCACGCAATTGGTAAAATTATTTATGATCTGGTATGCGATATTGATTCAGCAGGTCAAACAATCTAACCACATTGTTTTTGTTTAAAAAAATGACGGCATTGAGTATAAGAGCACTAATCAAAGATCGTTCTTTTTTTTTCTTTTGACGCCTTATTGTTTTTTTGCTTTGCCTTTATACATAACCACATCACCCATGGCATCACTTTTCGAGTAAATACATGTAACACCCATCTTTCATCCATTCAGCACATCCAAAATCACGCCATTTGCATTATTGCCGAAAGTTTTTTTCAATCTAATGCTACCCCACGGCTCCAGGGTAACGCCTTTCTTATTGTGTCTAGCTTGTTTAGCTTTCGCCTAATCATGATATCATTTAAACAACTCAACAATCAGCTCGCGTGTTAATTAGTTGATCCTAGATTACTCAAAAACACTAATAGCACCAGGTTTGCTAATAATCACGACTTCCTTTTGCCTTAATGTGACACAAACTATGGCAAAATGACATCCCCCTGCTTGGTGAATAAATATGGAATAATTTCCCCTACACACTAAAATAATCATTTTCACTGCACATAATCAAGCATGAACTAATTTTTTTTTTATAATTTACGATTAGGTTGTGAACAATAATTATTTTCTATGTAAAGATATTTGTAAAACTCCTAAGTATTTTCATTCAAGTTTATCACCTGTATATTTACATCTAAAATAATTCTTGTGCACTTGTTGTGCAGCATTGAAGGTGTTTTTTTTTGTTTTCTAAATTGTTAACTATTATCTTCCTATTTATCTGTGCAATTTTTTACATGGTGCCTAATTTATTTTTTTTTGTGTTATTTATTGTTAACCGAGGGTCCTGCTGCTGTCATTCGACTTTAGCACCCTTGTCTGTATACTACTAATCTTGAATAATAAAATGAACTGAACTTATCTGAATAACACCGTAAGTACCAAGTTTGTGTTGGCTGTCATGATCCTCGCATGTACTCTAACCCGCAGTTGCCAACGTGGGGCTCACATGCATGAGTGGCCGCGAGCACCACGCCCGGAAAGGGCGATCGCTATTGTGCGTGCTCAATGTCCAGCAGCGTATACAAAAAAGTTGTGGCAGCTTCTTATTTTTGGTGCCAAGCCTAAAGGAAAAGCGGGGCTAGATTGCTTCCCCTGTTTCTCTTTTTCTTGTTTCTTTATTCTCAGTGTTTAAGTCTATTTCCTTCTCTTTCTTGCTCTTGGTGTTATTATTTCTTTTTTTCCATATCTTTATCACTCTGCTTCTTCTCTTGTTGCTTCTTTTTAGATGCGGATCATCGCTTGCTCGGGTCAATGTCCCGCGGCGTCGGCGTCAGCGTCCGCAGTCACACTACGCATGCGCAAATCTCTTCCTTTCCTCTCTCCAACAGCTTCGCATTAGTCTCTCTACTTCTCTACACTCCGCATCTCACCCCACAACGCCGACGCAGGGAGCATGTGATTAGCTACGCTTAGAGTTACTTTATATGCCACCTTTAGGTAGCATATACAGTAACTTTAGCTACGCTCGCTCCCCCTCTCCACAGGGCATTCGTCCCAAGGCGTTTGCAATGACATTGCGCGTGCGCGTCCCCTACCCCTCTCACTCCTTTCCTACGCTCCCCGTGTCACACCTCACAACGCCGACGCAGACGGCGTCTGCTAGCGAGTTTCTTGATTGAATAAAATAAAAAAAAAACTTATGGCTCGTGCTGCACACCCGTTCACTTGCCACCCTGTATATAGGCACTGGATCTTGTCTTCCAGTTAGTGCTTGTAAATTTATTCTGTGCGTTTTCGAAAAATAAAATTCGCAGCGTGCGCGTTAACTAAAAGCGGACTGCGCGTCTCTGTGTTCAATCAAAGTCTGCTGTCTCTCACTGCCCATTTTAACCTCCCGGATGTTCTTTTCCTCCTACTTTCCTTCCGCACTGCCCATTAGCTGCGATTGGTATGTTCCAGTAGGAAACACCGGTTCATCACTGCGTGCTTTGCGCCTCCTCAGGTTGCTCTCCTGCGTAACACCGTGATGAGCGTTAGCGTCAACGTTGGCGCCAGTGTAAGCGTTAGCGCGTGCTGCTTCGCATCTATACATGGTTCCGTTTAGTGGGAGATGGTGTAATTTGTCCTTCTGTCTTGCTCCCTTTCTTTCTATCTGTTTGTACGTTTTCTTTCTCTCTCTATTTTTTATATCTTTACTTCCGCTATTTCTGTCTACTTTCCTCTTTATGTTTCTTCCTATAGCTTTCTTTTCCTATTTCTCTCCCTCTCTCTCACGTGTTTCACGTGCTTCTCTTTCCCGAGCAGAATATTTGTTGGATGCTCACACCTGCTGTACTCGGTAGAGAGGCTTTCCCAATTTCTGCGGTGATATACCACGTTTGAAGTTTTGCTCGACCGAGCACAAATTACCACTACCTTGAACAGCTTCCCTGTTACAAATGAGGCGTTTCGGGTCTAAGGCTTGTCGGGCACTAACACCTTCAAATACTTAACAGTTGATAGCTCTAGAAAACGAGTTTTCCAGCTGTATTAAGCATATAATTAGCTACCTATTATTCCTGAAGGACGGGAGGACCTGGGTGGCCTGTCTCCTTCCTCTTTTATTTAAGAGCGTAGTTCTTATAGGCGCCCGTTCCTGCATTCAGCGGGGTCGCTTTCGTTGGCGCTACCACTATACGCGAAAGGTAATCGATAGACATGAAAAAAAAGCCGCAGCTTTGCCGCAAAGACGAATCAATGAACGCGATAGCAACAAATTGGGGGGGCACGTGAAGAATGGCAAGCAGATCAAAACGTGCCCCACGTTTCTCACGCACAAATAGGAATTTTTAGCTTGTACGTATGCTTATTTAAGTTAACGTGTTACCGGATACCGGTTTGAGTTTACCGCCTAACCGGAACACATGTCTTTCAACTTTTCAGCTCTTCATACGTAAACGTTTACGTGTATACGTAAACGCGTACACCGTTACGTTTTCGCAAGCCATAAATGATGATCCTAACTGCAATTTACTCACATAGGATTGAATCACTCTTGCGGCAAAATCACGAGACGTTTGCTTATCGCGTACATCGCGTGCGCGTCCCCTGCACTCATATGTGTAAAAGGGTGACTAATATAAGGTTACCACAACGATAGTGTCGACATCTTGTGACACTTCGTGCAGCTACAAACACGTCGGCTTACGCGCAATGTTTTCAAGTTGATAGTGATTCAAAAGTCAACTCATTTGTAACAATGCCACTGCGCGATTTTCGCACCAGATAGAGAGATAGAAATAGAAAGAGAGAATTATTTTAATAGGGAGCTGGATTACTGGAATCACATTAATGGGGAGCTGGATTACTGGAAGGCGGTCAGATGAAGCCCTCAATAAAGTATTTGCATCCCGCATGCTATCAGCACCAGACGAACAATGCACGATGTTTCTGCAACAATTTTGTGATTACCTGCTTCACTATAGCCCAGCTATATGGCGCCACCTATTCAGCTTGTTGGGGGCTCGCACGTTTACAGCGTCCATTTTCTAGGCTATTCTAGCTTTCTTAATATGGCTTAAACAACATAATCGCTAGTGGAGCTCGTACTTTGGCTTATTTTGCCGATTGCGCCATAAGTGGGAGGTTTAATGTTTCCCAATCACTCGAAAGAGCAAAGCAATAATTCTTCATTGGCACTATAACCACTTGCAGGATTAACAAATTGCACAGAATGCTCTACAGATGCGCAGAAAGATGGTTAATGATGTAATGAGTGCTGTGCCACTTCACAAAAGTTATGATCTATATATGTCATAGTCGATACCTTGCAGAAAGCCTCAACTTCAAATGCAGTTGGCCTTGCCCCAACAACAAGCGGCGCTCAGAACTTGCATTGGGCAGCGTACTAATCGTGGGCCATTTTCCTCCCTTTTTTTGCCTCTTTATTTTTTGCTTTTATTTTATATCTCTTGTAATGTATTTCTCGTCTCTGTTCCTTCCTATTTCTTTCTTTGTCACTATATCCCTTTCTATGCTTTCTTTCTTTTTCACTATATGCTAAGAAGATTATTTTGTCAATCTCTTTATCTCTGTCTATTTCTGCTCTCTTTGTTCCTCTTCATCAGGGACCACTTTCTTACTATTGCCTGTAATTCCAGGCCACGCGGTACAAATCGGCACCCGAAATTTCCGGAGCCCTCCACTACGGCGTCTCTTATATTCATAAGGTGGGTTTTGGACGTTACACCCTACATATATCCATGACCACTTTTCCGTAACGCTACATGATGTATGCAGTGGTGCAAGTGCCTAATTGTCAGTCTTAATTTCAAGTACAGACGTCAGTACCTTTAACTCGAACGCTCCAACGCATGGCCTCGGCACGCTGGACTTAGGTCGGCGCCGCCAAGCGTTTAAACTGATATGCTTGCTGCAGTCAACGATAGATGGAGCGCGTGTAGGTTTCACTAGCGAATTACTGTTTCTAGTTTGCCTGACCGGTGGGGCGAATCTACTTATTTGGCATCCCGTTTTCACCACGTTTCGCTCGTGGCTAAGTTATTGCGCGCGTCCATGGTATTCGTTGTCGTATACTTACCGCGACAATGAAAGATTGCGGGCGACACCGCAGGTTACACAACTTTTCAGTTTGACTTCCCAGCTGATGGTAAAAAAATATCACATGTGCAGAAAGCAGAGCAAACGCACGTTCATGGTGTATGTAAAAGTTTATTTGTTTTGATTGATTGATGTGTGAAGTTTAACGTCTCAAAACCACCATATGAATATGAGAGACGCCGTAAGAGAGGGCTCCAGAAATTTTGACCACCTGGGATTCTTTATCGTGCACCAAAATCTGTTTGAAAAAATTGCACATTAAAGAAATCTGAGATGCGGTGGCATTGTTCATGTTCTGATGCAATAATTTTAAGGCAGTGTGAATTTAAATGTTCTCTCCATGTTTGCCTTTCTTCTAGGTTAACGGTGCACGGAAGATGTGGTTTAGAAGTGCAACGTTGGTGCGTGTTCTAAGCAAGGAAGACACGTGTATGCAACGCAAACAAGGCAATTTTCGTGCGTAGTCATTTGATAAAAGTCTAAATTTTCATCTTATCTTGATTTCAAATTTTGGTTCTGTGATGTTAGACCTCACATATTGTTCCCCGCCCAAATCTGGCGCTGTAAGGCCAAATCTTCCGTGGAGCGTGAACCGAGCAGAAAGGCACATTATAAATTACGAGAACAGTTGAATTCACTCTGTTTGAAAATCATTGAATCAGAACATTAACAACGACACCACTTTTCAGATTTATTTGTTGTGCAACGTTTACAAATGTCATGACTGTGCGTTTACTCAGCTTTTTATACATGTGATTGCTTTTGAGCATCAGGCTGGAATTCAAATGGGAAAGTTGCGTAAGCTGTCGCATGCAGTGGTTCATTGTCGAGATAAGTATACTACAACGAATGTCATGGGTGAAGGTGATGACGTATAGTCACGAGCGAAACGTGGTGAAAACGGGATGCGAAGTGAATGCATTCGACCCGCCGGTCAGGCAGACTGAAAACAGAAATTTACTTGCGAAAGCAATGTGCCCTCCATCTGTTGTTGAATGCAGCAAGAATATCAGTTTTAACGCTTGGCAGCGCTGCCCTCAGTCAAACCGAGCCGACGCCACGCGTCGGGGCGTTCGAGTTAAAGGGGCCCACGATTTTAGTTCCTTAAGCTTTTTAATGGCCCATAAGGAGAAAAAAGGCACAAAGGAATATTCATCACAAATTTTCAAGGCACTAGCAAATGAATGCAATTTTGTGACTGTGTTAGTTTTGCATAACTAACTCATAGTTTAGCAAGTAAGTATACTGCATTGAGGTAGATAATTTGCACGCAGTGACTTTTATTAGCGTAAATTTTTTCATTCTCTGGTCATACAACAACAACAACACAACAACAATGCCAACAGCAACAACAATTGTATGGTACAAACATTCAGCCTGTGGCTAATACAAAAGATCGCCGAAACACTGCGCTGCAAATAATCTGCGTAAAAACGAAGAAAGGAAGGGTGCCAAGAGCGAAGGACAAAAAAAAAGTGGAAGCAAGAAAACAAGATAAATAACGGGAGTTCTCAGACCAAAAGAAAAAAGGAAGTGGAACAAAAACAGGAAAAAAAGGATCAAAGAATAACGACAAAGAACAAGAATGACGGGGCCTGAAAAGGAGGAAGTGTGGAGAATGAAAGGCATAAAGAACGAATGAACAAAGACAGCCTGTACAATATGCGCGTACGGCGTGCACTGAACAGCAAGGCAGAGGTTGCACAGTAAAATTTTTCACACCCTTATGGGTGTAAAAAGGGTGTTTTGCAGAATTACACCCTTTTTTATTAAATTTAACACCCTTTTCTTTGCTGGTACACCCTCAGTGAAGGGTGTAACTGGCAAAAGGGTGTTATTATGCCGTTCGTGAGGGTGTTGAAGAACAGAAGGGTGTACACCTATATAATTGTTGTAATAAAAATTGTTCCGTTTAACGTCCCAAAGTTGTCATATAATCATTAGAGACGCTGTACCGAATGGCTCCGAAAATTTGAACCACCTGGGGTTACTTAAGGTGCACCTAAGTCTAACTACACAGGTCTCGCACTCTTTCTCGTCCATTAAAAATGTGGCCGCCGTGAACTGCCGGGATTCGATCCAGCGACTTGCGGGTCAACAGTTCAGCACCATAAGCACCAGACCACCGGCGCTGGAGTGCACGTGCAAGAATCGAGCTGCATCCATGTTTGCAAATAAAATACCACGCATAGCGCAAGGAATGCATGCCTTTCCTAAGATAACAATGTAGTAGGGATGAAAAAAATCAAGGAATTGATTGAGGCATTGACAAATTTTACAGAACACTAAGAATAATTGAGAAAATGTAAAAGAGACTAACTTCTCCTCGCACTGTATGATTCGACATGCTTTGCCGCTTTATATTGTCCACATTATATGTGAATAAATTAATGGGCTACTGTCACGATCTACGGACAGCACATATTCATGTGTAGAAGCAATTGAGAAAAAAAGCTTGAATTTATTACAAAAAATCCTTGCTCGGTCAAAAGCCGTTCGAGTGCAAGTTGTTTTCACAAGATTATCGAAGACGAGACGTGCTTGGTCGAAAAAGAAAACAATGCACTACCTTCTGCAACAATGCGGGAGCACGGGAAGTGGTTCTTTAGGTGAAGAAATAAAGGCCAGAGAATGGCGCGGTCAGTGCACGCAGCGCCTTTGCGAAGCGAAGGGGAGAAGGGTACGAGAGGAGGGAGAGACACGCCTCTCGCCCCCCCCCCCACACACACATATATATATATATATATATATATATATATATATATATATATATATATATATATATATATATATATATATATATATATATATATATATGTTGTGGGACACTGCGACCCACGTTGTAAAATTTGTATTTGCTATGTATGAGGTGATCAGCAGGGGGCACTGCAACCCCCGTCGAGTAAAAAAACTTACGTCGAGTTACAGTGCCACCTCTCTATTTCTCTATGTACCTATAGGGATGTTCATTGCCCCCTAAGTGACCAAGGGCCGCCCCCGCCCCCCTTC
The DNA here is from genome assembly GCF_043290135.1 of Rhipicephalus microplus. NCBI lineage: Eukaryota > Metazoa > Arthropoda > Arachnida > Ixodida > Ixodidae > Rhipicephalus > Rhipicephalus microplus. The sequence goes on from NC_134710.1 coordinate 299,531,468, forward strand.
CCCCGTGGTGGGCACGCCTATGCAGAGGCACCATCAATCATTGCAATAAAATTTTGTGTGTAAATGTGTGCGTCAACAATAGTACATTTCGGATTCAAGAACATGAGTGTTTTAGGTGATTATTACCGCTGTTGTTCATTTGTTAAAAATGCATTGTACCTGCAAGCGTTTCAAACTTCGCGCGCGCGCGCTAAAGTCATACGTCAACTTTGTTTTTTTGTGAAGATAAAATTATTTTGCCTCCTTCGTTTTTATGTTATGTATATTTCCGTTCACTTTTCATACCTAAACGCATTACTAAAGCATTTTATTGCGCCATTGTACGTCTGCGGAGCTGTAACCGGAGCTGTAATACATGTTTGGGCGTGCTGGTCGGGCCTGCAGCTTGTCGGTTCTGCATCGTTTTTTCTCGTTTTTTTTTGAGGTGTGCTTGCGCGCTGCGTTCGTGTTTTGTGTTCTACCGGTGCTGCCTATTACGAAGATGAACTCTACTCAAGCGAGGACGTGTGGCGTCGCATTTTGGAACACTCCCCAGGTACGTACCACATTCCTGCTGTCGGCGCTTTGTCAACACCGAGAGCGTGGTAACGACGCCACGCTACGTTTTTCGTTACATGTGGGCGATAAGTGAAGTTTTTTAACGTAGCGAACCTGTTTGTGTGTGTCGTTTCATCAGGATGAAGGCGCTTTGGGGGGAAGTCAAGCGTGGGCGAGCTTTTTCTTTCCATTCAAGCATGCTTCGGTGTGTGAAGCACATGGCGCGTGCGTGCGCAGTGGGAATTTGGCGGCAGGTTTGTGCGAGTTGTGACGGCGCTCGCCTCTGTCGGCAGTGGTGTTGGCAGGGAGCCCTGCTCGCGATGGACCAATATTTTGGTTAAATAATTGTTGGGCGAAGACGGCGTTTGTTAGCTGTAAGCGTTGATTACGCCTAGGGCACGTATGTTTGGATCTCTTAACTTGAGGATTTTTTTTTTTTTTTTGCATGCCTGTTCATATTGTGTGCTACAGGAGTCAACGGGTTCATATGTTGTACGTCCAAAGCAGTTTGAAAAGTTTCATATGTTGTACGCCCTTTTTTTTAAACTACTATCAGAAATTGCTGCGGGTAGCCGTACGTATGCCGGTGTATGCATCCACGCCGGCACGCATCTTTGAACTACCGTGTTATTCGAGTTCGCGTGCAGCATGCTGCCTCGTCTTAGGTGCGGCTCGCAAGGCTTGCACGTATGTACGCTTAGGTGTTTATGCAGCCCGTTTAGTCAAATCGGAGCTTACGTTATACATTCGCAACATAGGTTGTCTGATGCGTTCGAAACCCATGAATTTTGAGCCGTTCGTTAAACTTGAACTGTATTTCCGAACAAAATTTTCATGGCTTATTGGGGCCGAATAACTAGCTTAACTGTGCGAGCCCTAATTCGATCAGTAGTTCATGCGGTAGAGCACATTTTATTTTATTCAGCTTGTTTTCGCCATGCTTAGATTTCATTATTTTGTGGTGGTTTATTAAATATTGTATGTGCCTCGCCCAAACTTTGTGTTCAAACTTTGCTAAGCAATTTTACTGATTGATATGTGGGGTTTAACGTCCCAAAACCACCATATGATTATGAGAGACGCCGTAGTGGAGGGCTCCGGAAATTTCGACCACCTGGGGTTCTTTAACGTGCACCCAAATCTGAGCACACGGGCCTACAACATTTCCGCCTCCATTGGAAATGCAGCCGCCGCAGCCGGGATTCGAACCCGCGACCTGCGGGTTAGCAGCCGAGTACCTTAGCCACTAGACCACCGCGGCGGGGCTAAGCAATTTTACTTGTACGAACAGTAAGAACAGTTTAGACCATCACCTCCAATGGCATTCAATAACAGATTACAAGCTTATGCCGATCTGGTCAGAAACACACATGAAAACATTGAAAAAACCACACACTGGCCACGAAAAAAAGCACAGTCTTTGTCACTTGTGATGAGGCTTTTGTGTGTGCTGGGGGGGGGGGGCAAAACGTCATGCTTTCAATTAGGGTCAGCATGTTGTTTTGTCTTCACATCAGATGACAAGCTTCAGTAAATTCTATAGGCATGCGCTACACTTATAGAAGGAATCTGTGGTGTTTGGAGAAACGAATATATCATTTAACGCTCAAAACTTGCAATAATGTTATACATCATAGTATGCATACATAAGGCATGCACGTGTTCCTGTGAAAATGGAAAATTGGACAGTATGTTCATCTGACAATCGTGAATATAGACTGCATGTTTCCAAGCTGTTGGCTTGACGCAATTACACAACTTCAGAAATCAGTCTCGTCAAACGTTTATTGTGTATTGCTAAATCGTGACCCATGCCTTCCAGTATTCTTGTTACTAGAGATCGTTGCAGAAGCTTGCATGCTTTATTGGGATGGTATTTAGCTCAAGATGGGTGCGTTGTATTAGCATTTCCACATTCTTTCCCATTATTTATTAGACAGACAGCCTGTAATGAGGGGTATGTTAGGGATGAGTGAGGGGCACTGCCTTTTTAGCCACCTGGAATCATTGAATTAACAGCCATAATTTAGCAGTTGACGATAGTAATTTAGTGAAACCGATTTTATATGTTATCGGCATAATCGTCCTAATGTAGGCAGCCGAAAGAAAGTTACATTAGTTGTGTTCAAACTAAAATTCGTAATATAACTTTATGTGTTACCTCCAATGGATACTTGATCAAAGCGCATACGGTCATGAACGCGCTGCCCTATTAATGAATTGGCATCTATACGCACTATGCCAGAGCGCTATTCAAGTATGTTTTGAGACACATCTGTCATGTGAAAAATGCATATTCTTTCGTAAGGTTGCAGCTATGTTCGCCAGAAACATTTAGGATGTTTTTGTTGTAGCATGTCTAGTTTTCGTACATCCTACTCTTTTAAAACACAACGTTCCAGATCATTCTAAATTGAGTTTCAAATTCTGCTTCGCTAACAGACACATCAGTAAATTGTTTTTTTGTTTCTCTCGCAGTCTATACATGCTCGTCGTAGGAAGAGAGTGTGGGAGATGTCTGGACTAGCCCATCATCAAGGCTGGCTCGTGGAAAATTTGACTGCTGGTGCACATCAGTGGCGCATGGCTTGTGTTTCTTCTGAAAAGCGAGCTGCAGAAAGCCACCTGGTAGCTGTATTCAGGGAGCACAAAGGTTCAGGGTGTTCAATGTTAACCCTTTTGTTTTTCCTTAAAAGAGAAGTCAGCACTGTAAGTTATGTATGTAAAGCCACCTCTGCTGATAGCTATGTATCCAGGAGGATGTAATGTGAGACAATAATTATCGCTGTCAGCGGTGTCATTAAGTTTTATAATCAACTTAATAGTGACCACAGCAGGAGATCATGTATGTGTTAAATATTTGAGCCAGTCACATTTCTACATATTATCACTTGTAAGAATTCTAGCATGCCTGTGCTCAGATATCCTGCTAGAAATTTAGTTACGGCTTGCATTATTATGTGTACAGGACAGTGAGCACTAGCACAGACTCTGATTTCATGCATTTAATCTGACCGTCGGTGGAAGGCATGGGCAAACATTAAAATGGTTACTCTTGCTATTCGCTGGCGATAGCAAGAACCGACTGCTCGTTCCGCTATGGAGTGATATTTTGCTGAACCTCACTGCCTTGCATGCGTAATCATGAAAAGCAAAATTAAACTTTCAAACGGGATATCTAAGAGCATTTAACATAATCAAAAAAGTTTTCCAAGTGGGACTTTGTAGAAACACGACTGCCTCCAACTTTTTAATGCAAACATACCTGCTTATTTGCGTTACTAAAATTTCAATATTTTTGGTTGATAGGCCAGATGACAGCATTATTTTATTACTTTGTGTCCCCCTGGACACAATCTGCCAAGGTGTTTTTCTGTTCTTAAGGCTAAAATTCAATGTAACTAGGCAGTGCATTTAAGAATGTGTCAGTGCTGCTTACTGAGCTCTTTATTGGATATTTTGTTTTTTCCAAGATCTACTGAGTGTGTTGCTCGCCCAAACTTGCATGTGATGTTAATTGATGCCTTATGTGCAATCGGCCATTTAAAAACACTTTTTGTGTTGTGATAAAAAGTAGCACATTAATGATTTTATCTTCAGTGTAACCTTCACTGAATATTCTATTTTAATATATTTTTGTCACTGTAGTTATTTCATTGCCTTTGGGAAGTTCAATTCATAAGTAATATCAAGTGTTTTCCCACCGTCATACTTCATCGTACCTAACTTTGCCAATACCAAACCATGTCGGATATATTACAGTGATACATACTCATGTTTAACATTGTTAATGATAACTGATAGAAGGCATACTAGAATATTGTAACGTGAGTCCTTGGATCGGGGGGTTGAATGGTGAATTTTTTCAGCTACATAGTAATATCTGCTTGCTTTATTTCATGTCAATTGTGATGAGAATAATATTTACCGAGGTTAACGTGTTAAAACCACGATATAATTATCAGGGACACTGGAGTAGAGGGTTTCAGATATTTTGACCACCTGGGGTTCTTTAAATGCATCCATGTCTAAGCAGACAGGTGTCATGCATTTCCTCCTTAATCGAAATTGCTGCCACCACAGCCATGGTTTGATTTTGTGGCCTTCAGTTTAGCAGTCAAGGGTTACTTGAAGCGTATATTAGTTGTGGGCTGTGGTCTTGCTTCCATGATGCATCTTAAGTACAGCAGTTTGGTGCCAACCAGGCATCTCTACTAGTGCACTGGTGTTGTGTTTTTGCATTCATAATTTACTGCAATATTTAACTATTTTATCAAGATGCATTTCTGAGCAGCTCTGCGAATTGTGTGCTGGTGCTTATTACATTCCTTATCTTTTGCAAGAAGTAATGATTGTTGCATGTATTCTGAGTTAGATATGAACTTACGAATTTTCCTTCTTTTATACTCTGTAAGAGTGTAAAGCCCAACAAGTCGCTCTAATATACTTTGCACATTGTACATCAGATGGCTAAATTGTGTGTGCAGAGCTTATATAAACAGCCCATAGTGTTTCGAATGCCTTGAAAACTGCCTTAGGATCAGAAAAAACTGTTGTGAAGAGTGGGATAGTCTGGGTGAACAGTGGAAGTTCCTCAGATAGGCTGGCTGATGTTTCGATAGGAGGACTTATGTTCGTCAAAAGTGCCTTTTCTTCTCATCCTTGGCATGTTAGCTTTAAGGGGGTTAGTAGGGACGTCATCTCCTGGTGGTGGTGCGTGTCTTTGTTGGCCATTGCCCCCCGAAAAGAAAAAAAAAACTAGAAAGAAACAAGTGCAGCCCTCACATAATTTCAAGTTGACTGGTAGCAATTCACAATGTTCTCGGAGGGTAGAGAAAAAAATGGAAGCAAAAAAGAGGAAACACGCAAAGTAGGAGTGGTGTGCTGCCGCTACAGACGCGAAAAAAGCAAAGAGCTTGAAAGTTCGAAGCCAGCAGACGGGGTCCCCGCGTTAGGCCATCACAAAGGGTTGCCAACAATAAAGGCCTATGCTGTTCTCGAACATCTATGAACGGGACTCGTAAGAAAGCGGTTACGAAAAGGCGCGAGAGAGAAGCAGGCGGCTACCTTTAAATGCTAAGATTTCAAAGGTAAGCGACACCAGATGTGTTCGGAAGAGAATGTGTTTAATAGGGAAAGTCATTGGTTAAAATATGCTTTCACTATCCCCGTAGGTGGCCCGCTCAACAGAATTGCCTCAAGAATTTGGCGGCATGTTGGCAGAGAAAGAGAGAAATTCAGAATGCAAAGGAAATAAGCATTAACGAGAGAAACGCAGAAAGAAAGGAAAAAATTTAAAAAGGCGGGTTGGAGGTAGATGACACGCTAGCGTTAACAGACGAGGAAAGGAAAAAAGACGCAGAGAAATTTGTGGCTTGGCAATGACTTAATGGTGCACGGTAGTAGTTTTTTTTGAAGTGACAAAAGAAGAAAGAAAGCTGTAGTTGAAAAGTTCTGGCAAATAAAAACTTCGTAGTTGTGTGTATATAGACACATGTATATCTATATTTATAATTTAAAAAATTTTTGAGAGAACATCAATAGTACAACTTGTAATCTAGGAGTAATTCCATGTAATACCGGTTATGTCTATTTGAAGGTTGAACCTTTCTAATTTCTAAATGCTGTCGTAATTATGCTATGGCTTTCAGCGATTCCGAATGGCGACGTGCTACATTGATTCGTGATCGGTGTAGGGGCTTACATTTGTGTATCAATTATCATTCCATGTATTTCCTCTCTCATGGTGAGCTGAAATTTGTAGAACATAAAGCTTTGCTTGGTCGAAATTGTGGCCCTGTTGGTTGAAGTGACTGGCTACTGCTTTTGGTAAATTGTGTTTTGTGTCTGCACAGTGGCCGTTCAGTCTTACGTGAATTGGCTGCCCAGTTTTGCCTATATATTGTCTGCAGGTGGCGCACTTAAGACAGTATATTAGGTTGTTCGAAGTGCAGATGAAGATCGATGGGACCTTGTGAATGTAGTCAAATTCTGTGCTTTTTAAGTTGTTAGCCAGCTATATATTTTTACTGGTGGAGCATCTGGGCCGGCCACCACGCAGTTGACAATAGCAGTTTATGTTCTACAAAATAATTGCCGGTCACCACGAGAGAATAAATACATAAAATCATAATTTATACACAAACTTATGTCCCTACACCCATCAGGAATCAATGTTGCACGTGGTAATTTGGAATCGCTGAAAGCCATTGCATAATTGCGGCCATATTTAGGAACTAGAAACGTTCAACCTTAAAATAGACACAACTGGTATTACATGGAATCACTCCTAACCTACATATTGTAATAATAATATTCACTCTAAATTTTTAAAACATTAATTATAGATATACATGTGTCAATATACACACAACTACGAAGTTTTTAATTTTCCAAAACCTTTCAACCACAGCTTTTTTTCCTCTTTTGTCGCTTCAAAAAACACTCCTACTGTGCACCATTAAGTCATTGCCAAGCCACAAATTTCTCTGCGTCTCTTTTTCCTTTCCTCGTTTGTTAACGCTAGCGTGTCGCCTACCACCAATCCGACTTTTTTTTTCATTTTTTTTTCTTTTGTGTTTCTCTTGTAGTTGCTTATTCCCTTTGCATTCCAAACTTGCCTATTTCTCTGCCAACATGCCGCCAAATTCTTGAGGCAATTCTGTTGAGCGGGACACCTATGGGGATAGTGAAAGCATATTTTAACCAATGACCTTCCCCAATAAACACGTGGTCTTCCAAACACATCTGGTGTCGCTTACCTTTGAAATCTTGGCATTTAAAAGTAGCCACCTGCTTCTCTCTTGTGCCTTTTTGTAACCTCTTTTTTATGAGTCCCATTCATAGATGTTCGAGAACAGCATAGGCCAATATCGTCAGCAACCCTTCGTGATGGCCAAACGCGGGGACTGTCTGCTGGCTTCGAACTTTCAAGCTCTTTGCTTTTTTCGTGTCTGTAGCGGCCACCCATTGGCAGCACACTGCTCCTACTTTGGGTGTTTCCTTTTTTTTTCTTTTTTTTTTCTCCACCCTCTGAGAACATTCTGAATCACTACCACCCAACTTGAAATGAAGCAAGGACTGCACTCCTCTGCTTTATTGCTTTTTTTTTCAGGCTACGATTGCGAACAGGGACACATGCCACCACCAGGAGATGACACCCCCTTGAAAC